>NW_024427107.1:47729753-48091300 GCF_017311325.1 Ursus maritimus | reverse complement strand
ATGTGAAAACAGCAATAATACACACAGTGAGGTGAGAAAGCAAGACACTTCTAATGCAGGAAAACATATTACTATTACCCATAAGCCTATTTGATCATCAAAAAGAGAAGTGTTCTCATATCTAGAGAAGTATGTTCTTAGAAATAGTATTATAGGAGACCGCAAGAAGAAAAGACTAAATATCTCAATTTCCTGATGAAAATTAGGGACAAATGCAATACTGAAAAATAAAGATATATAGTATTATTAAATATGCACACACAGAAACATAAAAGATGTAAATGTCTTGAGGATATTTTGAGTATTCTATCAAATATTTATAATTTTCATTGTTATTTTTTACATCAAAACATAACAGAAACGAAAGCACAGATATGCAGGATTATTTACTCGGCAGCAACTAACATGCAGCAAATTAATATATCTTTAAAATATATTTTTTAAAATCCTGAGATAATAGAATTGCCATCTCTAATCTATGAAATTCTTACTTTACTGAATAGATCATTTTCATTGTCAGTGGATGTTAAAGTTTAATAACATTTTGTCAGTTGTAAGAAATTAATGTTATTCCACTGAGGTATGAGACCCCTATGCTTTCCCTTCCTGGGTCCTCAAATTTTCCATAAAATAACAAACAGTTTAAGGATGTATGCGCAGTTACTGTAATATATGTATAAATGTGATGAGGCTTGGTCCTCACACCAGAATGCTATTTCAACAGTCTCACCGAACATTCACTAACCTTCCTTTGTTTTGCTAGGCTTACAGGGAGAGTGGAATGGGTGCAGCACAATTATCTCACCCACGCTGCTGCCAGCTGCCCTTAGCTGCCACTTCAAGTCATCCCCACTCACACAGTCAAACATGGTAGTCAGAGGATTAATTCCCCCAACACACGCACACAGACACACAGACACACAGACACACACACACACACACACTCACACGCACACACACGCACACACACAGTCTGACACAGCAAGAGGTATGCACATTTTCGGACATAAATACTGCCTCAGTCACGACTGATGATACGATGCCTAATAGTCAATAAAACATGACTAGAAACACCAAAAAGCAAGGAAAATAGGGCCCACTCTCAAGAGACAAAGCAATCCACAGAGTCAAACTCAGAGATGACACAGATGTTGGGATGATTAGACAGGGAATTTCAAATATGATAATTGATATATTAAACACTACATTAGAGAAGATGGACCACATGCATGGAAAGATGGAGAAGTTTCAGCAGATAGATGGAAACCATCAAAAAGAGTCAAGTGGGAGGCATGTGGTAGAGAAGGGACACAATGTTCTTGGGGGTCCCGGGCTGGGGTGGATTGCGGGTGTGATGGAGGAAACTCTGGAGCAGCACTTGGCGGACACAATGAAGATCTGCCCATTGTCTGAATCCTGGGCACAGGCTCCTAAGGACTTAATCTGGGCTGCTGTGGGATCCCGTCATTTGAGCATGCCGGGTGATATCTGTTCTAGCCCCTGACCCCACTGACACTCCTGTGGTATGCCTAGATCAGATAACGGGAATATTGTTCTCCAGAAACATGATGGTATCAGTGGCCATGCACAACAAGGCTTCTTGATGTCTTCTATCAAATTCTCCAGCAGCCTGTCATCTAGGGACTGAATTCTACCTATGTTAATTATCTTATAAAGCTACTGAAGTTCCAGAAGTTAGGCCATTCATTTCAAGTGCATTAGGCACTTTTCTATTCATTTTAGAGTAAGCGTTTTTACACTCTATGGGCTGACTTATCAAAATATTAGTAAGGAAGGGCCACATTTTGAAGCAGCAGGTCCAGGTCATGTTGTATACAGAATTTTGTTACGTTCAAGAAATCAGGTTGGTGGCGGGGGGGTGGGGGGAAGAAGTCAAATAGAAATGCTAGAAATACAAAAGTAAAATATTGCAAAAATAGTAGTTAGAAAATTTTCCGCAGGGCACCTGGGTGGCTTAGTCGTTAAGCGTCTGCCTTCGGCTCAGGGAGTGATCCCGGCATTATGGGATCGAGCCCCACATCTGGCTCCTCTGCTGGGAGCCTGCTTCTTCCTCTCCTACTCCCCCTGCTTGTGGTCCCTCTCTCTCTTGCTGTCTCTCTCTGTCAAATAAATAAATAAAATCTTTAAAAAAGGAAAGAAAAGAAAAGAAAATTTTCCGGGACTCAGTTTATAGGGGTCTTAAGCGTCTGGTTAAGAAGTTTAGACAGGATTTAATTTTCAATGAGAGTGACCTAAAGCTCCTGAACAAAGGTAATTTTCAAGTAATGAATTAAGAAGCTGAATTCAGCAGTAGTGTATGGAATGAATTAGAGTAAGAAAAGGCTAACTTGCAGTAAAGGTGGTGAAAATAGAGACGAAAGTATGGATGACAAACATTATAAATCACAATGTACAAAATATGTAACATGCAGCATACAGAATATACACAATATACAGAATTATACAAATAGAATGTTAGGGTTAGAAGGAATCACGGAAGTCATATAATCCAATCTTTGTCATTTTAGAAATAAGGAAACTAAGGCTCATGGAAACTTGGACACGTCACACAAGTAGATATTTTCTGAGCTGGAACTAGAATCAAGCTTTCTTGATCCTAACACCTGTTAACTTCACTGAACTATAAATGTTTTGATAGCAGGGACTTTTTTTCCCCCTCTCAAACATGTCTGACATCACCATATGAATTAAATGTAGAAATAAACAAACTAAAGAAAAAACCCTGAAATTCCCAGCCTCCACAATTAAATGATGATCTATGTACAGAAATAAAAGGATTCTAGGGGGGGAATGATAGTAACTTCAGATTTGAACTTAAATTTGTGAGGGGTGGAAGAATCTTCTGTCCTGATGTCAATCAGAGAGAGAAAACTGGCCTTCAAAGGAGAGAGCTGTACTAGAGATACAGTTTGAGAAGTCATTGCATAGTGTTAATATTTCAGTATTGATTGATTGATTCATTATTTCAATACTATTTACTGCATTCATATTATGGGCCAGGAACTATACCAGCTATTGGAAGTTTATGTCAAAACCACAGAGAAGATAGGATATGGCTCAACACACAGTCAAAAAGTTGAGGACATGAGAAAAAGAAGGAAAGGAGACGGAGAATAGTCAAAAGGTAGAATGAGAACCAGGATAATAATGCATTAGAGAAACTTAAAAAAAAAGCAGTGATTAATAATGGCAGGTACAAAGAGGCAACACAGATATATATGTATAAAAGCCTTGGCAAATAATAACCATGGAGAAAATAATGTAAAATCAAGTGATGGAGGCAGAGGTCAAACTGTAGAGGGTTGAAACTTAGGAGCTGATGAAGGAGTGTTGGAAGCATACGTAAAAATACATACTCCAGAAACATGACTTAAAAAAGAGAGAGAAGTGAATCATACTCAAAGTAGCTTTTCTGTGGCAGAATAGAAAGAAGGTATTATTTACACTTCATCAGTAATTCAAGAAGAAATGAAATCATGAAAATAAGAGAGACTGAAATGCAAGAGAAACAAGAAATAATCAGTGAAGAAAAATTCCAAAGGCATTAAGAGAGTTTACAGTCAGAAACACAAATAGAAGAGTTGTGATGGGAAAGAAGATACTTGTAAGAGAGAAGAAAATTGGTAACAATGCAAAGAAATTAAGACAAAAAGGAAGGTACCTCAGGAAGTATGAGTTACTTGGATTCGATCAAGTCTCCTAAGGGCTAAGGGCTCTCAGTACTACTTGCCAGAAACAGCTTACGTTCCATACAGGAATCTCCTTCTCCCTGTGACTCCATTTTGTCAGAACCCTTTCTCTAACTGGGGTCTTAATCGTGACCCCAGATACCCTGACATAAGACCATTCGCTGCCTCTCTTCAAACTCCATGGCATCCCTCAACACGACTCTAGACCCAGCTCAGACCCTTCCCAGAACCTTACTCAGTTCTAGCACCCAAACAAGTCCCAGTTCTGGAATCAAAACAACTTATGATAAATTTTGGATATTTGAGGTACATCACTTCTACTCAACCATCTTATCCCTGTCATTCTTGGGTTTCATCCCTGTCATTCTTAGTTTTCAAGTAAAGGGCAAGCTCAATTGCCCCTGACGTCACCTCTCTCAATTCTTCATCTCCTGTACTTTCTTCTATATCATTTTAATCTCCCCTGAGTCTCTTAGCTGTACTTTCAAAAATCCTTATCCATCATTAACAAACTTCCTTGTATCATCAAGGAATGATTTCATTCTGAAGAATGGTTTCTGCATATCCCTACCATAAATAATATTCAGCTCAACCTTGCAGGCTCTGCTTAAAGGGTAGCTCACATCAGCAGAAGCTGCTTATTCCTTCATACTTCATAGCATTCAACTTAGCTCGAACATCCATTAAAAATTCAGGTTGCTAGTATCTGTCCAACTTGGAATCATTATCCCTTAATCATGGATAATTTGGGGAACTGGTTGTTAGCCCTCTTCTTTATCCTAATTCCTACGGTAATACTAGGAGATTTTTAGTGCACATGCAGAAAACTGTTCAATAAGCTTGAATTACAAGATCTTCAAAACTTCAATGATCCTCACATTTTTCCTGCATTACCTTCAACCCCGAAATTACCATGGATCTTAGAATCCAGGAAAACTATTTAAATTCAGAAACACTAAACGCCAATATCTCAAATTCTGATTACAATAGTTAGTTCTGCCAGGTGTCTCACAGTCTCAGTCCCACTTCATTGGATCCTCATTCGATACTTTTTGTTCCTTGATGCCACCAATTCCTAACAGTATTTATCACTCCCTTTGCCTTCTTTCTTTACCCATTCTAGAGTCCTATCATTGATCATATGACCCACTCCCATATCAACACTCAGATTCCCTTCTAACCCAACCTTTCAAACATTCATCAGAACCCCCAAATTGGTTCAATGCCATAATTGGATTTCTCTACATCTAGGCAACTGGGTATAGTTTAAGCAAAACATACATTCATTCAGGTTGGCACACTGCAAATTCATGGCTTCCAACTTCTGCTGTGCTGGTATCAACAAGAATCTTTTTATTTTTACTTCATCTGTTCCCATCACTTTTTAACCAATGACTACTTTAAACTTCCTCATTTCCAATCAAACATCATGTTTAACATTGGGCCTCCCGACTCAAGAATTTGTCTCAAAAATCATCACCATAATCTTGATGTATAGCAACAATAAAATTGAGCCTATCATAATTACCTTCAATCTAACAACTTGTTCTAAAAACTTAGTTTCGACTCTGAGACCTATTTTCTTCCTGTCTCAAAAGGAAACAAGAGCTTCTTTCTATTTACAAACTCTGTGTGTTTAGCCCAATCTTCTGCCCTAAGACCTTTCTAACAGTCATCCTCTCCTTCTGTATTTTTAATCTAACTTTTCCTAAGGATCCATTCCTCTGGCCTAAAAACTCATGACATATCTCATATTCCAAAGAAAGAAATCTACTTTGCTATCACATTCCCCTATCCAGTATTTCTCCTCCACACTCATAGTGCATCTGTTTTCTTAGCCTCAGGTCACTGCAAGCCTCTTTTTCCCACCACCCTCTTCTGAAATCATCATAGATGAAGTCACCAATGACTCCTCACTTGTCAATGGGCATTTTTCAGTTGTTATTTTTCCTGTTGACATTATTTCTTCCTGCTTTAAACTCTATTCTGTTAGCTCTATTCTTCTCACTCTTTCTTCTCTAGGTTTCTTCCTTTATCTACCACTTAAATGTTAATGTTTCCCAGAGCAGAGAAAAATAAAGCTTGGCCTTTATTTCATGGGTTGTTTCTCCAATTGATTTCACTTTCATTTTTGTAGCTACTTAGTGTTATTAGTGAACATACTCTCAAATTACTCTATATAGCTCAAACTTCTTTAAGTTACTCCTTGCTAGAAGTTTCCCCTTAACTCTCTCAGTAATTCCAGAACTGAACTTGTCTCTCGCCTAAACTAATTTCTCTCTGAATATCCCTCCCCCCATTCACCTTTGTTAAGGTACCACATGCATCCAGTTACCCAAACTATAAGACTCATTGTGTTTCTTGACTCTTTACTCCCCATCAACAGCCAAATGCTATTATTTACCATGTATTATTGCTTGCAATTGATTAAATCTCTGATCTTCTTTCTATCTCCCCATCCATTACATTACTCAGTTCAGGCCCTCAAAGAGTTTTCTGCTGCCCAAGACCAAGGCAGTAAATATCTTTATGCATGTTTTTCTTTCCCACACCCTTTTGTCTCAAATCAATCATCCACATAGTCTCTAGAGTAATTATTCTAGAATGAATAATAATATTATAACCATCACCTAATTAAAACTCTTGGAAGTACCTCTATCACTTACAGTCTTAGATCTAAATTCCTTAACAGAACATACAAGGTTATCCATAACTGGGACCATCTCTATCATCCTAGATTCATTTCCTGCTATTCCCTGCCTTGTGGATAATGCTCCAATAGCACTAAAACAGGTTATTTATTACTTTAGTGACTTTGCTCATACATTTCTTTAGAATTCCACTGACATTCTACCTTACCTCTATATAAATCTAAATAATTCCAATTCCTCTTTTAAGATAAGAACCTAGTGGTCTTCTCCATGACATCATGTTGCCAAACACTGATTTCTTAGTATGCTGTGTATAGCTTTAAGTAGAGATAAATACTAGAGGGGAAAAAAAAGTAAGTGTGGGGGTAAATTTTTAAATATAAAAGGTATATTTATTAAAATAAAGGTTATATCTTAATAAAGATATTAATAAAAGGTAACATGGTATCTATTCTAAATATGTTTGTTTAAATGCTGACTGTGTTTAAAAATACACAGTGACTCAGATTAGATTTGTACTGGTTAGCATAACCTGGTCAGAAGAAAAAGAGTTTTGATTCCTAATATTAGTTAATATTTGTCTCCTGAAATAATATAAAAAATTTAGCAACCATTATTTAAGCCTTTATTCACCTGTTCCAAGGAGATGGCACTCATAATATTTCATTTTACAACGTTAGGATAGAGAGACTGGTGGTTCTGATTCTTCACAGACTGGAGATGTCATATTTAATTTACTACCTTCATTCCATTCAGAAAATTACAGATTTCATATAGTGTAGTGTAGCTACACTATAGTCCACTTGGAGCTATTAACACATATTTATCCCCAGAAGGGGAATTCCCAGACCGTGACAGTAAATGCCACCTTGAAATCTGGGCTGAGAAACTGGACACTTAGAGAGTTGGTACCACTTTCTTTTCTTTCCTTCTCTTTCTTCTTTTCCTCCCTCTTTCCTCCTCTCCCTCGCTTCTTTCTTTCTTTCTTTCTTTCTTTCTTTCTTTCTTTCTTTCTTTCTTTCTTTCTTTCTTTCTTTCTTTCACAACTCTCAATAAAGAGGTCGCTTTTCTTCTAAGTGTTCAGTTATTTTGACTCAAGAAAGTGAGTTAGGGAGAATTTGGAAAATTTAGTTCAGAACGATTCTGCAAGAGAAAGAGAGTGATCCAGATTTGAACTCTGTCAAATAGGTAAAAGAAGAACAGCGTAGCAAGGGAATTAAGGACATTTCTAAGAATGAACTCAACCTCTGGATGTGTAAGTAAGTGAAGTGGAGACTAATAGGGAAAGGAAGAGGTGTCAAGAGTGTGGAGTTCTCTACTGAGATACAAGGTGTTAGTGAGGTCAAAGTAACTCAATGAAAAAATAAGAAAGAACCATGTGTAGTTCTGGTCCAAGAGTGAAGTATTTAAATTAAGATGTTAGAGATGCAATAATTTCAAGTGATGATAAGATTCAGATATGGTCATGGCAGTGACTGACTAAAGTAGAATTGGGGATAAAGTTCACCACCTCCAATCTGAGACAGCCAAGGAAGTGAGTGGTTGCTTGAATAGGTCATTTATGTGAATGCTACCATCACTCTGGTCGATGGTAGGGAATATTACAAGTTAGACTAAAGCCAGGTGCTAAAATCTTCAGTGAATAAAACGGAATAACCAAGAGGTCGCCAGATGATCTCAACATGGAAGGGCTATGCTCAGTTGCGTGACATACAAAGGTACGGGGTTAGACTAAAGACAAGAAGCCTAGAACATTATGGTAATAAACATGGGAGAATGGATTCCTGATTATATCCTCAACAATCCTAGAATCTCATAGTGGATTGAGGTGAGGATCAGAAAGACTGAGTAACTAAAAAAGTTAGCAGAGTGAAAACAAATGACCAAAGTCACTTCAAAAAAAAAAAGCAAAGCAAGGGGATGTTAAACTGAAAATCAGTATAGGGTTTATTACTTCTATGAAAGAGGTATATGGATTCAATAGGCAAAGACTCTACAGACAGATGCAATAAGTAAAACCATATATTCCAGTTTTCAGTTTGGGTAGTAGATTCACGGATTTCATTTTATCATTAAGCTTTGAATTGTGCACACATTCTTTTTTGTGTAATAAACTGATAATGATGAAAGACAGAATTTTTAAAAGCAACTAAAGAATTTCATTCTTATAAAATCTACCCAATTTGTCTAGGAGTAGGTATACATGAGTCTCACATACTGGAATCGTCTAAGTGATGGCAAATCTTACAGCAAGATACATGATTACTTGTCTTCTAAAACTGATTTTCTTAACTGTGTTTTACTTTAATATAAACATTAATGATATTGTGTTTCCTGACCATAAAGTAAATCATGGCATAAAAGGCAATTCAGAAATATATCCTGCAAAATAGGCCAGCTAGGCTAGGGGTCAGAATTTGAATAAGTACATGAAATTGATAACCACCTAGAGCTGGTCAAGAACTGATTCCACACATGTTGGCTCATTGAAAAAATAAATAATATGAAGCAATCTACTTTTTGATAACTAAGATAAGTAGAATATAAAAAAAAACTAATATGGTGCAAGATTTTAACTTAAATTTAAATGAAGATACCAGCTGAATTAGAATAAGCCTGTAATCAGTAATGTCTCATTTATGTCATCCACTTTAAGAAAGGTCTTGGTCAATTACAGGGATAGTTATAGAACTACTTCCTTACATTTTTGTAAGGTAATTATATAATTGCTGCAAACCCAAAATAGAATGTAATATACAGCAAAAGTAAAAAAAAAAAAAGACCTAACAAAAAAGAATTATTTAGTATTAAAGCAAAATAACAGAAAAGAGACTGAGAAAATGCAAAGGACAATAAAATACAGCAATAATCACTATCATATAATAAACTGGAAGGCACTAAATTTCAATTACATTTACTGAAAGACATCACAAAACTTCCATCATTAGGAATCTATTGTTGATATTATCTCTTATGTTTCCTTCTACATTTATCTACATGAATTCAATCCTTAGGGATTTACTCATTAGTTTTAACTATTTTTTTCTAAACTCTTTTATTAATAACTCTTAATGAATTAAATTAATAGTACAAAAGTGGTCACACATAACCCAGATTACTTTGAAACAATTCTTTATCTATACTAGCTGAACCCACTACCACATTATCACTGCCATTCTCTTCTCTGCCTGCAGGGCCTCAAAATGTCACAGAAGGGGCTCAAATCCCTAAAGCTACATAAAGCCTCGAGAAACAGCTTTTAGAGATCTTCTTTCCCTTCTTTTTTCTTTCTCTTCTTTTTTTATCCTTCTTTCTGTTAAATGCCAAGTAATTGATATTTCCCTTTAATCTAAGGAGAATGGTGGTAAGGTAGAAATGAACCAGGATTTTTTCACAGACCCAATATTCTCCACAGATCCAGGATTATCTATGACCAATGACTAGATCACAGCCATCTTTGACAAGGCAAACTATAAACTGATCAGTTCAACCCAAGCACTTCTAGGACTGATTCCTCAACTGTGGGGGGGAAGTGGGGAAGCACATTGTTGAGATATGTGAAAACCAGTGCTGTCTAAATATATAGTTATGCAGGTGGTCAAACGCAATTAAATTTTAAAAATACTGTTATTCTATCCTTTTCGGTAATCAGGGGTTAACTGTAAAGCCTGGTGAACTAAATTTTTAGAGTCATCAAAGAGAAGATACTAGCTCATTAAAGGGAAGCTATGTTTTTGACATCTTACTACAATTAAAGTATTTACATATGCTTTATTTTCTACTATTTTATATAGTAAGGATAATATTTCTACATTTCATGAATAATCATATATGTATATATCAAAAGCAGAAATAGAAGTGAATTATATCATAGCATTAGACAGGCACATGCAATTCTACGAACAGACTCAATTGTAAGAAAAATATACCTGCCATCCCTGTGATGATGTTCAATGTTCTGACTGTATCTGGAGCGAGGTAGAGTAAGAAAATGACTGCAAGCATGGCAGAAACAAGAATATAAATGAGACTCAGGAAAGAAATGAAAAGGTATCGTTTAATTTTAAAAAGTGAAATTCAAAAGAGATAAGCAGATAATAAGCAAAGCAAATGAAAATTGTTACTAGAAAGCTTGCCCCTTCCTCCCAATGTCCATTGTAATACGGCCGTGCTAAATTTTAAAATATTCTAAGTATTCCAAAATAAACACAACAAAAACATAGCAAATCAAGATTTAAACAAATCATATTTCAAAATAAAATCTTGTCAATTATCACTCAAACATCTCTAGCACCATCTATAAAATGTATACAATATGTAGTTGCTGTCCCTTTTTGAGGAGGAAAGATGGGAAGAGAAAAATAATAAAATAACAAAGTTTAAGAAGAAAATAATTAAAGAAGTAATTTCTAATACACACTTAAAAGATTTTATGAGGTAATTATTTCTTCTTAGATTATGAATAAGTAAAAATAACTAAAAGGGCTTAAAAATTCCATTTAGTAAGGAATAAACTGACCTGAATTATTATTTGGTTATTAGGTTCATTGGATGCTATCCATTTTTCCATTCACTGTGTTCAGTACATGTTTATTACCTACTGTGGGCTGTGCTACACTTCACGCCTCATGACTATCATAAGCCATCAAAGCAGCACACTGGCCTTTCACCCATCTCTAGTGGTTCCTCTTCTTCCCACAGCGCTAATTTAAACTTTTCTCTTTTCCTAAAACTTTTCATGCCAACACACTTAATTTTGGCAGATGATCACTACATTTTAGTTCTTTTAAAAAAGGAAACCAACTTTGAATTCTCTCAACTGTCATATTTCTACCACTAAATACAGAGTACCTATACTTATATCTTCACTTGTCATTTTCTTTTGCACCAAAGGAAGAAACTCTCCTCTACTTGTAATCCTAATTTCCCACATGACCTTCCTGCCTTCATTATTGTCTCATGCCTTCCATTCCTGAACTGCACTTCCTCCTAAAAATAAACCCTTCGCTAATCTCGCCTTCCTCTCAAGCCCTAGCATGTCTCTGACTTTGCTTTCATCATACAACATCTCAGCCATATCTACAATTCTTGCCACCCCTTCCTCACTTCTCATCCAAGCTTTAAGCTCATTGTAAGTAATATGACTTTCAGCCTCTACCATTCTCTAGAAGCTAGCCTGTGAATGTTACCTGTGAAATCCTGAAAAATCCTTTAACTTCTTGATCTTCATCATATTACCCTTATTTATGCTGTTACACCTTGATTTTCAATCTCTGTTTCTTGACCCTCTCTCTTCTCTTGGTTTTTGAAACATGATTGTCTCAAGCTAATAAAAATAGTATTTACATAACACTTAATGAGGTGACAAGTACTCCATTAAAGGTTTGTCTACTTTATCTCATTTATTTCTCATAAAACTCTTTGAGGTAAATTCTAGTATTGCCACAGACAGCAAAACGGAGGCTGTGGGCACGTACAGTAAGTAGCCGGACTGGGTTTCAAACTCAGGGCTTCTTTAATCCAAAATTCAGGCTCTTAATAGTTACACGTATGGCCTGGTTTCCCACCTATCTAACTGCTTCTTTACCCATTTCATTTACTGGATTCTCTTTCTTTTTATTCCTTAGAGGCAGTGGTTTCCCAGGATGGGTTCTTCAAACTTCTTTATATTCCATCACATTCTTTCTGGATTATATCATTTCTCTTATAGTGTGAACTCTCACTTTGTTTAGCTTTCATTTTTCTTTGGGTATCACAGCACATTTCCAGCTGCTTCCTGGGCTCTCCACATGGCTCCCTGACTGTCGTGTAGACACTTCAGGAAAACACATGTTAATTTTGAGGTCTGAGCAAGACATTCGCCTATTTGGACACCTGGTGCTGCATTTGTGAAATGAGGGGGCTGGAGCAGTAGTTTTCAAACTTTCTTTTTGATCAGAAGACCACTGTTTTTTTTGGAACAAATTTTTACATAAAACCAATCATTAAGAATCCAATAAAATCGGGGGCACCTGGGTGGCACAGCGGTTAAGCGTCTGCCTTCGGCTCAGGGCGTGATCCCGGCGTTATGGGATCGAGCCCCACATCAGGCTCCTCCGCTATGAGCCTGCTTCTTCCTCTCCCATTCCCCCTGCTTGTGCTCCCTCTCTCGCTGGCTGTCTCTATCTCTGTCAAATAAATAAATAAAATCTTTTAAAAAAAAAAGAATCCAATAAAATCAGAATGACTCTGGCTAAAGAGGGAGTGGGAAGGCTAATCCCTATCCATTTGGCATCGTCCTTCCCTACAACAGCAGTCCCTCAGGTACCTCTTCAGAATTGAGGACTCCATGATCTCTAAAAGACCCTCTAGTTTCAAATATAATTCTTGAACCCTCCTTTGATACTTAATATAATACTTCAGCTATTCTTCTTCATGTAATTCCAGTTTTAACTAAAGATTTAAATATTTACTTAACAAACCAAGTCTTAAAAATCTCATAATTTAACTCCTCCATTTTCCTTATTTTCCACGTTTAATTGATTTATAAACCTTGCTAGTTCTAATGCTTAAGTAACTCAGATTTATCTCTTTTTTTCCCTTTCTCCTCCTACCTTCAATCAGGCTTACCATATCTACTGGTACAATCTATTGTCTCCCCTCCTTCAACCCCAACCCTTTCTTGATCCAATCCATTCTCCACTTTGTCTACAAGCAAGACAATTACAAATTATGCTTTCAATCATGTAGGTACTTTGCTTAAAATCCTTCATTGCTTTCACGTATCAAAAACAAGTACATATTCCTTAAAATGGCATACAAATTGAGTTCTAAACTACTTCAACCTTCATATCCTATCACTTCCCATCCCCCATACTACAACTTTTTATGTGGGTATGCCAGACCACCTAAGATTCTCTAAATATATCCCATATTTTCCTGAGTCTGAGACTGTTCATGCTTATCACCCTGCCAAGAATGCCATTATCCTCCCTCTGTCTCCATTTTATTGCCTTTGAAAATTCTACTCAATCTTTAAAGTCCAACTTCCCTTTGAAGCTTTTTTCCAATACTCAAGCAAGTAATTTTCTCTCTAATCTATTCCAGTAATATTATGCTCAGGCCTGACCGGCTTCTATGTTTTATAATTAGTTGGTATATTATATAATTAGTTGGTATGTATGAGTTGGTATAATTAATTGGATCATCTGTTTATTTAGGCCAGGATAATGTCTATTTTAAATCTTTGTGCAAAATTGGCTGACACACTCAATAAATACATTGGATTGAACTAAAAAGTAAAAACAGAATTATGCTATTTTCATGGTGATCCTACCCTCCAAAGAAGGCAATGCTTCACATAATCACAGAAACTTCTAGAAATGTAAACAGAACATTACAAATCCATGTAGCATAAAAAAAAAAAGTAAAACAGTATTCAAAAAAGACATTCCTGGCATTACAAAGAGTAGAAGTAATACCCAACAGTTGTGATGTTAGGATTTATTGTATTAAGAACAAATAGATCTTCTCTGAAAATTACTTGAGCAATAAAAATATGTAAACTCCAAAACCTATTAAAATTTTCAAACTCATAGAACATATATATTGTCATCAATTTCTAATACTTTCCTTGGGGAGCCTTATAGTTAATTTTGTCTCTATAAAGCCAAAGAAAACATTAAGCAAGGATCACCTTTATCAAACATCAGTTTGTTTTATTTCCCTTTTAGTGACAGTTAATTTAATTGGCCCAAGGGGTGGGGGTGTTATTTCTGGGTGTGTCTGTGAAGGTGTTTTGGGATGATATTAGCATTTGAATCAGTGGACTCAGTAGATTGCCCTCCTCAATCTGAGTGAGCAACATATAATCCGGTGAGAGGCTCAACAGAACAAAAGGAGGAAAAGGGTGAATTCCTCCCTTTTTCCTGCCTCACTTTAGAGCTGGACATCTCTTATCTTTCCGGCCCTCAGACTGGGATTTATAACATTGGCCACCCTGGTTCTCAAGCCTTCAGACTTGGACTGAATTATACATCATTTCATGGGTCTTCAGCTTGCATAGAGCAGATAGTAGGCTCTTTTGACCTCCATAATTATGTGAGCCAAATCCTTATTATCTATCTATCCTACTGGCTCTGTTTCTTTGGAGAACCCAGAATGCATAGTTTTCTATAGTCATGTTATGCCTCTTTTTTTTTTATAATAATTTTTTATTATGTTATGTTAGTCACCATACAGAACATCCCTAGTTTTTGATGTAATGTTCCATGTTATACCTCTTAACACAATCTGGTCATGATCCCCCTTGAGATTCTGCTGAAAACTATAAAACTACATCGAAGAATATTACATAAAATTAACCACAATGTATTGGTAGTAAAATCCACCTGAGATCCAGAGATGCATCCAAGGGCCTTTCCACATCCACTTAAAAACATTTCATTTACTCTTCTCAATTAAATCATTCTTACTTTTCTTCCAAAATTAATGGAATTATAAAACCTAATCAAACAATACTGTCACGAATACACATAATGAGTTAAAAAATTGTTAAAAATTGCAATTTATCTAATCTCTTTGAAACTTTTTAAAAATTGAGCAGAGCAGTAATTCATTGTAAAAGAAAATAGAAAACTAAAAAAATTACTATTTTTAAAAAGTGAAAAAAAGAATTTACAGATTCAAAAATCATAGTGACAAATATCACTATTCAAATAATTGAACTGGACTGCTGATCTGATTTCTAGACACTTAGATTCTTATTAAGAAATGTAATCTTTAAAGACAGAACAAAACTGTATTTATAATGAATTATTCTTCCATTATATCAGATGAGCCTGAATGTCTCCTTTTAGAAACTACCAAACAAAAAGGATTGCAAAAAGAAGAAATAAAATACCTCATCCTTAAATAACCTATAGTTTTTGAAAGCAAAGTTTCTAACAATCTCAACTGAACGCAAAACTTTATGTTCCTGTTAATGTTTTGCTACTTTATAGTTCCTAAAATATACTCAGTATGATTTAACTATGTTAAAATATATTCTTAAAATATAATAAAATGTATTATTTTTGTAAAGTGAATTCTCTTTTTTTCATTTACTTTCTCTGTATTTTCAAACTTTTAGAGATGTGCTCCCCTCAAAGCTGATAACTAAAAGGACCAAGACGACTATAAGCAGTCATGGGTAACTTTGACACTTTCTTGTTGCTGGTTGGCTGATAAAGAGTAAGAAATGGCATTAAGTGTGTGAAGTATCCTAGAGATTCACATAATATGACATTTTTCTTTTTAGAATACAAATGTATTAATTGAATGCACAAAAGAAAAAAGCTTATGAAGTAATGTATCTTAGGCCAGGGTTAATTGTATTTTTTTTCTTATTATGCTTATGGTATACTGCATAGAATTAAAGGTACCCAGTATATTTTGGCCTCCAGGATAGACATAAAAATGAGTACTGCATGATATCACTGACATGTTACAGAAATATTATCTAGTACTCTATACTTATTCTAATAGTAAATTAACTCATGTAAACAAATAAGATCTTGAAATGGTTTCTAATAGTAAAGCCACATAAGTTGCCCCAGGAAAATAATGTTCCTAGTCATTGTTACCAGGGTTTACCAGAGAAACAATGATCCAAAAAGTATGGGGGATGGAGAGGAAGATGAACGGTGTCTGTTATAATTCATCATTTTAACTAATAGCCCTCCATCCAAGTAATCCAAGATTACTTGTAAATAACCTATTTTCTTTTCAAAACAGAACAGGATTTTGACTAATGATGACAGAGTGAGATGTGCAGAGATATAAAGATCCAGTCAAATTTTGATGTATAATTCTTTTTAACATTACCTATAAGAAAGAGATACAAATACTATTATCTCCTTCTTATACCACTTAAGTTTAGCCAGACACCATAAATTAATGCCAAATAGTAAAATTTCTCACCCAATGTAGCCAATGTAAAAGCCATTATCTTCATGCACAACTTTCCAATATGTCCCAACTCCTTCATCCTTCATACTGTGTCTTTCTGATATGTATGTGTGTTCTGCCTCTGTATTTATACTCTTGCTCTTGCCTAAATAAGCATGTCCATTTTTCAAGGTCCAACTCATGTTCTACACTCTCCACAAAGCTTTAAAAAAAAAATCTGTATTAACTGATTTCTCTTTTTTCTGCTTAGTTAATAAGCACATTAAGATGTCAATTATTTGTAAGCCACAAGATCCTTTAAAATGTTAACGGTAAGGCACATTTTCTGAGTACACACTATGCAACTGGAGGTGCTGTGTCATTTAATCTACCTAACAACCCTAAAAGTTGGTACTAATGTTCTAATTTTATAGTTAAGGAAATCAAGTGTCAAAGACATTAATTTTCCCAAAGAAACACAGCTAGCAAGTAATAAAAAGTCTACATTCAAATGCAATGTCATTTGGTTCCAAATCCTACAAAAAAAGAGCATATTCAATAAAATACTCTTCTGGTCCAGTGTACCATTTATTATTGACAAGGAAAGTTAATGCACCACTCAAAATGCCTAAATTTTACTTACTATGTCAAAGGAAATTCTCTTTTAGGCCTTTTAATCAACAGGATTATTGATTGACCATATAAAATGCTATTCATGAAAATTCACTATAAGAGTTCTAGACTATTCTTACCTTCTAAAGAGTGCATAAAAATTATGATGTCTTCCCATGCATTCTATTATTGAAAATCTCTTAGAATATTTAGAATATAAAGGATACAACAGAAATGAAGAACCCATTGTTTAATAATGTGATAGGCTACCTAACATGGATACTACTGTACTTTTTGATTTTTGATCCCTCATGTTAATAAGTAATGTTTACACGGATAACTCAAAAATAACATTAGAAATAGTTTTATAGTCCTATTTAAAAGAAATTCTATTTTAGTTATTTAAAAAAAATTAAAACAGCTCACAATTAGGAGTAATTATGATTCGGTAATTCACAGCATTCTAAAAAAGTGATGAAACCCCAGGGGTCAAATTCCTCCAGAACTTCTGAATTACTTGAACATTTTTGTCAAACTAAAAGATTCATAAAAGTAAACAAGAAAAAATATAATGACATATCAGTTATGACTATAATAGCTATATGCCAAGGATTTAACAGCAAGTCTTTTATCATTAATGTTATGGCTATTTGTATTAAAATATTGGTAAATTATTATATGGTTGACATGATAGTGACTATTTTTGTTTGTAAATATAATTCTTGAGGTTAATTTTATTTTTTTCTTCTCTGCAAGATTTAGACCATATTGTCTTCAGAGAAAATACCAAGTCCACTTCTCATCTAAAGAAAGAACTTGTGTAAATGTGAAGGATTTAAGTCATTTCCAGACTTTTTTCTTTCATCATTGCCTTAACAAAATTTCAAAGAACAAGGAGTTCATGAATTGCTATATAAATAATTTCCAGAGATGAACAAACTTATTGGAATTCTATAACGTAATAAAAATACTCATTCACCTACCCTAATATGACTTCTTCCAACTCCTAATCATGCCCATACAGTTATCTTTCTTTCACTAGTATCATACTTGATGTGAATCAATTTCTATAGGTCCCACACATATAATTACCCATAAAGACACAGATCACTATGAAAAAGTTAAGCAAATTAAAAGAAATAAAATACCACATTAACTTTCATTTAACAATTAATAAAGATATTAATTTAATAACTTCCTATTTCTTCTTAGATCTCAGACACAAAAGCCAATACTTGTTTGACACTATTGAAGATTAGGATAGATGTTCCCTATCTTTTCTTTTTGAAAAGTGTACTTAACACAATGAAATTATAAGCCCAAATTGAGTATAACCCTAGATTTAGATGAAAACAATTAAACTTATAAATATTGACAATGATAAATATTGGGAACTTCTCAGGTCAGTTGATTTAAGAAGTTATTAAAATTGGTTGAGGTCCCATACAAAGAGACTTCTGTGTTACCCTGTTATTTTATCATAATATTCTCTGAATAGTAAATTAAACTTTCTTTGCTAATCCTTACCTCAAACCTATTTGACAGTGTGGGGGAAATATCGCAGCATATTTCTTTATATAGAACCAAACCATGAATTCAAGGATTAATCAATTTGTTTAACTTAAAAAGTTAAGTTAATAATTAATAGTTATTAATGTGATTGATGCATTGAAACATATGTTATTTCCAAGTATGTCACATTTAATGGAGCAAATTTGGAGAATTTCTCCAAATACAACAATCAACAAGCATAATTCTTTAAGAAGCTTAAAAGGTTTACTGAAAGCCATGAGGAAAAACCTCTTCATGAATCAGTTTTTGTGTCTGTTTCCTAAACAAACCAGACTTGTGTCAATACTTCTATATATAAAAAAGTCACACTGGTTTCCCTGATGAATGTAAAGACTTTAAATCTATTGTCTCATGAAGTATATTTACATGTAATGATTGGTTATGATAACAAGAAAATAATGAAATGTCTATTTTCATTATAATTATCCTTATAACCTCATGTGCAAACTCATTAGCTTAATTGGCTTGATTTAATGAAGGACCAAAACTGCAAGCGCAAGATGATTTTTTTTTAAACCAAAGAAAAAGTTGTTCTTGTTTGTTTTATTTTTTAACATGGTGGTCATAAGAACGAATGTAGGCATTGTAAAGGAAATGGCGTTAGAAGCTAAGAAAACACACATCCGAGTTCTGGATGAAAATATTTTATGGTAATACCTTCTTCCTGAAGGCAGCGATTATAAGGTCTAATAGTATTTAATCCTATTTACCTGTCTCTATCTGGAGAATAATGGTCATCCATGACACGATGTCTATCCATTCGGCTAATTGTATTATAATGTCCAGCAGTAGAGCGTGTCCCTCGAAGCCCCTGTTCCACATTCCGACTGAAATAGCAAAATCCATTAAACATCTTAATGAACCATAATCATACACTATACTAAGAAATGAGGCTTATTAATAAAGAAAGTAGAAAGACAAAAATCACTGGAACATCAAGTCCAAGTTTTTCGTTTTAACTAATTGCACCTCGGGCTAACGGATACATTTCCACTGGAGGTAGACAGTGAAGTCAGGAGACGGCTGTTATAACAGAGATAAACACATAAATGTGATATCAATGGGGATAGAGATAAGGATTATCAAAAAATTATTAATGGATGACTCCCAGGTTTCTGGTAGTGATTCTTATATGCAATACAGGAGGAAGAATAAATCTGTGGAGAAAATGAGTTCTGCTTGTTGCTTACAGATAATATTGGTGTATCTTGTTTTAGGAAAATGATTATGATCTTTTTTTAAAATCCAAATTGAAGTCTTTATAAATGATCAATGATGATTTTTTTTACGCTACCATTCTTGCCCAGGACTGTCAACCTACACACTTCTTTTCATGATGGAATAAGCCTCTTACATAGCTCCTGTTAGTATGGGCTTTCTGTCAGGTGCAGTTGAATCTATTCTAAAACTTTGCCTATTTTTTTTTAGGTGTGTTCAAATATTCTTTCCCTGGTAAAAGTCAAGCATCCTTTTTTTTTTTTTTTTAAATAAGAAATGGCTTAATTTATTAAAGTTAAAATCCAAAATCTAGTTCTCTCTTAAACCTTAAATTTCAGATTACAAATATTATTATATTGATAAGTCTACCACATTTGAGCAATTACTTTTCAGAAGACTTTTAATAATTTTAGTCCCATTTACAAACTTAGTTAATTCAACATCTTCAATCATTTTAAATTTTTATAAACTTAATGTATTTTCTTTCTAATTATTTCAATGGTCTAAATTAAGTAATAACTTTCTAGCAGTTACCTTATACACTAAATAAATTAAATTTATAAATATAACAAATCTTAAGTTCTCTTAGATAGCTTAATAGCATGTAAAAAATTAAAATCATAAGGAAAAATTCTAAATCTAAAACTAACTCAATTATTCATTCAAAATAGGCATTATAAGATTATCATTCTAAGAGTTCAAATTTTCTTAAACTTTGCAAGTCTATAAAATGTGAATTATGTACATATTTCTTGTTAGTAAATATTTTATTTCCATGGCTCTTACTCCTGTAAGCCTTTCTGTACTTAACTAGATTGATGATAGAGTTTTTTACAAGTTATAAGACCTAGAGCTGTAGATTTTCTGAGCCACTCTTCCCTCTGCCTGTGCTTTTTATTTTTTATTCTTTGCATGATTGCTCCTAACTTCAAAACCCCATCAGATGCTTATTTTCTCCTATTTCTTAAATTATCAATACCTATATCATTCAAGAGTATAGTTGGTTGGTTCTAACTAGATATGCTCAGTATTGATATGTAACTGAAGGCTGGGTCTTCTTTATGATTTTGAACTTTCACATAGAAGAATACACACATCTGCCAAAGTTACAAAGTAGCCTATATTTCATATTACTCTCAATATTTAGGTTGGTGAAGAAATATTTGTTTTTCCTCAAGTAACTTTCTTCTGCAAGAATTTATTACCTTTAGAAATTATTGATGATTTGTTGTGATAAGTGGTCTTTTAATACCATCCTACAAATAAAATGTATATGGTTTCTTACCTTTGTGGAGGAGGGACACTGGGTGACCATGATCTAGTCCTTCCTATAACATCTACTCGGTGAGGAGACCCTGATGGTGAACAATGGTTTGATGACATTACTTGCTCCGGCACTGATAATGTTGAGCTTTGAAGATCTCGACCATTGTGTCGATAATCTAAAGGTGCAAAGATTAAGAATACAGTTATCTCCCCAATAAGTCCTTTTGCATTTTGTACTTTAGTGAAAAAACTAAATGTTAGCGAATTTGAAAGCCTCTGAATATATTAAATGTAAAGCATAATGAATAAAACATAATACCACCATAAAATAGTATTTTGCGAACACTTAAATTAAAAATGAATGACAAATATTTAGATAGCTACTATGTCCAAGGCACTGTGATAGTTAGACTAAAACCTTTATATACAGTTAGTTATCTTTACTAAAAGAGGCAAGTTTATCATAAAAACATTTTCACGTCTTCAATAAACTAGAAGAGCTTTAATTACTTTTCAACAACTATAAATATTCAAAATTATTAACTTCCCAAAAATTCCTAGAAGCCTATGATTATTTTTTCAGGAGATAAACAACATTAGAAGTATTCTGAATATCATCTGAAGTACCTACGTAAACTGCTTTTCTTATAGTGATTGACACGGTTGACATACAATAGATGCCTGAGAATAAAAACACGACAGTTTGGAGGAGGGAAACAGCCCAATGATTTGACACACTTAGAAAAAGTGTATTAGAAGTGATAGAACTCAAATGAATCTTAGAAAGCAATGGATATTTAACCAATGGAGAGAAAAATAGAAGGAATTCAAAGTTCATAGAAAAACAGCAGTCCCATGTGGGGCAGCAGTAGGGAAATAAACAGTAAAAGTAGGCTTGACCCATGTTGTGTACATCTAAAACATCATAAGGCTTCTAATGGAAAAAACCTGAACATTTCTGAGCAGGAAGTGATATTATCCCCCCCACCGTTATCTTCATCATGCTCATCATGGCCGCTATTGACTTTCACAATGTGCCGGAACTCTGCGAGGTGCTGTACAAAGTGTTCTGTTAAAACACTTGTCTCAGAAATAACTCAGAAAAAGTATTGGTTCATATGCGATTTTCCCCAACACGCTCACACTTTGCAGTACTATCTGAAGTGAGGTTCCCAAGGAATGCAGCAAGAGAAAGATCTGTGTGCACACGAACGACTGAAGCAGCGGTCTCAAGAGAAAGACATAAGCAGAACAGGGCACGGGGAGAAACTAAGTAAGAATGTGATCTCAGCTTGATTCCACTGGAGGCTCTGGAATGTGAACTGTACCAGAGTTGCTCTGACTTTGAAGCAAGGGTCCTGGACTTTAGTACTCCAATGTTAGCCAGTCATGACTGAAGACTGCCAGTGGGAAGGGGATGAGATTGTTTTCTGTCTAAGGCCAGTTCTCCGGAAAATGGGGCAGCTGTGAGCTGTGAGCAGCCAGCCTTCACTGGAGATGGTAAAGCAGCTGAACTGAAGAGGATATGGGTGGAGCACCCACAGTGCCCACTCTATCCACCAAATAACAGCAGCTGAAAGCAAAGTACATTAACACAGCTGCATGCAGAAAGCTAGAGAAATACAGAACTACATATGATGCTCGTTCATCCCATGTTCTTCCTTTTGGCTCACTTTGGTCAAAAAAACTCCCTCTTAGAAGTATTTCTTGCATGGGTTCCTCCTGGTTTTGTGAATATTTCCCTTGACACCATAACCGTGCAGACTTATCCTCTTTTCCATCTAGACATACTCCTTCCATCTAGATACCTTCGTTTTATTTTAAATCCCACATTTAATATTTTTATTGCTTAAAAGTTAACACGACTTTTAAAAATTACATGTATTTTTATTTTTAGTGTTTTGATTACAAAGCTACATGAGTTTTGAATGGTCCGATCTAACCGGTTTTCCCAGATGCCCTGTTGTTTTAGTCCACGATTTTGCAGAGCACAAGGTTTTTTTCAGGAATCTCTAAATGATGTGAAAGAACCAAATCTGCAAAGAAGATAATATTAGCTCCATTTGGGGAACCTGGGTGGCTCAGGTTAAGCATCTGCCTTCAGCTTAGGTCATGATCCCAGGGTTCAGAGATCGAGTCCTGCATCAGGCTCCCTGCTCAGCGGGGAGCCTGCTTCTCCCTCTGCCTGCTGCTCCCCCTAGTTGTGCTCTCTCTGACAAATAAATAACTAAAATCTTTAAAAAATATATTATCCTCATTTTATATTTGAGGAAACTGAAATTTACATTAAGAAATTTACTAAGAAATTTAAATTAAGTGTCAAATACAGGGTCTGGGATTAAAAGCAAATTCTATCTCACTCCCAAAGCTCTCACTGTGCTCTTAGGCTACATTTATCTTTTATGATCAAAGAAATAATTTAGGAAGATGACGCTGACAGCAGTATACTTTAATTCAAACTAAAGGTTAGAGAGATTGCAGCAAGATTAATTGTTCTTATAAAATGTAGAACAGATTGTCCAACAGAACTCTCTAAAATGATAAAAATGTTCTCTATCAGCACTGTCCTATATGGTAGCCACTAGACACACATGACTACTGAGCACTTGAAATCTGGCTAGTGTTAATGAGGAACTGAATTTTTAATGTATTTATTTTAAATCAATTTAAATATAAATAGCCACATAGAGCTAGTGGTACGACTTTGGAGTATGACAACTGGTAGTGGAAACAGACTACATAGAAAAAATCAATACAATCATCCATTCAATAAGTATTTATGACTGTATGGGCATGTTATTCCAGGAGCCAGAGTGAGCAAAACAAAACAAACCCAGTTGGAGTGGTAGAAACAATAAAAATCCTAATAAATAATTATATGATATGTTTGAAGGTGATTAACTGCTAAGAGGAAAACAAAACGGAGTCAAGGGAGATCAGAATGTCAGAATAGGGAAGCATTTTGCAATTTTATATAAGGTGGTTGGGCACAGAGAGGATTCACTGAGAAGCTGACATTTCAGAAAGACTTGAAGGAAGTGAGATGCTTTGCCAAGAGGATACAGAGAGAGGAGGGTTGCAAGACAAGTGCAAAAACCCCAAGATAAGAGTCAGTTGAACATGTTCACAACAGCAGGGAGAAGAGGGTGCTAGCAGTGGAGCAATGGAAGAGATCAGAGACACTTGGAGGAAGGAGGAAAATCACGTGGGGCCTTATGTTGCTTTGTAAAGATGTTTGGCATTTGATCTGAGTGATTTTTTACCCATTAGAGGATTTTGAGCAGAAACTGGCTATGACCTATCTTCTTTAAACAGGATCACTTCAGTTGCCATGCTGAGAATAGACTAAAAGAAGAAAGGCAATAATTCAGGCAAGAGACGAACCAGGACAACAGCAATGGAAACATGGAAAGTAGTCAGATTCTGGATATATTCTGAAGGTAGAGCCATCGGGACGATATTGTATAAGATTTGATGTTGGACATACAAGGAAGAGAAGGACAAGAACAAATCTAAAATTTTAATTCAAGTAAAAGAATGGAGTTGCCATCAAATAACTTGGTTTGGTGGGAAAGATCAGTTTTAGACATGTCAAGTTGAAGATATCTACTACATTTCCAAGCACAGATGTCAAATGGGCAGCAGAAAATAAAAATTTGAAATACAAATGAGTGCTTTTGACTGGACATGTGGGAAGTTTAGCATACAGATACTATTTGAAGGCATGGGACTTTAAAGAGATGTGATCACTAGAGTAGTGAATGTAGGAAAAGTCCAACAATGGAGTCTGGGGATATTCTGAAATGAACCAACAACAATCTGTGATCAGATACAAGACCAAAAAAGGGAAGAAATAAATGACTCTTAACATTTGATTAGCCCACCAGGAAGTTAAAAGTATATTACAAAGGGGCTCCCAGGTGGCTCAGCCGGTTAAGCTTAAGCGTTTGCCTTGGGCTCAGGTCATGATCCCAGCGTCCTGGGATTGAACCGCCCCACCCCACATCCCTCTCACTCCCCCCATCACATTGGGCTCCCTGCTCAGTGGGGACCCTGCTTTTCCCTCTCCCTCTGCCCCTCTGTCAAATTAATAAATAAAATCTTGTTCTCTCTCTCTCTCTCTCTCTCTCTGTCAAATGAATAAATAAAATCTTTGGGAAAAAATGTATACTACAAAGAGAGAAGTTTAGAAGGTTAACCAGTTTGGAGAGGAGGAGTATAACAGTATTTTCAGCCTCATGGGCAAAAAGCTAAACATGCGGAAAAGAATTTTGGAAAAAGCATTAGGACTGTCAATAAAGTTTTGAGAGACATTCATAAAAAGAACATCATTGAAATCCAAGGTAAGGGAATATATATAGAGAAAAGAGTTATGACTATGGAGTTTAAAGGAGACTATTGAGAAAAGGAGGAAGAGTTACCACAAGAAGAAAATTCAAATAATGCAGTCCCATGAAAACTAAAAAGAAATACAGAGTTTTAAGAAAATATTCATTATTAATAATATGAAGAGCTACTCAGAAGTAATAAAAAATGAGTATCAGGGTTAGGTAATTAACTTAGGAAATCAGAATATTACATGTGACATTTAAGAGCTAATTATTAAAACATCACTCTACCTTCCCAGTGGAAAATAATTTATTTACATGTACTTGTATATTATTTCAGGTCAGATTAGAAAATAACACTAACATTCTAAGTGGCTATAAACTCATATTTTATATATATATTCCATTTATTTGCATTGTGGGGTGAGTCAACTGGTTCAGAGAATAGCTGGTTTACAATCATTCTCTCTTCCCTACTCAGCATACCATTGGGGCACAAAATCCAGGCCAGCAGTTGCTTCCCTGAGAACCCTAAATTTCAATATCAATCAAAGTTTCTATTTACTTTGAAGAATAATATTAGCAATGCAAATATAAAAAATTACCTCTGACTTGAATTAGTCAGAGTAAACAAAGTAAGTAAGCACATGGGAAATATTACCCCTGGCATAGTTAATTTTCAGGACATCTGCCTTGCAAACTTGGAAAAATTAAAGAAAGCAGCTGAAACTGTTCATTATTGAGAAAAGGCTGATAGTTCAGGTTAAAAGGGTTTTCAATGGTTGTAACAGATACTCTGCATTCGACAGATATGTATAACATGCAGTTGGAAACGAATCTCTGCATATGGGGAACGAAGTACTAACAGATTTGCTGGTGTCTAGAGTTACACTAGTTGTTTAAAATGCTAGTTCACATGGGGGATAAGAAGGATTATTTGCTTCATCTGACAGCCAAATTACTTGATAAACGATTGATTGAAGCATTTAGTCTCTATTGAAACTACTGTTAATGACGGAGCTTAAAACAAAAAGGACATTAAAAAAAGAAAACACAGAAAAGTATTTTTTAACAGAATTAACGTTTAAATCTTAGTTATCATGATACTTAGGTAAATGTAATTTACTAAAGGTATGAGCCTATGAAAAGATAACATTTCAAAACCACAATACCATAATCCTGATTTTCATGTTGATAAAAAGAATATGGAAAAGAAAAAAAGAATCTGGTGATGCTTCAACTTTCTAATAGTAACAGATTTCGAGGATTTGAAATCATCTTCATATTTTTTAAGTCATCAAATAAATTTCCAACCATAAATCAGGCACGATTTTCAACTACAATACCATAATTTGAAAATAAAGCTGTGCCTGATACATAATCAACATGACAACAATGAAAAAAATTTCACAAAGCGCAAATATTTGACATATTTGAGTATGTTGGTGACGTCAAAAAGATTTTATTTTTTTCACACTGTTATGCAGTATAAAGAAGTTTCAATTACACAATAACTTTTCAAATTTATGGTAAAATCCTTATGATTTAGCAGTTTAAAAATAGAAAACTTAGAAGTATTCACTTTCAGTAAAAGAATATTCAGTTTAACAATTGATACAAGAGTTCCAGCAACTGGAATTATTCAATGGTTAAATTGCCATAAGGTGGTTTTTTTGGGGTGAGAGGGGATAAACAGGCAAGTTATTTCTTTCTCATTTTATATATTATTTAATCTGTTTATTGGTAGATAATGATGAATAACCTTCCTTCTTATTACTATAAAATAATTCTGAAATTCTTACCTGATACTATACCAATTCCATCATCACAGTCATAGTCAGAGACTTCACTATCACTTATTCTTTTTGACCCTATGAAGCAAACAATAGAAATAATTAAAATTGCTGAATATTAAGGGGGAGAAAAAAAAAAACTCCTCACCAACCTAAAAAAAAAAGTGAAAGAATTTTGAATGAAATACTTGAGAATAAAAAATAGAGAGAGAAGGAAAGTCATTATGAGCTCACACTTATTTTTACTCATATTTCATAATGTGAAGATATTATTCTTAAATTTTATGCTTAAAATGTATAAAATAAATTTCCCAAATGCCTAAAGCTTGAAATAATATTAAATACCAAATAATATATGTATGCGATTTAATGTTGATTGATAAAATCTATTGAACAAAAAGCTAAGTTAAAAATAGCTAAGTTAAGTCAGTTTCAGATGCTTTTAGACAAAGGCACTTAAGTCTATATAAATTTCAAAGCAAAACAATGTTATTTCAAGAGCATTCATGTGCCTTTTTCTAACACGCATGACTAATAAATTAAATATACCCAATTCTTCATTTTTCACACTCATAGAGAAGTATAATTTAAGACATCTTAATCTTCTTTCAGTATTAGTTTAGCTGTTCCTCCATTGCTTTGAAAAGAAAATGAGAAATAAATCATCTACAAACTTATTAATACATCTAAATTGTGTATTAATTACACACAATTGTTTTATTTTCTAAGAAATAGCCTCAAACAGAGCAGTAATAATTAACATAATTAAGACCTCTATTACAAAATTTTAAAATGTTAATCATGTTATGGCAAAAATAGCACTGAACTGATGGCTAAAGCCGATTGTCTTCACATTTGATTATGAAGTATATCACATATGCATATAAACATGTGATTTTTTTAATGTATCTTTTCTCCTACATGTGTCTCAAAAATAGGCACATCTTACACAATAGAATCCCTTATTACAGTATTTTTTCCTTCCTTACAATCAGAAAATACTTAATGATAAATGAAAACAGCATTGCTACTTCAAGAAATGACTGTTTTTGTCAGTCTACTTACACCACACATTATTCATTAAATAGACCAAATTCAGTTATCAGAAAACAAATGCTTTCCTGTAACGTATATAAAACACTGAAAGCTCATTTTTTATAAGGTACCTAAAGTAGCAATGATTAGACATTCTAGGATTGCCCTCCAATATTTCCAACTTCCTCTTAGAAATATTCTATACATTTCAATCTTTTTTTGTTTGTTTTAACCCCTGCCCTCTTGGGAAAGGAGAGTCTGTTGCCGGAACTGTTTTCCCCCTTTTAATGGTTACATAAAAGACATTGATCTGTTTTGATCATGTGGTCCCACTGAATGGGCTCACTGCTATATTCCTTCCAAAGCCTTCTATCATAAAACTTTAAACCCAATCAAATCATAGGCTCTTACAGCCCCAACTGATATGGAAACTACAATTACCACGCAATATCCCAAAAGACTGAGCATAAAAGGATTTACGGAATTAGTGTATACTTTCTAAATGGATTTGGGGAAAAAAAGGATACCACAGATGAAGTTACTGAAGAGAGACATGATAAGAATTGCTACTCATCTTGTAACAAGACTTCACCTTGTAAACGTGAATGCTCAAGGACAGCATAACGATAGTTTAATGTGCCATACATACTACAGCATAAAGATTACATGCTTTTAGTGTTGGTCAAGAATCAGATCTGCCTCTGGTGGAAGATAAGAATGACACCAGCAAAAAATGAAGTTCATTTTATCAGCCTTTGTGAGGGGATTTATTTTTTTTTTAAATTGACATAGTAATACTGGTGCTGAAAAAAACAGCCTGTATTTGTCAAGTCTTCCAGTCTTTGAAATTAGTCAGAAGATGAATTATTAAATAATATATTAATAATTCTTACAAATGTTTCATGGATATAACGGGAATATAAATTCATTAACTATTAAATGCAGAGTTCTTTTTTTGAGCATGAGATTAAACTTGTTAATTTGTTTCTTTCCTAAATTTTTGTTTGCTTGATCTATCAGTGATTGAGAGAAAATTACAATGGAATTTTCTTCAACAGTGGTTAATTTGTTAATTTTTCTTTCTAGTTTATTTATATTAGAGTTTTTCATTTATACATGCAATTTTAAAATCATTTCAACAGATGTAGAAGAATCATTTGAAAACGCTTACCCCATTCATGAAACCTATAGCTCACATCAGACTTACTTATGAAATACAGAATGTAGTCCCCCTAAAACAAAGAATAAACTAAGAATGCCCACTCCAACCCTTTCTGCTCAACACTGCACTTGCATTACAGTAAAACACAGCAAGGAAAATAAATGAATGGCACACGGATGGGAAAGCAAGTGGTAACATGATCATGTAAATTAAAACTCCTACGGAAGCTATAAAAAACTTACTAAGACTAATAATTTAGCAAGATTGCAGAATACATACATAATCAACATACAAAAATGAACTGTATTTTTTAGAGAATAGCAATGAACAACTAGAAATAAATTTCAAAGCCACTATCACTTACCAAAGCACATGGAAAATCTAAGAATACATGTAACGAAACATGTGCAAAACATGTACACCTCCAAGCCACAAAACACTGCTGCATTAGTTTCCTAGGCCTGCTGCAACAAAGTACCAAACACTGGGGGGCTTCAAACAACAGAAATTTATTGTCTCACAGTTCTGGAGGGTAGAAGTCCAAAATCGGGTGTCAGCCGTGCTATATGCCCTCTCTGATGGCTCCAGGAAAGAATCCTCCCTTGTCTCTTCTAGCTTCTGGGGTTTGCTAGCAATCCTTGGCGTTCTTTCACTTGTAAATACAGCCCTCCAGTCACATGGCTATCCTCTCCCTGAATGTCTTCACGTTGTCTTCCCTCTGTTCACATCTATCTGTATCCAAATTTCCGCTTTATATAAGGACATCAGTCATATTGGATTAAGTCTATCCTAGTGACCTCAAAAGTAAAAACTTCATTACTTCTGTATTAACTCTATTTACAGATAAGTTCACATCCTTAGGTACTGGGGGTAGGACATAAGCTTTTGGTGGGACACAATTAAACTCATAACAACTGCTAACAATTTAAAGAAAAGTTAAATAAATGGAGAGACTTTTCCACAAGGTTGGAAGTCAGAAGTTATTAAAATAACATTGTCAGGATGCTGAGAGAGAGTGAATAAAAGGAATTCTAGAATTTTATATATAGCTAAACTTTTCATCAGGAATAAAGAAATAAAGACATATTCAGAAAAACACAGCCTGTTTCCAGATCTTCATTGAAAGCACTACTAAAATATGTGTACTCTAAAAATAGAGAAATTCATCCCAGGAAAAAAAAAAGGGGAGGATAAAATGAAAAAAAGGTGGGAAGCAAAGAAAGTGGTAAAAATTCAGGTATATCTAAACAAACTCTGAATGAACAAAATGACATAATAAATTACTAATTGGGAGGCAGAGTAAAATTCTGGCAATAATATGTTAAATAGCAGGGGTGATGGTACAAATCAGATTTTACAATATTTATGCAGTTTGGAAAAAATAGTAGAGATGTTAATTAATGTTACTTTGTTAAGTGTGCAAGGTTGTGATTTCAATAATAAATACTAAAAGAATGGAGATAAAAGTAAAAAAATCAGAAGATACACAATAATGGTACTATTTATGTTAGAAAAAAGGAGGAAAAACCCATACATATTTTTTTATGTAAACATAGACTATCTGAGCAAACATACCGAAACTGGTAACAGCATTTCACTCAAGTAAGGAGAACTAGATGTTTGAGAAATAGCTGGGGGAGATTTTTTTTTTTTTTACTTTTAAATTTATACCATATGCATGTATTAAAAACTTACAGCAACATTTTACATGAGTTTCATTTATAGATGAAGAGAATGTACATTCTCTATTTGTTGGGAGAATGTTCTATTTATTCAAGTTCATCAGTTCTGTAGGTCACATTTGTGAGAGACTGTTATGATAATTGTGGTTTTTCAATTCTTTCCAATTCTTTCTGGTTTTTAGGTATGATATAACCAAGTCTGGGATTTTAGATGCTCCTCTGGCTCCTGCTAGACCTCTTTCTTCAGATTTCCCCAGTCCTGTGCCAAGCACATCTGCAGATCCATGACAAAGGACCTACAGACCTTCTTCTGCAGGTCACCCTTAAAATTACAGCAGGAGGGGAAGGTTTACATGCATTTTCCTTCCCAACCCTTCCTTATGACCTACAACGACTTCAAGACCCCTAATGAACAGAAGAGGCAAAAGCCCTTCAAATGTTTTCACTAGGTCCTCTCTGTTGCTTCTGGCACATGACTTTTTTTCAGATTCTTCGATCATTCCCTTACAAACCTTCTGACAAAGAACTCCCAGCTTCTTCTGCAATTTTGTAGCTTAAACTTTATAAAAAATATTTTATTTCGTATCTCTAACAGCTCTTCAGCTTCCTGACTGAAACTTAACTTTATCTGTCCTTAGTCCACCTAAAGTTTATGTACATGTTGCAGGACAGGGATCTAATTTCATCTATGTTCTTTCTTTATGGATAGTATTTTTCCAGCTCAATTTATTAAATCATTTACTTCTCCTCTCTGGGTCTGACGTGTTACCTCAGATCCTTATTAAAGACCGTTTCATGTAGTAGAGTCAGCTTCTGGGCTCTCAATCGTATTCCACTGACTGATCTTTTCTCATGCCAGACGCACACCGTGTGAACTACAGTAAATGTTGATATCTGAGAAAGTTTCTCCTCCCTGCTCTCAAAGGAATCCTTCCAGCTATTTTTGGCCCTTTAGTCCTCTACATACTTAGAATCTACTCATCAGTGTCCTTGAAGATATCTGATAGGATTAGAACTCAATTAAATATGTATGTCAAATAGGGGAAATTAACAATAATGTCTTCCTATCAGTGGTTATGGCATATATCCATTTATTTGGGTATTCCTTAATGTTTCTTAATAAACATTAATTTTTTTCCTGTAGTTCTTCTATATAACTTTTGTTAGATTTATTCCTAGGTATCTGATATTCTGTTATTATTTAAAGAATGTCTGTTTGTACTGGTGTACAGAAATGCAACTGACCTTTATATATTATTCTTATATCCAGACATCTTGGTAAACCATAATTTGTCAGTATATTATTTTCAGAGTTTAAGGAAAATAATTATATCATCTATAAATAATGATAGTTTATTTCTCCTTTGAATCCTTATTATTTCTAAAGATTTTATTTATTTATTTGACAGAGATAGAGACAGCCAGCGAGAGAGGGAACACAAGCAGGGGGAGTGGGAGAGGAAGAAGCAGGCTCCTAGCAGAGGAGCCTGATGTGGGGCTCGATCCCATAACGCTGGGATCACGCCCTGAGCCGAAGGCAGACGCTTAACCGCTGTGCCACCCAGGCGTCCCTGAATCCTTATTATTTCTAAATTCTTCTTTTCTTATTGCACTAGACTCTCCATTATAATCACACTCCTGCTCATGCTTTTTTTAATGAATAATTCTATCATTGGCCATTTGAGATTATATTTCCTGTAAGTTTTTAGTAGACATTCTATCAGACTGAGGAAGTTTCTAATTCATAATTTGCTAACAGATATCATTATGAATTTCTGTTGAATTCTATAAAGTTTTTAATTCATTATGAAGAAATGAACATATTTTTTCTCCTTTGATCTGTAAATGTCTACAATGACATTTATAGAGTTTTGTAAAACTATTGGATTTGATTTGCCGTATACAGTAGCTTTTTTGGTCATTTATATTTAAGAGTGAAATGGGACTATAAATTCCCTTTTTTGGAATGGATTTGTAGATTTTTGATATAAAAGTTATGTTTTCCTTGTAAATGAGCTTGGAAATATTCCTACTTTATTTATATTATGCAAGAGTTTTATTAAGTTGAAATAATATGTTAATATTAAATATGAACTACTTGAATGTCTGAGTCTAGTGTTTTCTCTAAATCAAAGATTTATTTCAACTTTTAACATATTAATATTTGTAGTTACAGGAATTCAGTTAGTTATTTTTTTCTGTTAGTTTGTATTTCTTTTTTTTTTTCCAAAGATTTTATTTATTTATTTGACAGAGAGCCAGCCAGTGAAAGAGGTAACACAAGCAGGGGAAGTGGGAGAGATTTTTAGCAATTCTGGATACTAAATATTTTCAATTACGTCCTAGAGTCAGTTTGTCAGTTTACACAAAAATGCCTGTTGAGATTTTTTAATTGAATTGAGTCTGTAGATCAAGTTGGGGAAAATTAACATAATATAATATTGGTTCTTTTGACCCAGGAACAGAGTATTTTTCTTCATTAATTTAAGTCTTTTAAAATTTGATTTTACAGTATTTTATAATTTTTAGTTTAGAGATCTTTTACACATTTGTGAAATTTACCCATAAATATTTCATATTTTTGACACATTTAAATGGCATTGTATTACTAAATTTCAATTTTCAATTGTTCATTGAAGGTACATATAAATACAAATGTATCCAACAAGCTCATAAACTCACTTTTTAATTATAATAGCTTTTGTGTAGATTTCACCTCACTTTCTATATAGATGAAGATGTAGTATTCAACATCATTTTTCTTCTTCCTTTTCAATTTGGGAGCATTTTATTTCTTTTTCTTTCCTTATTTACCAGCTAGAACCTACAGTACAATTCTGAATAGAAGTAGGGAGAACGGACAACATTTTCTTGTTCTGATCTTACAAAGAAAGGTTTCAGTCTTTTATCACTAAGTATGATTCAGCTGTAGGTTTCGATAAATGTGCTTTACCTATTTTTTAAGAAAGTTCCTTTCCATTCTACTTTGCTTAGAGTTTCTTTTCTTTTTCTTTCTTTCTTTTCTTTCCTTTTTTTTTTAACAGAAATGGATGTTTGATTTTGTAATTCAGAAAAAGATTTTCTGAATCTCTTGAGATAATGATTTTGAATTTTTTTAAATATGATGAATAACATTAATTTTCATATGGTAAATAAACACTGAATTCTGGGATGAACACTACTTGGTCATGCTACCTTATCCATTTTATGTATTGTGGTATTCAATTTGCTAAATTTTTCTTTTGCTAAATCTTTCAAAATTTAATTTGCTAAACTTGCCATAATTTCTATAAGGTCTGTAGATTTCTTTCTTTTAGTATTTTGGTCAGGTATTGGTATCATGGTAATGTTTCTCTCATAAAACAAGTTGGGAAGTTTTCCCAAATATACATTTTTCTGGAAGAGTTTGTGTAGAACGGTATTATATTGTCCTTAAATGTCTGGTACGCCTCATTGGTAAAGCCATCTGGCCCTTGAATTTTCTTTGTGGCAAAGTTTTTAACCACATATTAAACTTCTTTAATTAGATACAGGGCTATTCAAGTTATTTCTTTTTGAGTGAGCATCGAGTTTATGCCTTTCAAATAAATTTTCTATTTTTCCAAGTTGTCAAGTGTATCGACATAATGTTATTCATAACTTTTCCTTACGATCCCTTTAGTGTTTGTAGAATCTGTAGCAACATCACCTCTTCTCTCATATTGGTAATTTCTGTTTTCTTTTTTTTTTTTGCTGATCATTCTGCCTAAAAGTTGACTAATTTTATTGATTTCATAGAGTCAAACTTTGGTTTCATTAATTTTTTTACTGCTTTTTGGTTTTTATTTCACTGCTTTCTGTTCTGACTTTCACTATTCCCTTTCTTCTATTTAACTTGAGTTTAATTTGCACTCTCTCTCTCTTTTTATGTTTTGTGATATAAATATCTTTTGTAATATAAATATCTGGTGCTATAAATATCTTTTGTAATATAAATATCTGGTGCTCTAAATTTCCATCTGTCTTCTGCTGTAGTTGTACCCCATGAATTTTGATATGTTGTGTTTTCCTTTCATTCATTTCAAAATACATTTTATTTTCCCTTTGAGTTCTCCTTTGACTCACAGTTATTTAGAAGAGTGCTATTTAGTTTCTAAATATTTGGAGATTATCAGGAGATATTTCTATTATTGATTTCTAATTTAATTCTATAATGGTCAGATAACATACTTTGTATGACTTGAATACTTTTAAATTTATTGAGACTTTTTTTTGGCCAGAATATTATCTATCTTAATAAGTGCTCTGAATGCACTTAAAAAGAAGGTGTATTCTGATGCTGTTATGTTGAATGTTCTATAAACATTAATTTAGTTGAAATTATTGATCCCCTCCAGTATTACTGCTTTTCTGTCTACTTATTTTATAAATTACTAAGAAAAGAGCATTAAAATCTGACTATAATTGAGGTTTTATCTATTTCTTCTGTAGTTTCCTCACTGTATTTTTAAAATTGAGGTATAATTTATATAATATAATGGTTTTAAGTATACTAACCAGTAATTTTTAGTAAATTTTAAGAGTTGCGTAATCCTCACCACAATCTAAATTTAGAGCATTTCCATCATCCCCCCAAAATTCCTCATACTCATTTTCACTCATTCCCCATTCCTATCCCCAGCCAGACAACTACTAATCTAATCTCTGCTCTATAGATTTGCTTTTTCTGTTATATAAATGGAATCATACAACACGTGGCCTTTTGTATCTGGCACCTTTTATTTAGCATAATATTTTTTTTATGTTGAGCCATGTGGTGGTATTCATTAATACTTTGTTATGTATAGCAATCCACTGTACGGATACCACATTTTATTTATCCATTCATCAACTGATGGATATTTGAACTATTTCCACTTTTTGGCCATTATGAATAATGCTGGTGTAAACATCAGGTACAAGACTTTGAGTGGGCATTCATTTTCATTTCACTTGGGTGTACATCTAGGAGTGAGCTGCTGTGTCATATGGTAAATTTATTTTAACTTTTTAACAAACCACCAGACTGTTTTCCAAAGGGCTACACTAATTCACATTTTCATCAGCAAATGTATAAGGATTCCATTTTCTCAAAATCCTTGCCAAAAATTGTTATCGTCTTTTTTTGTTGCACTCGTTTTAGTAAATGTAAAGTGATATCTCATTGTTAAAATTTGCATTTCACTAATAACTAATGATACTGGGAATATTTTCATGTGCTTATTTGCTATCCATATATCTTCACTGAAATGATATTCAAATATTTTGCCTTTTGATTGTATCATTTGTCTTCTCATTATTGACTTTCAAGATTTCTTGATGAATTCTGAATGCAAGTCCTTTTCCAAATATGTGCTTTGCAAATATTTTGTCCAAGACTGTGGCTTGTCTTTTACTTTCTTAATGCTGTCTTTGAATCACAAACATTTTAAATTTTTATGAAGTCCAATTTATCACTTCATTCTTTGATAATGCTTTTGCTTTTGTCTTGAAGAAACCTCTGCCTAACCCAAGGTAATGACGATTTTCTCCTATATTTTCCTCTAACAGTTTTATAGTTTTAGCTCTTACAGTTAAGTTTACAATCAATTTTAAGTTAGGTTTTGTGGATGGTGTGAGACAGAGTCTAAGTTAATCTTTCTACATGTGGATATTCAATTGTTCAAGTATTAATGGCTAAGAAACAATTTTCCCCAACTGAATTGCCATGGCACCCGTGTTGTAAATCAACTGACCATAAATATAAGGGTTTATTTTTGAATTCTGACTTAGATTCCATTATGCCAGTACCCCCATGTTGTGATTACCGTGGTGTTGTAGTAAGTTTGAAATCAGGAATTGCTAAGTCTTCCAAATTTGTTCCTTTTTGGCTGTTCTGAATCTTGGGCATTTCCATACAAATGTTAAGATCAGTTTATTAATTATAGCAAAAAGTAATGCTTAGATTTTGTTAGTGATTGTACTGAATCTGTAGACAAATCTGGGGGAGAACTGCCATCCTAATAATACTGAGTCTTCCAATCTATTAATTTGGAATATCTCTTCATTTACTTAGATGTTCCTTTAATTTTCTTCAGCAAGATTTTCTGATTTATTTAGTATTCAAGTTTGTACTTATTTTATGAAATTTATTCATAGGTATTTTAAAATTTTTGATACTGTGGGAATGAAAATATTTCTTAATTACCTTTTTCGAAATGTTAGTGTCTAGTATATAGGATATAATTGATTTTGTATATTGTTCATGTACCTTGAGACTTTTTTGACATTATTTATTAGTTCTAGTAGTTTTCTGATGAATCTTTAGAATTTTCTACATGTAGAAGAATGATGTCTCTGAATAAAGATAGTTTTACTTCTTTCTTTCCATTTTGAATGACTTTTATTTATTTTCCTTGCCTGACTGCCCTAACTAGAATCTCCAGGGCACCATTGAATAAAAATAGTAAGAGCAAGTATACTTGCCTAGTCCCCAGTTAAGGAGAAAGCATTCAGTTTTCTATAATTAAAAATGATGTCAGCAGTAGGTTTTTTAAAGTCTTCTTTATCAGGGTGAGGAAGTTCCCTTCTATTTCTACTTTGTTGATAGTTTTTGTTGTGAAGGAGTGCTGCTATTGTCATAGCCTTTTCTCCATCTCATCACATGATCATGTGATTTTATCTTTTTATCTATTACTACGTTGAATTATACTTAATTGATTTTAGTTAGTAAACAAACACTGCATTAGGGGTAAATCCCTATTAGTTACAGTGAATAAACATTTTTAATTCAACTTACTAATATTTTGTTCAGGATTTCCATGTTTACATTCATGAGATATTGGTCTGCAGTTTTGTTGTTATAATGTTTCTCTGCCTTTGGTATTGGAATAATATTGGTCTCATAGAATGAATTGGAGAGCATTTCCTTCTCCTTTTTTTCCCTCAAAGAATGTAAGAAACACTGGTATTTCTTTTTACATATTTGATAGAATTCATCAGTGAAGCCACTAGAAGGTCTAACCTTTTCTTTTTACTAACTCAACTTCTTTTGTCATTATAGTTTTATTCAGATTTCTTATATTTTCGGATAAGTTTCTATAATTTGTGGCTTTCTAGAAATTTGTCCACTTCTTCTATGTTGTTTAATTTCATGGCATACAGGTGTTCATTGTATTCACAAAGGATTCCCCAAAGTATTCCCAAAGTAATCCTTTTAACTTGTTAAATTTGTAGTGATTTCCAATGCATTACTGGTTTTCGTAATCTGTGTCTTTTCTCTTGATCAGTCTAGTTTGTTAATTTTGTTGAGCTTTTCAAAGCACCAGAGTTGGATCTTGTTTTTTTCTTTTTTTAAAAATCCAGTCTAACAATCTCTCTTTAAATTTTTCCCCATGTAATTTGAAGCTTTATTATTACATGCTTAAATGTTTAGGAATGATATGTTCTCTTGATCAATTTACCATTTTATTACTACAAAACTACCTCCTCTATCCTTGGTAAAACTCATTGCTCTAAAGTCTTATTTGTCTAATATTAATATAGGTACGTCATATTTCTTTAAATTAGTGTTAGTGGGGTATATCTTTTCCATCCTTTGAAATTAAAACTCTTTGTGTTTTTATATTTAAAGTAGGTTTCTCACTGGCAATATATAGCTGGCTTTGCCTTTTTAAAAAATCCAATTTGACAATCTCTGTCTTTTAATTGCAGTATTTTGACTATTCACATTTAATATGATTGATTTGGTTATTTTACATCTATCAACTTGCTGTTTATTTTCTATTTGTCCCATCTGTTCTTTGCTCCATTTTCCCCACTTTCTGTATTCTTTCGGGTGAAATGGATACTTTCATGGTTCCATTTTATCTTTTCTGTTGGCTTATTAGTTAGGTACAACCCTTTGTTTTGTGGGTTTGGGGCTCAGAGCATATATATTTAACTTATTACAATCTATTTTCAAGTGATAACATACTTCTTTTCTAATAAGTACACTATAAAAATGTTATAATCATACACTTCTATTTTCCTCTCCTAACTTTCACATATGCTGCACACCTTATATTACATTGCTATTTGTTTTAGCAGACAATTATATTTAGGTATTTTTTATAATAATTTTTATTATGTTATGTTAAAAAGGTATTTAAAGAGTAAGAATAAACCTTATATATTTACCCCTCTAGTTATCATTTCTTGTGTTCCCTATTTCTTTATATACATCTATATTCTATGTCTCCACCTAGTATCATCATTCTTCTGCTTGAGGGACTTCCTTTAATATTTGTTGTAGTGCATATCTTCTGGTGATGAGTTCTTTCAACAGTTGTATGTTTGAAAAAAATCATTATTTCATCTTCATTTTTAAAAGAAATAGGAATGGGTAGGGAGGTCTAGATTGATATCTTTTTCTCTGAGTACTTGCACTGTTTCCAATGAAAAATCTGCAGTCATCTTTATTTTATTTCACAGTTATGTAGTGAGTCTGTTTTCTCCAGATGCTTTATGATTTTTTATTATTGATTTTAAAAAATTTAATTATGAGGTACCTATATTCTTATTCATGTTTCTGTTTTTAGAGTTCATTGAGCTTCCTGGACATATGAGTTTATAGTTTTCATCAAATTTGGACAATTTTCAGCCATTATTTCTTCAAATATTTGCCTCTTCTCTCCTGCACGACTTAAATTACTTGTGTATTAGGCAGCTTCAGGTTGCCCATTGCTCACAGATACTTTGTTATTTTTTTAAATTCTCTTTTTTATTTGTGCTTCATTTTGGATAGTCTTTATTGCTGTATTTCCAAGTTCACTAACTTTTTCTCTGCAATGTTTATTGTTGTTAATCGCATTCAGTGTATTTTTATTTTAGACACTGTAGTTTTCATTTACAGATGTTTCATTTGGATCCATTTATATCTTTCATGTCTTTACTTAACATTTTGAACATATGGAGTATATTTCTGTAACCATTTAATATCCTTGTCTACTAATTATAACATCTGTACCAGTTCTTGTTTAGTTTTGATTGATTTAAATCCTTTGTATGGGTCTTTTTTTTTTCTCTTTTGCATGGCTGGTAATTTTTTATTAGAGGCCAGCTATTGTGAATTTGCCATTGTTATGTGTTAGATACTTCGGTATTTCTATAACTATTCTTGAGTTTTTGCTACATGCAGTTGTGTTACTTAGAAACATTTTGATCCTTTCATTTCTTGCTTTTAAGATTTTTTAAGGTGATACAGTGTCAGTCTAGGGCCAAATATTGTTCACTACTAAGGCCAGAGACTTCTGTGCACTCAACCCAATGTCCTTTGAAATCTGATGTTATCCAGTCTCATGGGGGGGAAAAGGAAACAAATAGACACTATCCTCAGGCATTATTACTTCTATTGTTTTTGGGTGGTCCTTTCTCGAGGTTGGGTAGATTCCTCCATTCATGCACAGATCAATACTCAGCTGAACACTTGAGAGGGACCCTCTGAAGTTCTTTGGAGTTCTCTCTCTGGATAGTTCTCTCCTCTTCAGTAGTCTTTTCTGTGAACTCTAGATACTGTTATTCCCCAAACTCTCAGTTCCATCACCTTAGCTCAGGGAGTTCATAGGCTCCACCTACCTTCTCTCACCCTATGCTCTGTGCAGGATATTCTCTTAAAGTGGCAGGCTAACGCAATTTTAAGATTCAACTCATTTGTCTTCCTACTCTTAATAATTCCTGTCCTTAGTTGCCTGATATCCAGCGTTATTAAATCAATTGACTTATATATTTGTCCATTTTTGTTGTCTGAGGTAGGAAGTCCAGTCCCTTCTATTCCATCCTGGTTGTAAGTGGTAGTCTTCCTCAGTCGATCTGAAACTTTAGTGTGCCATTCCTGAAGCTTTTTATAATTACTTCCTAATCCCATTCAAGAAGATAATTTTTAAAAATATAAAAGTTCATTAGACTATATATATGTAAAATATTTTCATATTAAAAGTATTAAAACTAAAGTAAGTCCCAGTGACCAGTTATAAAATTTCACATTAGTTTAAAATATCTTGACATACTCCGTGCATGTGTGAATTTAAAGATTATAACACATTAGAGTAATAAAAGTAAATCTATTCAGTTTTCCTTAAAAGTTATGACAGAATAGCTAAAATGATGGAAACTACAGCAAATGTCATAGTTTTAATTATATTTTAATTCAACATATTTGGAATTTTTAAAACTATCCTTCCATTAGTCAGAAACATTAAAGACTGTACCCAAATTTTGTGAAACAATGCACACAGTAACACAGAATATATTTTACCATACTTCATTGATAAACTAGTACCATACTAAAAGACACGATATTAGACACACTGAAATCATAAATCACTGTATTTCAACAAATGGTTTTAATACCAAAATACTAAAGATGTAAACATGGAAATACTGGAAGAGTACTACAGGCAGAAAAAGGAAGCTACTGACATTTTGTTTAGGAATTTAACATATGCACAATAACCAGACAAAGCACAAAACAAAACCAATTAAACTGTGCATATAAGTACATGCATTAAACATTGTGCATGCTAAAATTTACCTGAATTATATGAACATAAGGCTTTATCTGGGAAAAAAATGTTAAAATAATGTCAAAAATACATTTAAAATCTTTATATGTAATAGGGATATTGAAATCTAATCTCTGCTTTATAGTACAGACTGTATTTTAACATTTTTGTTATAAAATAAAAAGGGCATACTAATTCGGAATAAAATAAGATAGAAAGACACATCATATCTGAATTAGTAAAAAATTCAAGTTATGTTAGCAGAAACTTTGATTAAATGAAATAATTACAGGCTAAGAGAAGGTACATAAAATAAGAAATTAATAATAGATCTGCCCTGCATACTAAAGGCAATCAATTTTATTAATACTACATGGTTATATAACAAACCATGAAATGTAAGAGGTATTAGTTATACACAGAAATTTAGCATGTAATAAGCAACTAATGTGCTTAAATTGAAGGAATCTTAGAAAAACATTATTCATTTTGGAATTCTTGATTTTGAAAAAATATATTTTAAAACTGATTTCTTTTGGAGGAGGAACAATTTGAAAATTTACAGGGAACAAGTTATTTTGATATTCTCACTTGATAAAAATGCAAATATAGAAAGAGAAATTGTTACAAATAATTTAGCAGGATACAAATTAGTTACATTTTTCTATATATAATTATTTACAAAGTTTTAAAAGGTAGGAAAATATCAATAAATTGTTTTCAAATTGAAAGATAAGTAAATTATCATGTAAATATCATTAGCAATTTAAGGGAATGTATGAACTATCATGCCATAAAAATACCAGAGAAGTGTAAATATGCCCTAATACCTGGAGAAATGTAAATGTTTATCCTGACACATCTAAGTCATTAGCCCAGATAGAAAGTTACAGGAAAATAAAATAATAGATTCAAACATTATCACAGAAGCTTAGCTTCTAATGTTCAATTAAAAGATTTAAAATTTGAATGAAATTATTCTGAACTTTATTTAACAAATAGAGAAGTAGTATATTTGGCAATATTTTACATGATTGATTTGTCTGATTAGTTTTCTACACAGTGATGGAATTATATAAAGTATTTTGAGGAAAAAAATAACTATTCTAACCACTGTATAGGAATTTCTGAGGTCAGAGTATAATTGTAGAAATTAGAAAAAAAATGTAGAGTTGAATAATTGTAACATTTATCTGGGACAAATTTCATAAACTAAAGAAAAACTGAATCAACTAGCTTAAACTAGAACTTCAAAAAATCAACATAAACTAAATTATCAGGTTTGACCAACCAACACTTACCATCACTTCACTTATCAGGTTACCAAGTTACCTTCCACCATTTTCATCTAAAATAGATTTAATATATTTACCATATATTTTTAAAACCTACTGATACTCTTTTCTGAGTTTCCCTCCTCTGTTTTCATATATAGCTTGTTTAAATACTCATGTATATTTTTCTAGCCCTTTAACATTTTGACTTTTTGCATTTAAATTTTGTTAAATCTGAAATTAATTTTTATATACTATATAAGGCAGTGGTACGCTAGTAAATGTTTAACAACTTTCCAACTGGTGAAGAAAAAGCCTTGGTTTGTAATATTTGTCAATTTCCATAATGTATATATTCCCAGATAGCCGATTCAAGCTACCAATGTCAATGACTGTGAAGAGAAGAGATAGGCACAACTGGCTCTAGTTCCAGCATACCATCGGAAAAAAAGAATTATTAACCATACTAAAGTTAAAATGTAATGGTAAATGTACTAGGTAAAGTCACGAACTGAAAATGAGAAGACTGAAGATGCTTGAAGATGTCAAAAACTCTTACATCACAAAGAAAAAGAAAAAGAAAACTCTGAGAGTAATAATAATGAAGAATATCTCAACATCCAAAAAACAAAGACAATGAAAACAACAAAAAAAGAGATAAAGTTACAACAATCTTTCTAAACAAGAAAAAAAGCAGAATAAAAGTAATATAAAGAAAAAGAATTTGTATAATCAGTAGAGCACACATGAATATAACTGATAGTACAAAACGGTCTTATGAAGAGGTGATCACAAGGTATGCAGCAAAAAGTTATAGGAAAAAGTATAATAGAAATATGTTACACAGTTAATAAATAAAATATCTTGTTACTTTAAAAACTGAATTGCTATAGTGTATATAATTTTAAATTATAATACCAATGAATTGTTATATAAATACTTCCTTAAGTGAAAAACACTGAATATAACTGTAAATCTAAGTAAATGTCTATATTGAAATCATATTTTACATGCGGAAACAATTAACATTTTTACCAGTTTTATAATTCTTCATAGATATATTTGTATCATGTTAATTACTTTTTATTAAAATATTTAGGATGATGATATTCATATTCATATTCATATTGATTTACCCACATATGCAAGTTAACGCTAATATAAACATCCAAACCCTAGAATTTCAAATGGATAAATATTTAGTAAAGGAACTATTTCTGTTGTGGTTTTCTTACTTTATGTCACTCTACTGTTTAGGTGTTTTGCTTTTTTAAAAGATTTTAAGTAATCTCTAGCCCTAATGTGGGGCTCAAACTTACAACCTTGATATCAAGAGTTGCACACTCCACTGACTGAGCCAGCCAGGTGCTCCTACTGTTTATGTACTTTAGTGGTAACTCTGAATGGTGGAACTTCATTCTTGGCAACAGTGTTCCTACATGTAATAGTATGTCTTCAACAAAACTGTGTCTTCAATAAAACTATGTGTATGTCCCATATTGATATTATAATATATATAACGGCTTTCTTTTTTAAGAACATCAGGATAGAAGTTTAATTCCATGTCCTTTTTACATCCATTTACTGATATCTTATTATTCTTTTAAACCCTAGCTAAAATTCTCATCACAGCTTGCATTATTCTCTAATACCTCCACATAAGCTTATAATTTTAATTTTACAACTCTCCTTTCTATATATAATAAAAAAAATTATACAAATTCCAAGATTATGGCATGATTGTGTACTGAGACATAAATTATGCTTTGTTATCCTTATGTTTCCCCTTATACATTTTAAAGAGTGGTGAGCTTTTTTATGTTTCTTTTAATTAGAGAAATTAATGTTTCAGGTTGAAAAGCAAAATGACTTATAGCACTTTACTTTCCATACTCTAGGCTTACTAATGAGATTTTGCTAGAGGAGAGAAATGAGACAGGAGTCTAGAGGGGGCAGAGAAAGGAGGAAGGCACTGATAAGGTCACTATTTCTCAGAATTAGTAAGGAGACAGTGGTTAGAGAGCTTTGTGAATAATAGGGAACCAGACTCTAGGACCTCTCCGAAGTCCAGTGATGTTTTAGGATTCTAGGATCGTAGCTCCATGATCCAGCTGGATGCTAAGCACCAAGGAACAGCATCAGTAAAAACTTCTATGCATAGACCTAGTTTCAAGTAGCCATTGTATACTGGGACAAATCAGTGAAGCACTACAAGGATTAAAAATTAATGGGTCTTTTCTGAATATTTACTTTTTTAGGGCTTCCTGGAAACTCCATTAAGAGGTGAGAGTAGGTCAGGATAAGGAATAAAGATTAATATTTGACTGGGAACAGAGATACCTAAATAAGATTAAACATAATTTTGGGGGGAAAAATGTGTATTTTACATGCAACTTTGTGAATAAGAGTTTTACTTTCTATCTAAATATAATGTATCTTTAGATCAATCACAAGCACCATAACAAGTAACTAAATATTTGTGGATATAAATAAGATCATGTGAATTTCAAAAGAAAGCAAGAAAGAAGAAAAAAGGACAAATAAAAAATAAAAAATAGTGTAAAATATTAAGCAAAATTTATAAGAAATTACATTAAATGTAAATGTATGAATTATCCCAATAAAAAAAATCTTGTCATAATGAATTTAAGAAGACAAACTTTACATTGTTTTCAAAAGACAAACCTTAAATGTAAGGACACAAAGAAGTGGAAAGTAAAAGAATTGAGAGAGATATATCACATCAAAAAAAAAAAAAAAGTTAACCAAAGAAAAGCAGCGACAGCATTACTAACATAAGTAAAGAGGGTTTTAAGGAAAAAGCATGCCTAGATACAAAGAGACATATTATGTAATGATAAAATTATCAGTCTGTTAGTAAAAGCATATCAATTTAATTTATATACAACCAATAACATAACTTCAAAATCCATAAAGCAAATAGTGACAAAATTAAGAGGAGAAGTCCACAATCATACATAAAATGTTAACATCTCTCAATAACTGGTGGAATACTCAGGTCAGGGGAAAAAAAAAAAAAAGCAAACCCAGATTTGAACAAAAAAACTGATAAACCTGATTAACTTGTAGAACATTTACAGAACTGTGACATAACAAATACTCTTTTCAAGAACATTTGCCAAAAATGGTTACACGAAGCACCATAAAGAAAATTAGTAATTTTAAAGATTCCAAATGATCCAAAGTATATACTCTGACAAGAGTAGAAAAACGCCAGACATCAAATAAATAGATAGATAGATAGATAGATAGACCCTAAGCTTTGGAATAAATAACTGATAGGTAAATGAAAGCATCACAATAAAAATTATGTAAGTATTTTCTGAAGAAATGAGAAGAAACAAATAAACTACATCTAAGGAAAGTAAAGGAGACAAATAATAAGAACAAAAGTTAGTGGAAAAGAAAAACAAATTCAACCTAGAGAAGAAACAAAACAGGTTTTTTGTTTTAAAGACTAATCAACAGATCATTAGAAAGCCTGACCAAAAAAAAAACAAAAAAACAAAAAAAAAAAACAAGAAAAAGAAGGAGCAAATTACCAATACTGGGGAAAAGAGGACATCACTACACATCCAATGGACATTAACTAGAAAACAAGATATTATTTTGAATAATTTTATGTAAATATTTTTTTAATTAGGAGAAATATACAAATTCCAAGAAAAAAAGAAAGCTGGCACAAGTCACAAATTTTGAAAAGTTCTAAATTTAGCAGAGAAATTGAAATTATAATTAAAAAACCTACACACTAAGAAATTACCAACCTTGATGACTTAAATGGTGAATACTTCTAAACATTTAAAGAAGAAATAATATCGATAATGCAGAAATTCTTTCAAACAATAGAAAATAATCGTATACTTCCAAACACTTTTTATGAGGCCAGCACAATACTCACATCAAAACTTGACAGGAATTATTTTAAGAAAGGGAAATAAGATATCTAACAGAAAAAGAAGAAACACTTCCTAATACTTTTTTGAAGCCAGTGTTGCATTGATAACAAAAGCTACTAAAAGACAATCTTTCTTTCTCATGAATATAGATGCAAGAATTCTACACATAGTATCAGCAAATTGAAACCTGGGATAGATAAAATGATTATGCATCATGAGCTACCTGAATTCATCACAGAAGTGCTAGATTAACATCTGAAAATCAATGCAATATACCATATTAATAGAGTAAGAGAGAAATATCATATACTTATATCCATATATGCAGAAAAAATTGATACGATTCAATATCCATTCAAGATTTAAAAATTTCATCAAACTAGGAATAAAACAGAACTTCCTGAATCTCAGTGTAGTGTAAAAATCTTACACTAATTACACAAAAATATCAACTATAATTGAGAAATATTTAAAGCTTTTCCTAAGGAATGTGGAACAAAACGTGGATGGCAACTTCTACTCAACAACACCACTTCCTCAGCATTTTATGATAAGACCTTGCCAAAGCTTTAAGAAAAGGAAAGCAAGGTATAACAATTTGAAAGAAAGAGGAGAAATTGTCATTATTTACAGGTAACATAATATTGTACATCAAAATTCAAAATAATGTATGGAAATGTTATTAGGATTCATTAAATAATAAATAACTTTTATTTCTGAATACTAACATCAATTTAAATAAAATCCCTAGTTACTGATATAGTAAAGATATAAAACCTCTATACTGAAACCCATTAAAATATTACTTAGAGATACATCAGATTCATGGGGTGGAATTCTCCTCACTCCCTGAAGAGACTTCAGTTCTTCCCAAAACGATGAATGTAATTTGAATGAAAATTCCAGAAGGGTATTTGTGGAAAATGATCATTTGATACTCAATTTGTTTATTAAGTGCAAAAAATTAAGAATATTAACAATGATCTTAAAGAAGAACAAAGCTGGGTTAGTTACACTTCCAGATATCACAATTTATTATAGAGCTACAGTAAATAAGACACCTTGGTATTGGCACAAGAATAGAAATTTGCCTAATTGAAAGGAATAAACTTCAAAAAGTTAACCACATGCATGTGGCTTTTTTAATAAATGTACTGGATCAAGTGGACATCCAAAGGGTTAAGAATGAATTTTTATCCCTACCTTACACAATATACAAAACTCAATTCCAAATGAGTTGTAGATTTAACAGAGTAAAGCACTATACTAGAAGAAAACATATGAACATATCATTATGGCCTTGAAGAAGATCAAGATATTTTTATACAGATCACACCAACACACTAACACTAAAGAAAAAAATTGAAAACTAAAATACACTTAACACTAAAAATTTCTGTTGATTAAAATATCCCATTAAAAAGTGGAAAGGCAAATCATAGAGTAAAATAATTTTGCAATACATTTATGCTATAAAGAATTCAAATCTATAATTTCAAAAAAACCACAAAACTCATAAAGCAATAAGAAAAGACAGAACCCAAATGAAAAATGGGCTAAAAATTTGACTAGGCCCTTCATAAAAGAGGATAGCTCAGCAGTCTATTAACCTATGACAAGGTCATTAGAGCAAGCAAATTAAAGCCACAGTGAGGTAATAGTGAACATCCAGATGAATGGGTAAATGAAAATAAAAATACCACGAACAAGTAATGATGTGGAGAAACTCAAACCTTTAACGCTACCATAGGAGGAAGTACAAATTGGTATAGTTTTTTAATGTAGGGAGTAAAATCAATACAGTTTGAGAAACTGCTTAATAATATCTACTGCAGTTGAATATATGCATAGTCTATTACCCATCTATTTTACTACGAGGTATATTCAAAGCAAAATAAGTCAAGCAGAAAAAGATGATTATCATATGGTTTCATTCATATGTGGAACATAAGGAACAGTGCAGAGGACCACAGGGAAAGGGAAGGAAAACTGAACAGCAAGAATAAATGAGAGAAGGAGACAAACCATGAGAGACTCTGGATTCCGGGAACCAAAATGAGGGTTACAGAAGGGAGGGAGGTGGGGGGATAGGGTAACTGGGTGATGGGTATTAAGGAGGGCATGGGTGGTGATGAGCACTGGGTGTTATATACAACTAATGAATCATTGAACACTACATCAAAAACTAATGATGTACTATATGCTGGCTAATTGAACATAATAAAAACAAACAAACAAAGCAAAAATGAACACATAAGATTACAAAAAGGCATGTATGAGAAAGTTCACAGCAGCACTATTAGGAATGGCCAAAATCTGAAAGCAAACTATTAGTCAACTGTAGAATGCATAAATTCTTGTATATTTATAGAAAGGAATTGTGTATAGCAATGAAAATAAGTTAACTGCAATTACTTGCAATGACATTGATAAATCTCAGAAACATATTAGTAAGAAAAAAAAAAGCCAGATGTGAAAGAATAATAGATTTTTGTAATTCCAGTTCTATAAAATTCAAATGTGTGTGTGAGTATTCCATTTACATGAAGTTAAAAGTAAGCAAAACTATTTTATGGTATTCGACGTCAGGTTAGTTGTTACCTTAGCAGGAGGAATACTTACTAGAAGAGAGCAAGAGGGAGGCTGGTGATGTTCTATTTGTGCTGTGGGTGCTACTTACATGGTGTCATTACTCTGTGAAAATTCACTTGGGGGCATATTTATGATTTATACACACTTCTGTATAGACGCTATACTTCAGTAAAAAGTTTACTAAAAATGTGGAGTTCTGCTGCTGGGAATGACAGAGTAACTTATATTGTACTAACTCTCCTGCCAGTAAAATTACAAATTCTGGACAAATATTTTAATAAAAAACTGTTGAAAGACAGCAGACAACAAACAAAGCTGGCAGAAATCGGTGACATGACCCTTAAATAAGAAAGGTGCATACTGAAACAGCTTTTCTCCTAAGGGCCTTCCCAATTTGGTGCCCTGCCGAGGAGTTCTAGCTCAAGAAAAGAGCTTCATTCTTACATGGCTGAAGAGCCAGAGGTCAGAATTCAGAGTTGTCAGAGCAGCTACAATTGTAAGGAAAATCCTGCAAAAGAGGGAGCCAGAGAAGAGGAAACCCCAAATTTACACACAGCAGCCCCCTAAATCCCTCCCTAAATTGTACACTGCAGAGGGAAAACAAGAAGAAAGCTGAAAACAGCCGAAAAGCTAAAAGAGACGCAAGGAGATTTCAGCAACTTCTTGATGCACAGGACACAGAGTCTGGAGTTTAAGTCCAGTGATGTCATAGGATTTTGGCCAATAATTTCGACTTTGTTTGGAAAGTTCACACATTAGGAATGAGAACCACAAACCAGACTAAGGACTATGCCTTAGAACTATGGAAGAACCCTTAACATATCCTCTATAGGTTTTAGGTGATCCTTCAATACTTTCACTGTCTGCCAAAATAAAAACCAACATTCTTCCAAATCCAGAGTCTCTAAATGTATGAAACACAATGTCCAGTACACAGTAAAAATTAGTATATATAAAAAACACATAGAATGTGATCCAGAATCAAAGGAAAAACCAGAAATATAAGTAGACCCACAGAAGACAAAGATATTGGAATTAGCAGACTTTAAAATAAGTATTATAAATATAGGACAGAATTCACAGGATTATACACACACATGTATTACATTTAAGTAGATACATTATAGAGACTGCACATGCATGTATGTACATTACATATACACACATACACACATGTACATAAGTATGCAGGTATATATATAATCCTATGGATTTTTCATATATTTACATATGTGTATATATGTGATCCTGTAAATTATTTAATATATTTACACACATACACATCATATACATATATAATATTATACACACAGGGATATAATAAAAGGAGAATTTCAGGAAGGATATAGGAAGTACTAAGAAAACCAAATGTAAATCTTAAAAGGAAAAATACATTTTTGCTAAAACGATTCATAGTATAGATTTCAAGGAACTTGGACACTGTAGAAAAAAATTCTAGTAACTTGAAGACAGGTGAGTGAAAATAATCAAAACTGAGTAAGAGAGAAAAAAAGATTAAAAAATAAACAGAACTCAATAACCTGTAAAACATTGTTAAGAGGTTTTATACATGTAACTGCAGTTCAAGAAAGAGATAAGTAAAAGAATGGGGTAGAAAATTAGAATATTGGCCAAAAATCCTCCCAAATAGTTGAAATCTTGAGAAACATAAATGATGAAATCATATCTCTTTTATCTCTCAAAACCATCATTTTGGTTTTGTCCCAATGATTTATTTCCATTCACTTTTCTAAAGACTTGTGATTATGAAACTGTATAAAAATATAATAGATATGATGTTATCTGTTTTAAAAAGTGAAAGGGTAATAATGTTACATTTTGCTAAATAAAGAATTAACATTTGAGATATCAAAGAGATGAATCTGATTAAAATGGGAATAGGAAAAGAATAAAGGATCAAAAAAGAAAACTCTTTTTCATCTGTATAGTTCAAATTGTGATGAGAATGGTGAATAAGATACCAAGTAACAAACAAATTTGTAATGACTTCTGTCACGTTGAAAGGAAAATACTTTACTTAAGACACTATGCAACTTTAACTGAATGACAGTAAAGAATATATAAAAATAAAAACTTAAACATCAAAATGTACCTTCAAAAATCTCTTTATGCTTCAGGACAGTAATGAATAGTTTCTCACCAATGAGTCAAAATAAAAATATGTGAATATATGAGACATTTTACCATCTAAAAAAGCAATCTCACTTCTCTATTGGTAAATTTTAGTTATTTGAACATATGGCTCCAATCTTCTTAAAAATGCTTGATCAATCACTCTTTCAAATATGCACTGTCCCATCATTTGGTAATGTCTAAATAACATCTGGGACAGGAGAGGGTAAAAGTAGCCTGATGTTAAAAATTGTAGAAAATACTACTTTCATATTAAAATTTTAATTTCTCATAACCTAATTTCTTTCAGACATGAGCAATGAACATGTGGCCCTTTCTATAGATGTTTTAATACACAGAACCCTCTTATTTTGCCACACACAGAAATAGTGGTATAAGAAGAAGCCATCTATTTCAAATACTTTCACTAATTCCTTTACTAGGGAAACCATTCAAACCTTATAATCAAAGTTGTCTGGACTTCTATCTTAAAAAGAATTAAAAAAATATTTAAGTTAGCTATAAGACATATGGAATACTTATTATTAGAGTGGTTTTTAAAATACTTCCTTAGATGTTTAAAATTATAAATTACTAATGTCCATGGAACTGAAGTACTTTTTTGAATCATTTGAATATATAAATTTAAAATAGGAAACTATGAGCAGAGAAAACAGAATTCCAACAATACCAGTAAATATCCATGTATATTCAATAAGTTCATAGCCTCAGCTCATAGCCTCAGAGATTGAATTACGAACATATTCTATTATGCAGATGTAGAGAATAAATGATGGATTATTATACATTTTTTATGATAACTGTTCATGCATATGTTCCATCAAATATGTTAATGATCATGATCTTTGACAATATAAGACATACTTATAAATAAATGCAATATTTACTTTCTCCATGAAAAAAACATCCTGGAAGTCATTCTTATGAATGAATTTTTTAAATAATTAATGTTTATTTATACATACCTTAACTTGAACTTGAACACTAATGAGCAATATATCCTCAGCCAATAGTAATGTCTTTAACTTTCTAAGTGTTATTTCCTAATCTTCATTTCCTTCATGCATATGTACACATTTTTACTTATCTTCAGTTCTACACATTACTAATAAGTTATGATCACATTTTAGGTGTAAAACACCAATTTTTGCCATATGTTCAAGCAATGAAAATTAATTTTATTAGATGTTAGTTGGTAGGTAGTGACAAGACTGAATGGTGCAACATGAAACCATATTACCCATGAATGAATTTAATTCTATAGCAGAGGAGCCATTTGGGGGATGATTAAATATTAAAAGCTACAAACTTGATTAAATCAAATTAATTGCATGAAAATCTATAATATATGTAGCTAACTAGAAAGAACTCTATTCTCATTGTTCTTCACATACTCTATTCTTAATTTGCTGGGGAGGAAAAAAATAATGAAAATTTTTGGTAGATTTAAGAGTTTCAGATATGAAGAGTCATCAAAACTAGTTATTGTAATAGCAATTAGAGTAAGTATTAGCATTAGTAGCCTGTAAAATTAAACTATAAGAATTAGTACAAATTGATTTATATTAGTAAACTGCATGTAGTAACCTGTGATTCTACATTGTGATTTAGAGAGAATGTATTTAGTAGATTACAGTGACCAGAAAGAATAGACACTAAAATGAGTCCACATAAAATAAACAGTAGTGTAATTATTATACAAAACATGTTTAATGGCAATTGCAAATAACAGTGAGTAAATGTTTACTCTGCGGAGAAGCTGAAAAAAGTGAGTGCTATAAAAGTAGTGTTTAAATAATACCACCCAACTATAAGAGACTATAGCTAGTGGAAATAAAATTCTAGTCATCAGAGACATTATTTTAAAAAGGAGTGAAGGTAATTCTCTAGGCTTTCCTATGACTAAATATCCCATAAGACTTATCCTTTGCTCTAATTCTCTATTCATCAAATAGCCTTCTGATATATAATTTAGTCCTCTATTCATCAGGGAGAATGTGATCCATGTAAACAACAGTCATTTGTTATGTTGTCAAAAATATTTCCTATGATTGATAAATGACATGGCTTTTGTGCTTATAAATTTACACTTCTGAAATTTGGTTAATATCAATCAATTCTCCATTATTTCACAAAAAAAATGTTGCTAAGCCTGGAACATGCTGACTCCATGAAGATAAAATTATCCCATTACACTACACCCAGCAGCAAGCAGACACCTCCCCCTTTTAATAAGAGACTCATCAAGAAAACGAATTAGATTCATAGGAACAACAAACCAATAATGCCACTTTTTAGTCTAGAAAACATTTCCAAGGTTCTTTTAAGATTCTCTGAATTGATCAAATTCTATCTGATACTTTGGACTGTGTATAATTCAGGGTAAAATGCAAACACTGACAATAATAATAACAATAACAATAATCACATTAGTTTGTAGCCCTGAGAAATTTAACTTTTATAACCACCCTTAATGTAAGTATTATTCTAAATGAGGAAAGTGAATCATAGCAAGAGAACGTTCCTGAAGTCATATGGCTCTTAAGTGAGTGAATCAAACTTTAAATCCATGTTTGTTTGAGTAATGCTCATGGTCATGGTTTCAACCACTATGCTATACTTGCCATCCTACATTTTATAAAATACTTGGCATAATGAAGATGGAAATCATAATTTCAGATATATATAGCTACATGACCAAATTTTACAATGGCTGCTATCTCATTCCTATATAAGTTTCCAATAGCTAAAATTAAAACATAACTGTGCTTCATTTGAGGTCATACTGTGATAAATCAATGCTGTAAGTATAACCTCATTTTAGTGAACCAATTTAAAACCATCAATAACTATGAAAACACTAATAGATGCCTGTTAATATCCACAATGGGATCTTCAAATTCTATGTCGTATATATCATTCAAGATAATGCAATAAAGGTCTGATAAATCTCACTGAAAACTTACTTTGCAACCTCCTTGTTGGGCTCTCTCCATGAAGCTGTCGTCTCGGCATATATGGAGAAGGGTGGGGAAGTGGTAATGAAGAAACATCATGGGTCTGAAGTTTGTACCAATGTGGCTCATCATCTAATAATGCTGTTTCTAATTCAATCAAAATCTACAAAGTCAAGAGACAAAAGGATGTTAAAAATCTATAATATAGAAACTCTCTTAAATGGTCTCATACCTTTTACAATAATGATAATTATAATAAAAATGCTATTAGGTCAAAAGCAATGTTATGTTACAAAACTGTCCATATGTTTTGACAATAACTAAATAAAAGATAAATATGCACAACTTCTTACTGACTCAATAGTTTTAAAAAGCTAGATTATTTACAGGTATCCAACCACCCATCTACTGTTAAATTTGCCATTACATAAAGACACCACAAAAAAGAAAAAAAACTACAGGCCAATATCTCCAATAAACACAGATGCAAAAATTCTCAACAAAATATTAGCAAAACAAATCCAAAGATACATTAAAAAATCATTCACCACAATCAAGTGGGATTTATTCCTGGGATGCAGGGTGGTTCAATATACACAAATCAATCAATGTGATACATCATATCAATAAGAGAAAGGATAAAAACCATATGATCATTTCAGTAGATGCACAAAAGTATTTGACAAAGTACACTCATGATAAAAGCCCTAAACAACATAGGTCTAGAGGGAACAAAGCTCAACATAATAAAAGCCATATATGAAAAACCCACAGCTAACATCATATTCAAAGGTGAAAAACTGAGAACTTTTCCCCTAAGCTCAGAAAAAAGACAAAGATGTCCACTCTCACCACTGTTATTCAACATAGTACTAGAAGTCCTAGCCATAGCAATCAGTCAAGAAAAAGAAAAAAAGGCATCCAAATTGCTAAGGAAGAAGCAAAATTTTTGCTATTTGCAGATGACATATATAGATAATCCTAAGGACTACCAAAAAATTACTAGAACTGATAAAAAAAATTCAGAAAGGTCGCAGGATACAAAATCCAAATACAGAAATCTGTTACATTTCTATACACTAATAATGAAGTAGCAGAAAGAGAAATTAAGAAAACAATCCTTTTTAAAATGGCACAAAAAATTAAAAAATACCTAGGAATAAACTTAACCAAGGAGGTGAAAGACTTGTACTCTGAAAACTGTAAAACACTGATGAAAGAAATTGAAGACAACACAAACAAATGGGAAGACATTCCATGTTTGTACACTGGAAGAACAAATATTATTAACACATCCATATTACCCAAAGGAATCTACAGATTTAATGCAACCCTATCAAAATACCAACAACATTTTTCACAGAACTAGAACAAATAATCTTAAAATTTATATGGAACCACAGAAGACTTCAAATAGCCAAAACTATCTTGAAAAAGAAAAATAAAACTGGAGGTATCACAATCCCAGATTTCAAGATACAGAAATCAAAACAGTATGGTGCTGGGGGCGCCTGGGTGGCACAGCGGTTAAGCGTCTGCCTTCGGCTCAGGGCGTGATCCCGGCGTTATGGGATCGAGCCCCACATCAGGCTCCTCCGCTATGAGCCTGCTTCTTCCTCTCCCACTCCCTCTGCTTGTGTTCCCTCTCTCGCTGGCTGTCTCTATCTCTGTTGAATAAATAAATAAAATCTTTAAAAAAAAAAAAAAAAAAACAGTATGGTGCTGGCACAAAAATAGATACATAGATCAATGGGACAGAATGGAGAGTCCAGAAATCAACCCACAATTATATGGTCAATTAATCTTCAACAAAGGAAGCAAGAGCATGTAATGGGAAAAATACAGTCTCTTCAACAAATGATGTTGAAAAAACTGGACATCTACATGTAAAGAATGAAACTTGACCACTTTCTTACACCATACACAAAACTCAAAATGGATTAAAGACCTAAATGAGATCTGAAACCATAAAAATCCTAGAGGAGAGCACAGGCAGTAATTTCTGACATGGACCATAGCAACATTTTTCTAAATATGTCTCTAAGGCAAGGGAAACAAAAGCAAAAATAAACTATTGGGACTACATTAAAACAGAAAGCTTTTTCACAACAAAGGAAACATTCAGTAAAAAAAGGCAACACCCTGAATGGGAGAAGATATTTGCAAATGATATAGGCAGCAAGGGATTACTATCAAAAATATATAAAGAACTTACATAGTTCAACACCAAAAAACCCAAATAATCCAATTTAAAAAACGGGCAAAAGACATGAGCAGACATTTTTCCAAAGAACACACATAGATGGCCAACAGACACATAAAAAGGTGCTCAACATCACTAATCATCAGGGAAATGTAAATTTGCCATTACAGAAATAATGCTTATTACTACAAGTCTGTAGTAACTAATAGTTGTATATCATTTGATAATTTAAAAACATTTTTACTTACATTTATTAATTTAACCTTTACGAAAACTCTTAAATGGGGAGACAAAACCAAATTAGAAGTGTCTACTGTATGTTAAGAATGATGTCATATGTTATCTTAATTCTCAGAAAAAAACTACCAGATTGGTCTTATTCAACTTTTACAGATAAGGATACCAAGGCCAACAAAGGTGAAAAGAACTTGTCTAAGCTCATATTAGCTGGTACGTGAGAAAGTTATAAATACGAATCAAAGCCTGTCTTATTTAAAACTCTGTTCAACACATCATGCCACTAAGAATTCAAAAAAGGAAAGAAAGTGAAGAATAGATTTTTAATACAAACCATATCATAATATGGATTTTATAGCGTGAATATTTAATAAATATGCAAAGGAAATCAGTCCACAGAATAAATGACTCTTTTTATTTCCTTGTAGTGTCCTATGCAAAGATGACAGTGCTTGCGGTGACGCACATGAGAACTGCTGCATAACGATAAATCACTATTGAGCTATGCGAGCTAAATAGAACCATATTGACTGCCACAAATACCATACATTTGTGAAACACAAACCAACGTTTTAGCATTCAACACTGAGATTTCTACAACAGGAATAAACATCTAAAAATTGTCACAGATTATTTAAAACCCATTTGTTGATGGCATCAATGTTTTGTCTTAGAGTAGTAGCTAAATTCATTCCATGAAAGAAACTGTTTACTTTTTCAGATATTCAGAGTATAAGATTTTACTGATAATCACATAAAGAAAAGTATTTAAGAGGACATGAATAGTCTCAGCTTTAAAATAATTCCAGATACCTCTCCTAAGAATTCGCTTTCTTCCTCTCGAACTCGAGCTTGATCCCAGAGCGTAATCTCTAGCATCCGTTCCCTAAATTCTCTTCGGTGGACTGGAGAATAAATGAATGTTTGGTTCCATTTGGGTTCCAATGTTTTCTTTACTGTTTTCGTTCTTCTCTTGTTTTTATCACTATAAAAAAAATAAGAATATATGAACTTACATAAACCTTTTAAAGTTTTGTCCTAAAAATTATTCATTTCAAATTTCTCAGGCAGGGAGTGAAGTTTTACCACAAACTTAACATACATTATAAATACTATAATAATTTAAATTCCTATTAAACTTTATAGGTATATAATTATATCACTTTATAAAGGCAATGTTTCGATAAATCTGAAAACCTTTCATGATAATTAAAAACTTCATCTTTCTCAAAATCTAAATACAACCAGACTGAAAAATATTAACTCTCCATATTTTTAAACATATTGCCCTATTGGAAACCTTCAAAATGGCAGTGAACCAGTAACATGACATATAATACACCACAGAAGTGTAATTGCACAAAAGTCCAAAAAACTGTGATGTTCACAACTTTATATCCATACAGTTCAGCTGAGCAATTATAATTACACTTTACTAAGTTACTTTCTTGCATAAAGAAACACATGCTTGCCCATTTGACAGTTAATGGGGTCTTTAAAAGCACTGTAAAATTATTTCTTTTTCTTTTCTTTTCTTAGAGAGGGAGGGAGAGTGGCAGGGGGAGAGAAAGAAACTTAAGCAGGCTCCACGCGGGGCTGCACACTGGGCTCCATCTCAGATAATGACCTGAGCTGAAATCAAGAATCCGCTGCTTAACTGACTGAGCCACCCAGGCGCCCCTGTATTTTTAACTTTTTGAGGAAGCTCCATACTGTTTTCCAGAGTGGCTGCACCAATTTACATGCCCACCACCAGCACACAAGGTCCCCCAAGAGTCAGACGCTTAACCGACTGAGCCACCCAGGTGCCCCTGTAAAGCGATTTCTATGTGAGGTAGCCACTATAACGTGGGCTGGAAATGCAAGCTGGCTCCCTGACAGATGGGGCGTCCATCTCGGAGGCTTCCATACTTTTTAAAACTGCATTATCTCTATCAAGTGAATGTTAATGACAAGGCATCCCATTATATGCATATATATTTACGAAATACATACACGTTATTACTGTACTGTGGTACTAATACATTGTGTCAATTCGTGAATATACAAAATTAGAAATTAAAAATAATTAGGTGAAAATTTAGAAAATCAAATATTTCTTCCTGAACGCTAACGGGTTGTCTTAGATCCCCTGGGTGCATCCATTCCTTTTGGACATCACTAGCTTATTAGAGAGATTCAATGGCTGAATAGGAATAAAGAAAATCACCTAGGAAGAAAACAGTAAGCTATCTAGAGAGCTTGTTGAAGTGAGAAATGGACAATAAGCTCTGAGTAGACAAATTCCCTCAGCACAACTAAATTCTAAGACTGCTGGAATATAGGAAGCAGGGAGAACTAAGAAAGGACAGGTGTCTCTGAATTCTCCTAGGTGAATACAGGGTTTCATGCTCAACACGGGTTGTATTTAAATAATCAAGGGCACATATGTTTCCAGAGCTCATATATTTAGTGTGGCAGAAAGCCACTTTAAAACAATGTATCTTCATTAATTTCTATGGTCTTATCAGGAAAATAACTTCGGAAACCCACACAGGAAATTTTAACTCTATTCCATGTTATGAAAAAGTGCTATTATAAACAAAAATAACGAAATAATAGAATAATAACAAGGACTAGGATTTATTGCTCCTGTCATCCCCTCTCTTCATCTAAAATTTTCACAAATATTTATAAAGCACCTACATATATTCCACACTTTAAAAAATGAATTATGAGACCCTGTGAAGAGAGAAAGTTCCCTCCTTTAAAGCCAGGAAGAAAGCACTGAGTGGGAGCCTTGCTGTATAATCCAACAATTGCAGGTTTTACTTTAATCTGAAAGGGAATAGAAAAATAAACCTTGACTTCCTCTTAAGTAGTGAAAAAAGTTCTCAAATAAAGACGACTATTTCAGAAAGGATGTCTATACTGGGTAGGAAGGAGAGTAGATAATCACTGAAATTCCTCGCATACCCACCATATACAATTAACATTTAATAAGGCAATTTAGTGTGTATTGAAGCACCAATCCATGCAAAGAACCATGAAAAATTATCTTCAGGGAGTTAAAAAAAAAGTTAAATTATTATTATTTTTTTTTTTTTTGGAAGTATAACAAAAGCCCTCAAAATAAGGTCAGGTTAAAAAGGAGGGGCAGCTCAGTCAGTGGAACACGCTACTCTTGATCTCGGGGTTGTGAGTTTGAATCCCATGTTGGGTATAGAGATTACTTAAAAATAAAATCTTTAAAACAAAGAAACAAACAAAATAAGATCAGGTTGTAAAAGTCAAAGACAGAAAAGTTGCTAAGAGTATTTAAAAACTAAGATCAATACGCATGCTATTGAGATTTTTTTTTTAAATAGCAGCCCAACAGCAATAAAATAAATCATTGATCTCTAACAGCATCATTAACCTGTTAAGAATGGAAACTATTTTTTTTTTAAATAAAATCCAACCTAAAGCCTTTTCTATGTATTTTCATGCTACTGGTATTTCTGGTTTCCATCTAATTTATTTTAGTAACTGTACGCAAAGACTTGATGTGTTTACTCAAAATGAGAGAAAGAAATGTATTTTGACTGAAAACCAACTTTTCTTCAAGATATAAAAGACTGTAAAGCACACCCAGCTATTTTTTAGAGTACATAATTCATTACTTAGAAAATAGTGTTTTAAATGGATTAACTAACATAGTGACATTCCAGTCTAAATCTCTTCAATGCAGTCTCACGTGTCCCTCCAGGAATTCTTACCAATAAAAAGGCATCAATTATTTTCTACATTCGCCTATTCAAATAGTTTTTCTTCCAGAAAAACTGTTAAGAAAAATGAAATAATTCATACCAAAAGCATAAACAGCCCTTTATGCATGTGTAAAAACTTGTATCAACAGAAAAAAAATTGATGATAATGTAGGTGTTTCTGAGTTCAGGAAAGAATTCTTTTCTCTTTTAAAGACAAAACACCCTGGGGCTCCTGGGTGGCTCAGTGGGTTAAGCATCTGCCTTTGGCTCAGGTCACGATCTCAGGCTCCCGGAAACAAGAGCAGCCTCCAGCCCTCTGCTCAGCAGGGGAGCCTGCTTCTCCCTCTCCCTCTGCTCCTGTGCTTTCTCGCTCACTCTCTCTCTCAAATAAATAAAGGTAAGACCCAGACACAACTTTATCAATCAATAAAGTAAGCAACAAGCTTGCTTAAATATTCTTCAAATTCCTCATAATTTGCAAGGAAACAGCTGAGAAATTATTTGTGAGTGAAATATTAAAGTGTTTCCCACATTCTTTGGTGTTGAGAAAAGATAAAAAACACTACATTTACAATATAAAGGATGGTGAAGGGGACCTTCCTTTCCATTTTAGATCTATCTGCTCAGAAAGGAGGAGAGGGTATGTAAAATAAAATAAAACTAAACAAAAATAAACAATCAAATATTATTATTTGATTCCATAATTTGAAAGACTTTTTATCATCTTCAAAAATATTTTTCTTCAAAGGTTTGAGGAAGTAGACACTTTAGTTCTATGTACCCATAAGTAGATGGGAAGGCAGCATTTCCGGCAGCTTGTTATGATGGCATTCTAAGAATGCTTGGACTAGAAACCAGGTGTGCTGTAAGAAGCCAGGGGATGTGGCCTCCAGGAGGGCAGGGGAATGTGGCTGTGAAATCTGTCATCCAACTAAAGTGTAAGCTAGATTTCAAAGCCCCAGTTATGAATATCATCTCTTCTTCCTTTGCCCATCAAAGTATATCCCTAGCCAAAAGACAACCTAAGTTGTGAGAAAACAACTTTCTTCAAGCAAATTTTTTCTTTTTTTTTTTTTTTTTTAAAGATTTTATTTATATGACAGAGATAGAGACAGCCAGCGAGAGAGGGAACACAAGCAGGGGGAGTGGGAGAGGAAGAAGCAGGCTCATAGCAGAGGAGCCTGACGTGGGGCTTGATCCCATAACGCCGGGATCACGCCCTGAGCCGAAGGCAGACGCTTAACCGCTGTGCCCCCCAGGCGCCCCTTCAAGCAAATTTTCTAAGATGAAATTATAGGGCAAACAGTTTCTAATCACTTTGGATAGGATGGCACCTTGACATATCTTCTGAGGGATTTTCTTCACAAATTTCACTTCAAAATATGTATCAAATAAAATGGAAGGCCTTTGTTAATTGCCTACTTCCTTTCTTTCATCCTTTTCTTTGACAGATTATTCTTCAGATGATATGTGGGCACTCGACTCTGATGACTTTCAACTTGAACTAAGTACATGAGGGTCCAGAAGTGTGTGAACATGTTGAAGATCACATCTGTGCCTGGCCACTTCCAGCCTGAGAAAAAATGACCAGACCTTGAGAACACTCTGTCCTGGAAACTACGGATGCAGAAAAGCCGGGGAAAAGGTAATTGGTGCCATTAATTCTCTCTTGTTTCATGATGTCTATTCAAAAATCTCTTTTATTTTTTTATGTTCCAGAAATTAAAAGTGATTAGACAATTTTTGAAAAACTATTTCTCCAATCCTAATTCCTCTGCTTAAGTTAGGGCAGAGCAATATCATTTATGCTAATAAGCATGGACACAAACCAATGATGCTTGAAGAAGCTGATTCTGGGCCCAGTGGTTAAGTTTCCTTGATGATATGGGGTGGTGAAATATGAAACACTCATTAATTTTATGGAACATAAAGAACTGAAGTATGAGGAAGTAGGACTTGTAAAGGAATATGGTGAGTACCTTTTAGCATCATTTCCAGCTTTTTGCTTCTGTAGATTGTGTTAAAAATGCATTTGATTTTAAAAAGTATAATTTTTAATGATTTTGACAAATGAAAATATACATCATTTAAGAATCCATACAATGTAAAATAAATATTCAATAAAATCATCTATATTATAACATTTGATACAAGTTCTAAAACAATCTTGAGGCTATACTGTCACTGCTTTGAAGACTAATGGGAATCACATGAATAATATGAATCATTATGCTTATGTTAAACTTCATAAATATCTGACTTGCATGATATATAAAAATAAATAAGGCAGAATTGAAACACCCACTGTTATTAACATTTCTTATTTATTTTCAAGAACATTTATTTTTGTTTCACATCCCTACCTTCTGTCCGGAAGAAAGTAAATTTTAACATAAGGATTCCTTGGCCTCCCATCTTCCCTGGAAGGGAGATCCTTTGCTCCCAAAATTGTAACTATTAATTGATGACCAACCTTGTCAAACCATAGTTTTATCTGAAAAGGAAAAATATTCATTTATCAGCTCAAAATTTTGAATACCATAACATAATGTTTACATTCCCAATCTTTGCCCCATTCTCTTATGCTAATGTGAGCACAGAATATAGGTTCTACTTAGTAAGCTGCAAACAGTTAAAATAAAAGGATATGCTATAATAACTTCAATGAATAGAGGAAATAATTCAGATATTTTGGGTTGATTGAAAAAACCCTTGAGCTTTTTGTTATCCTAATTTGATTGCTTATGAACATGCATATAATAATTACATTGCCATAACTAAGAACTTTATATACAATGACTGCTCTGTGTCTATCTTTATGCAAGAATCACTGTGGTTCATTTTAGCTCCCCTACAATAATGAGCTCAGAATAACTGCTCAAATGAATTGAATAGATACTTTATTTATATGGCATTCACAGGGAATTTTTAAGCAAATGTTTTAAAAGACAAAACGTTTCATTTAAAAAGACATTTCAAAGATTATAAGCCAGGTAGAATTACTAGTAGCTTTAGTCAATAGCCTCCTTAAGTTTGGATTTAAAACCATAATAAATTCATCTTTATAGATTTTTTTTACACAGACATAAAGTCCCTTTTTCATTAGTGAGGAAGATGTATCACATCCTTAGAATAATAGGGTATATTTTATCATTTGAGATGAGAAAATGTGAGTAATTTCCCTATGACATAATCAGGGATTAGAACTTCACATCCAGCTGCTAAATTCATTTGATTTAACAATTATCACCTCCCACACACAGACCTCACACTCCCACACCTAGCTGGCTGTTTCTACCATGTCAGGATTTATAACTATGGCTCTACCCCACATTTTGGTTCAGAACGCAGCACATCTTTGACCACTATCTTGACACTGAATCCAAAATCTGAAATTTGGGAATGAAGTTATGGTTTATATATAGTTTTGTGGTTTATATGCTTTTTAATAGTTTAATTTTTCCTTTAATTTGGATGCACAATATTTGCAGCAGTTTAAAAAATTTAAATATATGTCTCATGTCAGTCCTTCCCTCTCCTCCTGAAGTGGACAGTCAGGTCTGGGCCAGCTCTGACATACATAAATAAATACATATCATACATACATACATATAAAAAATCATATAAAATAAAAAATGTATGTATGTATATATGATATACTGGTAGTGCAGTTCCAATTCTAGCATGGTTTTGTTGTGTCCCTTACTCCATAGTTTAGAGAATGACAGGCTGAGCAAGACTCCTGAGTCAGAAGAGGAAGACTGATGGCCCAGAAGGGTATATAAAATTATTTATCCTGCTTCTCAGTCAAATGGAATTCTCCCTCTTAGTAATAATAAGAAATACTTAATTTTTAAAAATTATAATTATTATTCTTTATGTTGTACTAAGTCTTTATGTTTAATGCAGGTATTATCTTGCTGTTGTGTAAAAAAATTTTCCTAATAGAGCTGCCAGGTAGCCTCTAGAGAAGTGTTTCTTAAAGTGTGGTTCCCTAACCTCCTTACAATCTGTGTTATCTGGTTTATTTGTTAAAAAGTTAACAAATTCCTGTGGCCCACTTGTCACGTACTGAATCAGAACGGGGCCCAGGCACTCGCATTTTACCAAATCCTCCTGGTGATTCTCATAGGCATCTAAAGTTTGAGAACCACTGCCTTAGACTAGGGGATCGACAACCTGAAGAAAAAGACTCTAACACGCAAATAGAAAAAAAGCTCCAATATTTCCTTGTGTGACAATATGAGAACATAGATACAGATGAGGGTAAGTAGAAAAAAAATATTCTTCTGCCAAAAGACATAAGGGGAAAACAACAACAAAAGTAAGAAATACAAGAGTATCTCGTATATGAGATGAAACAGAGATGTTGTCAGAGAGCATCATGGTTCCTCTAAAATGTGTCACCAAAGCCACATTAATTTCTGATATTCTCTATTTTCTATAGCAATAAAAAAGCTGATGGCTTTATTTTTCCATGATATTAAAAATCCTTCTCTGAGGATCATGACATGAATATTAGGCACTTCAAAGAGAAAAAGATTCTAAAGGCTAAAGAAAAGTTTTCTGATAAACTACATTTAGAAACTAAGAAACAGTAATAATTATTATTAGACTAAGCTCATATTGGAGAAAATCACTGATTTCTGTCCATTTTTTGGAGGGATGAGACTAAACCCTTGCCATCTCCACAGGCGATTTTTTTGCTCTTCTAAAATTGTTAGAAACATTTCAGATACATAACTGCAAATGTTTGATAAGGAGTATTCTTTTTAGATTTTCTTATGCCATAGAAAACCAAAAATATCATTTGTCAATAATATTCATTTTTCATACAAACATATTAGGCATATAGCCTTCATATTTTTACAATTATACCTCACAGTTTATTAAATCATACTTTCCAAATAGATAAATGTTAAAATAATATAGATTAAAAGAACAGGCACTTTTTAATTTTACTGATTTTTTTAACCAAAATTACAACTTTTAATAAATGGTCTTAAATTAGGCATTTGATCAATAGCCCTATTTTTTATTTTGTATTACAGGACTTGCATTGAAGTTTTTAATAGATATCCAGTTCACCTTATCCAAACAGAATTATCTTATTAGCTAGATTATTTTATCACATTCCTAAATTTCTTATCTGTGCTTTTCAAATGAATAGTTAAAATATATGTTGATTTCTCCAAAACGTAACAAATATATCTCCACAATCCTAGATATGACATACTTCTTATTTTAGCTGATTTTCATTAATAGAAATCTTGGCATCATTTTAATTGTTTTAATATAACAATCATTCCAGCTTTCCCATGTATGCATTCTTAAATTTCCTAAGGAGAACTGAACAGCAGAAGCAAATATTTAATTCTAAATAACATTAACTAAAACAACTATAATTTTTAAAATTTAAACTAAATTAGTATTATTCAAAACTAACAACAAAAAAACATGCAGCAAAGCAAGGAAAGCATACTACTACTTTAAAAAAAAGAAAAAACTATATTGTCATTACTTTACTATAGAAGGGTTTCCTAATGAAAAGAGGCAAACAACTTGTACCAAGTATTACAGTAAAATTAACGGCATTTCGATTACAAAATGTAAACATAAACCCAACACATTTTATTTAGATTGTTATTTTGTTCTTTCAAAATAATACACTTTCCAAAGTTGAACCTTATATATAATATGCATAAAATTCATATTTTAGATAAGGTACAAATTTATTTGCCAATCTCCTCAAGGAGTTGTTGCTTGGAAAATGCAAGAGAATGTACATGTTAAGTGATATAATGAATGATTTAAAGAGACAGCAACCTTAGTGTAATAAAGGATAATACCAACAGTATAAAATTAGCTATTTTTGTCAATGTTATATATATATATATATATAAGCACAGTCTGAAGCCTATGACTTTTAGTATTTGGTTCATCATATAAATCACTAACAAAGATTGTCTCTTTAAATTTTTATTGTATTTTAATCCCCATGCAGAATTTTACAAGCTGGCTTATAAAATGATTTGAAAGTCAATAATATGGTTTGGAGCAACATACCAAAAAAAGTTTCCTACTACGCATTTTCCAAAAACATACAAATAAGGGTTAAAACACAACTTTAGTTTCTATCAGGCAGACAAGGCCTTTACCTGAACCCTAGGAACAAAAGGCGTTGTTCTTCTACTAAGGCTTTGGCTCTGGTAAGCAAAATTAAAGAAAAAAGCAATAAAACAAAACCAAAAAGGACAACACGCTGGAACTAAAAGACCAAAAGTAAAATAAACACATAAAACTATCCCTTAAGTATACTTTTCCCGTAACAATATATATCTAAATTAAGTACTTCAATAGAATGAATAAGTTAATTTTGCCAAAATGTTAAAACATATAAAAACTATATAAAATCTTAGTTTTTAAATGTAATCAACATAACAGGAATTAAGACTGAATGTAAAATGACACTTTTGGGCTCGTATACTCTGAAAGAATGAGTATAAACATAATCCAAGAGCCAAGAAATTTCAGGTTTCACCCTTAAACACACTACCATAGAAAAAAATCATAGTCCAAGAAGATGTTACATGAAAACGCATCATAGAATTATAGTGAAAAGTCATCTGTAGAAGTAATTGTGTGACTTCTCCAAAATATGTCTAAGAAAAGTTTAAAAAACATTAGCCAAGCTGGCTTTAGCATTTCTTAAAAGAATAAACACGGTGAGATGAAAGTGTGCAGAAGGCACTGGACTAATTAGTTGATTCACATTTTAAGAATTTATCCCAGATTCTAGTATTTAAAAACCACTTTTAAACATTTATTAGGTACCACTCAAGATAACACTTTCTTGCTAATCACACTTATTAATGATAATACCTCATTTCTTTTTATTTCTATAGTTCTTTATAGTCTTCCAAGCTTTTACGGACAGTTTATTCAAGTTCATTGCCTCCAACACGAGGAGGTAGTTGCTAATATGTCTAATTTGAGATGAGGAAACAGAGACATAGAAAAGGCTGCATACAGTTGCCCAGACTCAAACAAAAAGTAAGATAGTGTAAAGGTAGAAAATAAAGCCAGGTTCCAAAAAACAAAAACAAAAACAAGAGAAGAGAAAAAAGAAAAGAAAGAAAAGCAAAGAAAAGAAAGAGAAGAAAAAAGAAAAAAAAAAAAAAAGGAAGGCCAGTTCTGATTAAGTCAGTCTACTTCAAATTCTCAGAATAAAATCAAATTTTCTTTCTCTTCTGGCTTATTCTGTTTTTACTTTGAAACAGTTTCCAAAAGACACCACAATAATCAGAATTTTGTGCCTTTATTAAGGCATGCCAATGGTTAAATCAGGAACAAAATCAGATGCATGTTTCTGGTTTTGGGAATGGATTTCAAGGCATTTAATTCTGCTTCTTTCACCAAGATTCCATCCCATTCCTCATACTTCTCATGGATATCTCTCTTGCCTAATTCAAAGAGTTATAAATAGAGGCTTCAGACCTTTCCATTGTTATAAGGAAACAGATAATAGGTAGTAGGAGGACTGTTGCCTAATTCAACTATCATCAGATAGAGACTGTTTAAGACATAAATCTAAAACTCAAAGGAAAGCAGACCTTAAAAGCAGATATCAATCATATGAGTCATCTTTCTCTCTCTCCAAAAACCAAGGCAGTCTCAAATCTAAGCAGTCTTCCTTTTCATGTGGAGACATTTCCAAAGGAAGAAAGAAATCTTTAGGTATGGAGTATGTTACCAATATCTGTCTGCATAATTCTAGGTGGAGAGGACTCTGGCAAACGGACCAGGGATGTATGAAATGCACAGAGATTAACAAGGCAGGCTGAACAAAGGCACTAACAAAGTACTCAATTTGGAAATAGATTTTCTTTTCCTTGCTCTCTCACCTGTTCTGTTTTAGACCCAAAATAGCAAGGTAATGGAAGACTTTTGCAAGTAAATATTACTCCATAAACTAAAAAAAATTAATTTGAAACAAACAGCACTTTGAAATAAATTAGTCCTTTAAGGCAAACATTTTCCATCTTCTAAAATGGTCTCAAATCAGCAACTCACAGATTTCTGAAATCGGTTGTCTACAATCTATGGTAATTTAAACCTAATCTTCACTTATAAGTTTATACATTAAACTTGGCTATAAAAACGTATTTTTGTTTTGCTAGTTTTTTAAAATAAGAGGAAATTCAAATATCATAAAAGTAACCATTTTAAAGTGTACAATTCAGTGGGATTTAGTACATTCACAATGCTGTGCAACCACCACCTCCCTCTAGTTTCAAAACTTTTTATTACCCCAGAATATACTGTACCTATGAAATAATCAATCCCCATTCCCCTATTGTCCCAACTCTTGGCAAGTACTAAACTGCTTTCTGCCTCTATGGATTCTGAATATTTTATACATGAATGGTGAAATATTATATATTACATTGCAAATTGTAATTAATACTAATTCATGTATTTTAAACAGAAAATATCTGATGAAACCTGTAACAACTCAGCCTCATACAAATGAAGAAGTGAATTTGTACACAATTTGTTTTGCATTTTTAATGTCACTCTGTACCATATTGCACCACTATCTTTAAGGCATTCCTTTTATGCAATGCTTCTGGAATAACAAGGTTGTGACGATGAGGGATAATAGATAAAAGCTCGAAGGAAAACACTTTCATTTACAGAAAGGTTTAAAAAGACTATAGAATTTCTAAGGACATATGAAGGCTACATACCTACTCCTCAGCTACTTATTCCACTTAAAAGGGCATACAAAATGGATATGTACAATATTTACAAATAATCACTAAAAATGGCATCAGAAAAATATTAAAACAAAGTAACTTAGGGAAACATTATAGCCATAAATCAACCATAGACCCAGAAGTAAAATAAAATATGATTGTCAATAAGAATCAATGTGTTCCTACAGAAAGAAAGAATCTTGAGCCATTTCTCACTTTTAAAAAGAGTTGAAGGCTATCTTTTATCTGAGCACTCTATCAAAAACTAGCCAAAGACTCCAGATTAATTTAAAAATATTGAAAGAACTACAAAAGTAATCCTGTGAAGAAGGAATCTGTTAAGCTGTGGAAGAACACAAGTTTTAAAAAGAATCAAAATAAGGGAGTGTTGACACTGAGAAGGCTAATATACAGTCCAGGTGTCACAACCTGAGCTCACACTGAGTTTCTCACCAAATGCATTAATGGCACTTTCACAGTTATGCCCTAGGAGAGTAACAAGCAGCAGCAGAGTTCAAGCATAGAGAAGAAATCAGCTGCATAAATTTTTTAAAATCATCCATAGCCTTGAAATGAAAGTTTAAACAACAATTTAAATTATATGTATATTTCTGTTTGAGAAAATAGCAGTCCATGAACTGACATAATATATTAGGAGGTCAGCTCACAGACCATACAAATTATCTTTGCTCTCTGGAATTAGCAACATCATAAATTTGTAAGTGAGTTATGAGCCCAGGTAAAATCTCACCAAAATAAAAATGCCCAAAGGTAAAAGAAGTCGAAGGAGATAGGAACTCTAATGTTGCCTTGTGACTTCCTAGGAATTTTCCCACAAGGTGATACATGTGGATGTGTTTCCTAAATTCCACATCATTAGAGCACACCAAAATTGTCTCCAGCTGCCAGGAATAGGGTTAAATATAAAGGAAATAATATATCCAGAAGGGTATCTTGCTTATGTTTTCCTGCATGTAAAGAACAAAAATAAAATTAAGTTTCATGAGGATAAAATCCATTATCTATCTTGTTCACTGTTGTATTCCCGGCAACTAGTATTATGGCTGACCTGGGGTCAGAACTTAACATGTATTTCTTAAATAGATGATTGAAGATTAATTTCATAAAAGCATTTTTGAGGAAAATGTTGGCAATAGATTTTAAGAATCTTAGATCTCTTTCTCTTTCTCTTCATATTGTAATTTTACTTCTGAAAAATCCTGACAAAAGAATTTTGTCTGACCTAACAAAATATGTAAGAGTTATATTCCAGGATTAGCATGGCATCATGTAATATAAATTAAGAATACAAAAGATGTCCCATAATAGAGAATTTAAGTAAAATGGTATATTAGATATTAAAATCATTTAAAGAGAAATTTTTAAAGAAAAAAATTTTAAAGAGAAAAGTGTACAATACCTTACTAAGTGAAAAAGCAGGTCTCAAAATACTATACACAGATTTACCACTTTTGTTTAAAAACTGCTATGTATGTGAATAGTTACATTTTAGTGGTAGGATTATTGGTAATTTTTATTTTTTAGTTACTTATCTGTACTCTCTAGATTTACCACAACAAATATGTATTGTATTTATTAACGTTATCTTACTGGAACATACCCTCTCCAAGTCACAAGAAAATGATAAAATGTACACATTTTAAATTACAATTACATGGATTTTAAACTAACACCATTTATAAATGTATACTATGACTTTAAATCACTAATTATACCCTTAGAAATAAAACTTTTAAGGTTATATTCTCCAAAATATTTAAGTCTTACCTTTCTAGTATATTCATTTTGAACCATGACAAAAAACAGCTGAATTTAAAATGTGCCTGCACTATGCTCCTCAATCTCTATCCCCCCCAAGTCCAATTTCTATAGGACCTTGGGATTTCAAAGACAGCAACAAAGCAGTACTTACTTACTATGGAAGTCTAACTTCACTCCCTCCTCCACCAGCTGAAGCCAACTATACACACACACACACACACACACACACACACACACACATTTATAAATGTACAGCCATCCTAAGCATTATTTAAAGATGGACCATTTGAACGGAGCCATAATAAGTTAATAAAAAAGGTTAACATTAGCACTTTCTAAAATGGTGGAAGAAAATACACATATATTTGTAAGTATAAATGACAACTGTGCTGTCAATATACGTAAAAGAATAAGTAGAAAGATGCTACTTATTATAGAAAATGAAAAAAAGACCACTGTCTTCAAATGAAAAAGTTCACTCTGTTTATGAGAGAAAGGAAAAGAAAATAATAAAGAGAAGAAATTCATTTTAGTAAGACATGTACAAGCTCCTAATAGTATCTCAACTTCTTTCTTGCATAATTTTTCTGTTATTGTCACCTTTGTGATCAAAATAGTCCCAGAATATACATGTCTAATAACTCTTTCAATAATTTAAATGTTAACTCTGCTTATACTTCCTATAGCTTTTAATTAATAAAAATTCTTCAGTAAAAATCAAACACCGCCCCTATCCCCCAAAAAATAAAAGGAGAAATTTCATAGCTGATTAAACAGAAAGTTCTTTCTATTGCTCTTAAAACATCAGCTCAAGAATAGTTTCGTTTTCAATTATAACATTTTTTTATCCAAAATTCAATGTCTAGATTTCGAGAATCTAAAAAGTTCTTAACACTTATAAAATTGCAAGTTTAGTAACTCATCAGCATGATGTTTCTAAAGTGCAACTGGATGAATTTAGATATTTTAATATTTTAAATAGTTTAAAAAGAGAATGATAACTGAAGAAACTGATAAAGAATGAGGGCTCAAATTTGCAAAGCTCTTCTAATATGGACAGAAAATGCCTAATTCAATTTTTAATTTTTATATAAAATGTTCGAATTAGGGATCACTTACAATGAAATCACCCAGTATATTCAGTTATCTATTATATATGTCCCCATTTACTTAGTTTTTGTCTGTTGACCAAAGCTTCTCAAGTATCATTATACTTACAGCAATATTCATACCCCAATGATTTACTATGAAATTCATACCAAATTTCCTTAAACTTCAAAAGTAGGGAATGTATGAAATTGACTTTCATCTTAAATATACCATCTAAATATACAGTACAGCAATTTTATTTCTCTCAAAAGTCTAGGACAAATTATAATAATGTAAAGATCTTGAGCAAAAATCATGACTTTGAATTTTGGAATAAAACTACTAAGGTAAAGAAGGTTTTAGATATCTCCACAAATTCTCTCATTAAATTCCAGGAAATCTAATATACTCTAATAAACTCCATGCTAAATAATTAAAATTAAATTTCAATTAATCAAAACTACTAAGAATGTGAAAAGTGATGGTTAAAAGCATAATTATATTCTAAGAAGGAGTTGGTTTACAAAAGCTATTGTCATATACTAATAACACTACTTGGTATTCCAAAAAAGAGAAATTAATGTAGTGGTTACATACTGAAAGTTGTCCAGATAAGTACTGTGGAACATCCCTCAACATGCCAGGACTCATGGGTGAGGTAACGGAAATAGAAGGGCGATCCATTTTTTGAGATTCAAAAGAGCTAGAACCTGAAATGGTAATTACACATAAATAACAATAATGATGACTCTTCATTTGTATTTAATAATCTTTACCATATGTCTTTTAAATTATTTATTTATTTAAAATGTCCACAAAATGTCATTATGTAAACCATTTTCTTAGCCACAATGTTCCAAATACACTTACAGCTATTTTTTGAAGCTTAAGTACAGCTGAGGGATTCTCTTAAGACCAAGAGTGAAACATTTTCCCTGCCAATTATAGTAGAGACAGACGTCTACATCAGGACTTAGTTACTTTGTCTGTTATGTGTATACTAAATTCATATCTTACAATAACATATGAAGAAAGTTCTAAAAATAGAGACTTAGGAACAAAAACCTAAATCAAAAAGCAACTTGAAGATGGTCTAAACTTATAATTCTGAAAATACAAGTACTAGAATGTTAATCATCAAGTCTTTCTGGGAAGTGGTAAGTTGAAACTACATCTGGAAAAGAATATAATAAATTAGACGGGCAGAAGGGAAGTAAAGGTCTATGAAAAAAGAGGCAGAATAGCAGAAAAAGCAGAGCCCCAGTACCCAGAAGTTGTATGTATGAATATATCTCTACAGTAGGGAAGGTGAGTAAAAATGGAGCTCCTGGGATAGCAGGGGGAATTAAGTGCCTGGAATTCTGGGCTCTAACTGAGTATCAATGCTAGCTCTTCTGAATGAGGCAATAACTACATTTGAAGATGACTTTACCACTTACTTAAAGCATGGGTTGATTTGAAAGAGATGGAAAACACTTAAAAACAGGTGGAATTCAATAAAACAATACTAGGAAATGTTGCCAAAATGGAATGGAACGAAAGAATTCCCATGATATCACAAAACAAATAAACGAGGACTCAGAAACTAATTAGATATGAGAGATAAAGGGAAAAGGAAAGAACGATGGCTTTAGAGTAAGAAATAAGCTCAGTTTTCTACATGTTAAGCTTCAAGTAACAGGAAGCATATTATTATGCTTCTTAACAGAACATATTATTTTAACATCCAAGGATAAAGGAGCAGTGACAGATCATCTCGGTACTAAGAACTTAAGAGTCATCTGGCAATTAAAACTATTATGAAGAAAATAATTTATTGAGGAACTAAGGACAGAGATTAATAATTGAGCCTATTCAACTTTTAAAGAATAAAGGATTGATTCTAATTTAATTTGAGAAAGGACCCCATCTCCTCAGGAACAATTTTAAAATTGTAGACTAGGGTATTTTTTAAAATAGCTGTAATAAGATAATGGGTTCCACCCTGCTCATACAATATCTGAGTAATGTTACATAAGCGAATAAAAATTGTACCTACTCCACAGGACTTTTGTAAGAAATAAGTGTGATAATGTAGACACAACATCAACCACAATCCCGGGCACTCAGTAAAATGGGAGCAAGGATGAGAATGATGATGATATCATTATAGTAGTACAGTTGACCCTGAGGGTTAGAGGCACTAACCCCTGCACAGTCAAAAAACCACAATAACTTGTGATTCCCCCAAAACTTAACTACCAATAGCCTACTATTGACCAGAAGACTCACCAATAAACCGCTGATTAATACATATTTGGTATACTATATATATCATATACTGTATTCTTACAGTAAAGTGAGCTAGAGAAAAGAATATATTATTTAAACAATCATAAGGAAGAGAAAATACATGTACAGTAATACACTGTATTTATTGAAAAAATGTGTATGTAAGTGGACCCACGCAGCTCAAACCCATGTTATTCAAGGGTCAACAGTATTTACTTATTGTTATAGTTTTTTTGTGATCATGGTATTATTTTGCATAAAATGATTTAGTACCAGATCAAATAAGTCATTCAATCATATTTAAAAATACAGTGCTATGCCATTCCCAAAGTATTTCACCTCTCTGGTAAACATTTTAAAGACACCTATAATTGTAATATAAAAGTAAAAAAATCTATTTTAATAGTATATTCTTAATTATTATAGGATCCAATCACTTCTCATCACCTCCATTGCTACCACCAATGGCCGACTAAGTCACCAAATAAAATACTAAATATAAAAATAGTTCTCTCACTACTCTCTCTGCTTTCACCCTTGACTCCATTTAAACCATTTCCAACACAGTAGCCAGAATTTAAGACATAAATCTCTCCTCCAAACCATCCTGTGTAACTACCGATTTCCCACAGAGTAAAAGCCCAAAACAAAGTATGCTCTACACTGGTTTACAAACTCTATACAACCTGGCTGCCATGACCCCCCTATCCTTCATCCTCTGACTGCTCACTCACTCTGGCGCTGCAACACTGGTCTCCTTGCGTTTCCTCAAGTGCATAATAGGCCCTCCTGCCTGAGAACCGCTGCACCGCTTGGTCCCTGTACCTGGAAAGCTTCCCACCCACCCACCCCCACCGCTGCCGATAGCCACTCTTCCAGATCTTTGCTCCAATCATTCCTTCTCAATATGGTCTCTCCTGAGCAACATATTTCAAAAGGCAGCCCTCCTCCTCTCTTCTTTTACAATATCCCTTACTCTACTCTCAATCAATAAGAAACTTAGTTCACTGGAAAAAATCCATCTGTTTAACATCTAAAACAGCACTCAAACGCACGTAATAAAAAGCATCTACATATTCAACGTTTCTTAAACTTATTTGTCTATTGTTCCATTATGACTCTTGATGCTAAATCAGAACTACTATCCTATTTTCTAAAAATATAAATTAGAACATTATTCACTAGATTGTGCTGAGCATTCCCCCACTTACTGATGGTTAGTTCACAAAGTAGTAAATTTTAAAATTAGAAGAAATTAGGGTGAAGCTGTTAGAAGAGATGGGTATGTTCATTATTTTTTATTGTGATGACGGTATCTTCTGTATGTCAAAACTTACCTTGTTACGCACTTAGGTGCAGTTTTCTGTAGCCTACCTTAATAAAGCTATGTAAAAATATGTAGTAGTTAAGATGGTGCGACCGAAAAAAACGATCTTAAAATATTACAGAATTTTGTACTTTATCCCACATAACATGAAATAATACTCCATTTTTCATTTGTATAATGACTATATATTTGATAACAAGATTATTCTATTTCTTTTTTGTAATAATAGGTAAAATACTTCATTTGACCCCTGGGAAATGACATTATTAGTATTATCTTCTAGAATGAATGAGACTTACTGGACTCCAGTTGTGCATGTGTGCTATCAGGGATTCTAGGGATATCTCTGAAATGATAGAACAAGAAAACAGGAAATTGTTTCAACAATTAATGCAACCGCCATTTTGATGATCATCAACCTACATATAACGGGAGAGCGTAAACTGAACAAAATTGTGTATGATGGCAGCATTATGTAAGAGAAAACAAGCCGTAGTACTCGATTGCCAATCCAAGTATTCTGAACTAACCTCAACTACTTAGAAAGGAATAATGCATTTATGCATTATCATATGCACTTATAGCAGATTGATAAAAACATACTTTATTTTCTATGTGCTTTACTACATGATTATCCATTCTAATAGATTTTTGAATTTAAGATAGGCTTTATGATATATTTGAATTCTATTCTATTCTTTAATCAATAACATTGAAGTATAAATAAAATATCACCACAAGAAAAATTTGAAGATTCCGATTGTGACTGAAATTTTTAAATGTAACAACTCCACTGAGGAAAAAATGCAAACATGTTTTTCATTGGGACTTACAAATGGCAACTGCATTTATGCCAAAAGTATATACATTTTTGTTTGAGATTTGCCACGCAGGGTAGATTTTAATAGTTAAGGTCATTCAGAAATATACATAAAAGGATATTTAAGGTATTAAACAAAAATATGATTAGAGGATCCTTTAATACCAAGAAATATATTTGATTACTACACTAAGCTGATACACTGCAGTTTTACCATATTACAAAACTATGAAGAGACAAAATGAAAAAGAGATACAATTTCATATGCCAGATTCATTACTTTGAAAGGAACATTTCAATAAAACTAAGTTATCAATGTAAGTCATTTTCTCCAACATAAAAAGAGATCAAAATAATACAATCCAGTCATTTTCTAAATGAATGAAAACTGGGCATTGGTATTCTACAATAAAAAAAGAATTTCTATAGCTTCCACCTTCAAATACTCTTACCCCAAACTTGCATTTAATAACTGCACTTAATCATCGTATATATTTTTTCTATTGCTTTTACTTAGTTATAGGTATATCTTTTACATTGGCTTAGAATATAAGCTTCTATAAGGGAAACATTGCTGTGATATTTAATGAGAAATTCTCATGATACAGTCACAAAAAATATTTATTGCCAACTTTTGGAAATTGCTAATTTAATCTATAGGTAAAAAATTACAAAAGCCAAGGAGTACTTTGGTATTTGCTTATTTCTGGTCTGTTTCCTTAAACACGTCATGTTGTTCCTTCAACTGTTCCCCCTATTTCTGAATAGTGTGTCCTTAGGACCTCTCTTTCCTAGGTTGAAATCTCCATTTTGAAAAGAATATGTAAAATTCATTAACCCTCATTTTCACAGTGTAGAGGACCACAGTTCATGAACTTTCTTTTATAAGTAGTTTTAAAATTACTTCTCCTACTATGCCTTTAGCCACCTATTAAGCTACACTACGACAATAAAAATAGTAAACACCTAAATATTTCTTCTTCTTTTATAATTAACTGTGTATTCTAGCATGATCAGATAAAGAGATGTCATGATTTTTGGTTTTACGTTTTAGCAAAAAAGCAGAAAAGAAGCACTATGCTCAAAACAATTTGTATAGCAATCAGGTATTTTTAGATTGCACACTACAAATTGTGTAATAGTGGTCAACTTTATAAGGTGTGTCCGTAAAGTACACGAACCAACTCACCCAATAGGTCTTGAAACAACAAGCTCCACTTGTGGTTCCGGTTTGGATTCCAGAATGATGTTATATACTTCTTCAAATGTGGCTCCTTGCAATAACCTTCCATTCCATTCTAATACTTCATCCCCTATAGTGTATTCCAGTAACGATACTCTTAGAAAGAAAAACTAACCCCATAAAATGCACTTGAAACCAAAGCAATCGTAAAATGCAATGAACTCCATAGAATAAAATCACCATTACGGAATAAGACATACTGAGAACATCTCCATTGGCATAAAATTTGACCATAAGGATGATTAATATTTTTACCCAAAAGGACAAACATCTGAGCAATAAAATTACATAAAAGTTATGTCTGTGGTTTCTTAACGAGATCTAATTCTAGAAACTATTTAATTCTAGAAATTATTAAAATCTGTTAATTCTTTGAAAATTTTATGACTACATTCCAGATTTGTCAATATATATGCAACTGAGCACCTTGTCTAAAGTTTCTTTTTTTTTTAAGATTTTGTTTATTTATTTGAAAGAGAGAGAGAGCACGCATGAGAGAGCACAAGCAGGGCGGTGTAGGGGGTGCAGAGGGAGAGGGAGAAGTAGACTCCCTGCTGAGTGAGCAGGGGGCTTGATGTGATACAGGGCTCAATCCCAGAACCCTGGGACCCTGACCTGAGCCGAAGGCAGACACTTAACCAACTGAGCCACCCAGGTGCCCCTACAGTTTCTTACAAAAGGCTTAATACTTAGCAGTTTATCATATTCTCTCCAAGGCACTCAAGGATCTCTCCAATAGTATCCATTACCAAAGAGATAAGGAGTCACACATTGTAGGAAATATGTATTTATCCATAAAGTTTGTTTCCTAAACTGTTGGAATTTTTTCAAAAGAAAAATGAAGGTTTATGGGAAGCAAAATAGATTAATACTAGATACACAATAAGAATATCCATCAGCCAAAAAAAAAAAAGAGTAAATATAAAAATCTTTTTATCTAATATGACTCAAGAAATAATAGTTACACTTTCCATTTATGAATAAAGATTTTTTATTTAAGTTAAAAATGGGCTCCTTATTTTTGGTCAAATCACTTCTAAGTGAGGATAACTTTTTTATAACTACTTGAGTTTAATAGTTTAAATATAAATAATCAAAGATAGAAACCTACCTGGTCTAAGATGTCCTACAGTATCAGCTAAACTTCCTTTTTTTACTTTGGTAATAAATGCACAAAGCCGACCTGATTCAGTCATCTTTCCTCCTACAACCTGTTTAAAAGAGAAAAGTGTTCAAACAGGCATATTGTTCAAAGGAACATAATTGAAGATTCAAGTAAAAAATAACTAGACAATTTGTAGCTTTTAAAACTATAATATTCTAAAAATAACTTTTAAATAATATAGTTTTATTAGAAACTGAGTACATGTTCCATGTGTGGATTCTTTTTACATATTCTAAAATTTTTACAATTTTATTTATTATTTGTAAAAAAAAACACATACCTTAGAAAGAATTTAATAATTTGTAATTTATCTTAGAGAAGTATTTTTATCATTTCCAAAAACATGGTATTACAGTATTATATAATTTATTAACATTTCTAGTTATAGATTTCAAATATCATAATCACATAAATATTTGTTACTTTGACTATGGTAACCCACCAAAATTTCATTATTTAGGAATCTTTTAGGCACATTAATAATGTAAATGATAATGATGGATTTTTCCCAAGAAAATTACAAAATGTACTTAATCTCATTAGAATTCATGTAAACTTCAGACCATTTGCAGCCCAATTTTTCAATTTTATATTTCTATTCATATATGTCTTTTAAAAAGAGGAAAAAGAAATGTTCACAATAATGCTATGGAGTCATATGTGTACCTGTAAGACTGGCTTCTTACAAAATTAATGCTTGTGATCAACTACCATTCAACCAATATATCAACTTTACAGCGTGTTAAGCAAATAACAGTAATTAACTTCATTAACTAGTTTTTTTTCCTCTAAATTGAGTGAACAATACCTGAATTTTAAAAAGGCACTGGCTTTCCTATGTATTTATTCCCAAATTGCAGTCAACACCCTCAGTTTAGTTCAGTTCATATTAACTAATTAGTCCTATGTTTGATTCTGAAAATTAAATGTATAGATATTATGGGCTGACATCCTTATGTTAATATTTTAAAACTTTCTTGGCTTGATAAACTTCAATAATAATAATTAATGATACTTTATACTATTATTATTCCTGAAATCTTACAGTATGCTAGCTACTGTGCTAAATGCTTCTATATTGCCTTATTTAAGTTTATTATAATAATTCAATAAGCATTCTTATCTCCATTTTACAGATGAGGAATCTGAGGCTAACAGTTTAGTTGCCCAATGTACCATTGTTAGTAATGGCTGTAGCTGGGATTCAAGCCAAGACTTCTTAACCTCTACTTTTCACTGCTCTAACACTCTATTGGACAGACCTGGATTTAAATCTCACCTTCATCATCATCTTTGTGACCATGGGCAAGTTATGACACCTCTCTAAGCCTATTTCTCATCTGCTGTGTTAAATAATATGATAGGAGTAAGATACTCAGATGAGAGCCAGCTACATGGCAGCCACCCAATAAATGTTAGTTGGCCAATTCCACTTACACCCAAAGTTTTCTAATATCTCACTATATTCTACAGGACAACTTCTGTGGCAATTGCTTAACTCTAAAAACCATTTACTCTTCTTTCATTTCAGTTTTTAATTCACCATACAGATGAACAACACCACCAAAAAACCACCACCACCACCACCAACAACAACAACACCACCAACAACAACAACAAAATCACATAGTTCTATTCGATCTACTTACCAAATAACTGTCTGGTATTTCACAGTCAAATATAAATCAATATTTATAATAAATCTCCTAGTATAAGGATCTTTGAGTATTCTCTTTCTCATACACACACATACAAATATACACACACCCACATTTTGCTACACTGACAGAAAAATTATATTCTGATTGCTAAAAACCAAAATTCAACCAAGTAAATTTGAAGATTTAATTGACTTTATTATGGGATTCATGAATCGGGCAGCATCCCACCTAGCAAGCAGAGGAGAGTTCTGCTGAGCTCAACAAAACAAAGGTTTTTAAAGGTGGAGAGAGGGCATTAAAAATAAATAAATAAAAGAAAGGAATTTATTAGCAAGGAATGCACTGTTAAGGCAAGACTGCCCTCTGAAAAGGGCGTCTATCAATAAATTTCCTAGTATTGACCAGGAAATTCCATGTTGACTGGATAAAGGTTACATTGCTGGGGGGCTGAAACTGCATTAAACTAGGTATTAATTTTTGTTTTAGTGACATGGGGCCTTAACCTAAGTGATGCTATTTGGGGCCTATAGTTTTCCTTTAAACACTGTGTCATAAATATACTACATTTCCCAAGTTTGCATATTTAGTAATTGATTAAACCCACTGTCTTAATAGAATATAAACACAGATACAGACTTAAAGGACAAACTGTATAAATAAAATAAGTTCGAGCACTGTATTCAGGATTCAAGCATATCATTTGAGTTGTATTTTCCAAAATCATACATACAAGTATTATTGCAGAATAAATAATACTTGGAAAATGAAAAGATTTGGGGTAATGAGTGCAAATACTTGGGAATTCTTGAAAATGGGGGAAAAAACAGTAAGTTGGCATAAGTTGGAAAGAGTTATTAAATTTTTGCTTTTGTCTTTAATCAGGAAAGGCGTAGAGAGCTAAAATCTCACATATTTCATCACATACCTTCAAGCCAAGCATTGCTCCTGAATCTCGAGGCACACTTCCATCTTTTAGACGCTTATTTAACAAAATGCGACCAATTAAACGATCTCCATCTTTAGATGGCTGCCACGTCACAGGGTGCTGACACATTGCATCAACAAACAAAAAAATTAATGTTCTTTTATGATAAATCACCCCTGTTTTACAATCTCTCCAAACTCCAGATTTCCAAAGTGTTATGATTACACAAACCAGTTTGCATTCAAAACACTGATCAAAGGCCTTACTACATTATGTGGATACGCTCAATTTTATCATCTCAAGATTCTTCAAAATCCAATGACTGCAAATTCTTACAGTGCCCTGACACATTACTGCAGTTATATTGTTTTATGAAGTCTGAGAAATCTTGAAAATATATGCAAACTATCTACACGCTGAATATTAATTAAAAATTCACATGACAGAAAAGATAGATTGAAATTCTATGAGGTTAAGTTCATTTAAAAATGATATTTTAATGTTCAAACACTATTGGAGACTTTGAAAGACTTAATTACAGTAAAAGCAAAAAGGTAAAATTATATTAATACATCAAATTTGAACCTACGATGAGGGCTTCCTTGAAATAGGTTTCTAGATTAAAATTATAAAAATACACAAGCCCCAGTAACTTTTCAGTTGAATCTGCATGAGAGAAAGAGACCTAATTTAAAGGTGAGGCTAGTTTATATTTCTCACTTTCTGTAGGTTCATTGATTTTTTTCAGGTCGTTGATCTATTTAGTAAATTAAGTTTATTAGATAATTCAATGGCAGCCACTGTTAAATAAGCTTGAAAACGTTAAGAGTTTATCTCTTTCTCAGGGCAGAGCCAAGCCCGTTGTAAATCATGACACCATCCATTATAAATTATATGTCAAATAACAAAGTAAATGATTTGTGTAATCACAGTTTCACAGTCATCTAAAAGTAACATGCACATCTTCATGCAAAATTTGGCAGGCAAAAGACAAGTTCCAGTCAATCACATCTATATGGCAAAAAGATTTCAAAAGTCTCACTATTCTAAAAGCAAAAATAATAAATACCAAAGCAGATGGCAATGGTTCTAGTACTAATTAATACTACATGAAAATGCTATGACAATAAAACAAAAGAGCAAAATGACAGTGAAAGGGAAAAAAGAAAAACAACCTTTTCTGTGCAAACAGACCCAATTATCTCCCTTTTGCCTGGGATTGAAACTATTAATAATTTAATTTTCATCCCAAGGAAAATATATGCAAGCAATCAAATAAGCCAATCCAAAAATTCTTTATATTTGTGGTTTATAAAAACATCACAAAGTTCTCTCATGCGACCACAGACAAAGCATTCCTTTGTTCCTAATTTTTTATTTCATTTACTTATTTTTTGGTATGCCGTCAAACAACAAAAACAGCAAAGCAAGTGAGAAGTATTTTGGTTTGTTTGTTTGTTTTGGTTTTGTTTTTCTTTTCTGCACCTTAGGAAATGCTACATTGACCCTTGAAATGCCCTGTCCTTTTATTATGTTCTGTTTGAATGAGTGACAGAGAGCAAACGAAGACCAAATGAGCAGGTTGAAAGGCAGGCTCCACAATCTCAGTACCTTATCACTATGGCTATGCTCCTCGTTAAGGGTTGTGCTACTACAGGTATCTACCCCAGAGTCCTTAATCTGAGGCTCAGACCATTCCAAGTCCTCTTCCAAAGAGTGGCCACCAAAGTACATCATTTTCTTTTGTCTCTCAGACCTGGTGTTAGAGTCCGACAAAACTGCCTGCTCACTAGTTTTTCTTTTTCCCTTTTGACTGTCCCCTACAGGTGTGGGATAAAAATAAAAAAAAAAATAAAAATAAAAAAAAGATACAAAAAAGAATACATGCAAAGGTGTAAATAAAAAAGGAAAAGTGAAATGAAAAACGAAAATTAAATAGTAAGGCTCCACATGTCTCACCAAAGACATTGGGGATGCCTCACTGCTATGCCAAGACGTATGGTCCAACCAGTTGTAATCCATGTCTCCTGTGAGAGTCAGACAGACAAAGAGTGCAGTAAAGGAGACAGCGAAAGAAAGGACAGACAAAGACATTATAAACATTTTAAACTACGTGATTCTGTCTGGATTCAAGAACTTTGTCTGCAGCACTCACTATATAAACCAAGAGAAAGCTAAGATTCCAAATGAGTAAAATTTATAGAATGCAGAATATAAAGTTTATGTACTCTAGATGGACCCTAGAGAGCAAAAGTTCTGCAAGAAGAGAAAAGGCTAATAACAAACAGGAATAGAAATGAAAAAATTATATACTCCAAAAAAGAAAAAGACTATCCACTGTGTCTGTTATTCATGCTATTTTTTTTTCCATGCTGGCCTACAGACACGAGTTTGTTCTCCAAAGATCAAGGAACATTTTAAAAATTAAATAGCGGTTTGCCAAGAACCACTACAACAACAACAAAAAAACAAGTAATTAAATGTTGTTCCTGGAATGTAGTATGATATTCTTTATAATGCTGAAACCTCCCAAAAAATCGGGGTGGTTTAAAAAAGAATTGGTTACACAAAAGATTATTTTTGTATGAAAATGAAAAAACAGAGTCACTCAATTTCTATTAGTAAAGATAAACTTTACTTAAATATCATGAATTACATAAAATTACTTTGAAATATTTTCTCAACTTTTTTTGTAGAAATTGCATTCTCATAAAAAGTAAATTTTCTTTTAAAATAATTTTGTCAGACAATGTATATAATTGGCAACTAAGAATGAATATCCATTTCCCAAATTTATGTGTTCCTTATTTGCCTTACATTTAAATAAAATTCTTTTTAGTCTCTATGTGTACATATACATCTTTTTAAGCTCTAGTCATATTTTCTTTTACTTAAAAAGATTTAGTAAATACCTTCCATTTGCCATGTATTGTGCTAAGCTCTAGCATAAGGAGTAAAACAATGAGACATAGAACAGAGTGAAGATAAACACAATAAATAAATCATGAATGTCATACAGGAGAGTACACTATGAGAGAGTATAATAAGTGCAAAGGGCAGAACTCTCAAAACACCATGGAACAGTATAATAAGATCTAACGTAGAGTTTGGGGTCAGCAATGACCTCTAAAGAAGTGATCTTTAAAATGAGAAACGAAGCATATGGCCTAAAAGACAAGTAAGGAGATAGGTAGACGGAAAGTAGAGGAAAAAACATTCCAGGAAGAAGCAACAACAGGGTACTGTAGAAGGACTGATGGAACACCAGTGTGTCTGAACCAAAAAGAATGCTAAATGAGGTGAGGCAGCGCAAAACCAGCTTAGAGAGGACTTTTTATGCTGTATTAAAGATTATGGATTTCATTCACTAAAGGATTTTAAGCAAGATGTTGGCATGAACTGATTTACATCTTAAAAAGATGAATCTAAGCACTAACTACAGATTGGGTTGGAAGACACCAAGGTTAATAGGCATTTGCAATAATTCATGGGACAGGTAATTATGGCTTGAACAAAGGTGACAGCAACAGAAAGGTAAGAAAAAAGGGCATTGAGAGATATTTTGGAGGTAGAAATAAGAGAATTAAGAAAGACTGAAGAGGGTCACCTTGACTGGCTCAGTCAGGAGAGCATGTGACTCTTGATCTCAGTGTGTGAATTTGACCCCATGTTGGGTGTAGAGATTACTTAAAAAAAAATTAAGAAAGACTGAAGAATCAAGGATAAATCCCAGGTTTCTGGCATTAACAACTGGACGGAAGGAAAGACTACTTATGAGATGGAGAAAGCTGGAGGAAGAACACTTTTTATTAGAAAGGGTAGGAAGGAAATACTCTATTTTATAGAATCTAAGATGTCACTGACTACAGAATTCACATGTATTAAAATGATAGAAATATGCATCTTAGAATTTATTAAATATGGTGATTGATTTTGGATGTATTATTCAAAATATCTATGCTATTCAAGTGGGTATATAAAAAATCAATTTGTCAAGCTGTAACAAAGAACAGTCCGAGCTGCAGACATAAATTGGAATTACTAGCATGCAGATAGGACTAAGTGGATCATTTAGGAACAGAAGGTAAAGATATGAAGAGGAGCCCGAATGAATTCTAACATTTAGAGTTTGGTTTGAGAAAAAGAGAGGCTGAGAAAGAGCATGCCAGAAAGAAACGGAGGAGGGAGGGAGACGGACTTCTCCGAACCAAACAGAAGAGAGCTTCCTCTGCAGGAGGAGAAAATAACTATGATTTCTGTACAGTAGGTAAGATAAGAAACTGAAAAGTGTGCATTTGATTCGGTGACATGAAGATCAGAAGGATGTTAGAGAAAACGCTTTGGGTAGAATGATGAAAATTAAAATCTGTTGAAGTAACTGAAGAATCAAAGGGAGACAAGGGAGTAGAAAACTTGTGTGGAGACAAATGGTTCACAAAGTGAAATCCCCTAAATAGCATAATCAACATCACTCCGGGACTTGTGAAAAGTGCCAAATTTTTAGGCACCAGCTGAGACTTAAGTAAGCAGAAATTCTGTAGATAAGGCCTAGCAATCTGTTTTTTAACAGCCCACCAGGTGATTATGGTCTCAATAATATTTGAAAACCACTGGAGATAATTCCCTTAAGAAGTTTATTTGTGAAGGATGATGAAATTGGGTTATCTAATTTACACAAAATTCACTTTGTAGAGGGGAAAATATTCTTTAATCTACAAAACAGAGAAGTGCTTCCCCATTTTTCTCATGGCACAAATTGATAGTTATAATTTTATGGCTACCCAAAAAGTTAAGAGTTTTTGTATCTCAGAAAACCCTTTGAAAATACAATATCGTTCCACATAAAAGCACTCATAAATCTCCAAACTGAATTAAATAAAGCATGGAAACCCTAAATGAAAATTCTTGGCTGGTTTCTGTGAAGGTGTGAGAACCCAGCTCACAATCTCTCTCTCCCAATGCCTACGACCTACCAAAAAAGGCAGAAATGAAGTTGTTTCCTGAGTAAATAAAGGACAAGCTGTTTAACCATTTGAAGCCAAAGCAAAAATATCTGACAGACCAAAGCCAGTAAACATTTGTTGAATGAGTAAAACACAGAATTACTAAAGAATTAAATACAGTAATTAATGGAAATCATACATAAAATAGTCCTCAGCCACTAGGACTATTAGCATTAATATTCATATTTTGTATAGCTTCAAAGGGCAGAACTAAAATAGTAAAATATTCTTCCTTTAGTAACATTTCAAAAATGTTAGGCTTTCCAGTTCCAGAACAAGAAAAAGACGACACAGAAAGAACCTAATGGAAATTTTAAAACTGAAAAATAACTGAAATTTAAAAAGCAAATAGATGAGCTCAACTGTAGAATGCAGAAAACAGAGGAACAACTCAATGAACTTGAAAATAGAACAAGAGAAATCACCCAATCTGAAAAACATAAAGTAGACTAATAAAATAATAAAATAAAATAAAACAAATAAAATACAAAACAAATAAATAAAATAAGCGAGACCTCAAGGGCTTGAAGAATTATAACAAAAGATCTAAAATTCATGTATGAAGAAAGATAGTAGTCCCAGAAGGAGAGGAAAAAGAAGCTAAGGCTGAAAAAGTATTTTAACAAACAGTGACTGAAAAGTTCCCAAATTTGTAAAACGTGTAAGCTGAGCCTATCGATTCAAAAATGCTACATAAACCCCCAAACAAGAAACACTCAAAGAAATCAAGACACACTGTAATCAAACCAAAAACTAAAGACAAAACTGTCCTGAGAGCAGCAAGAGAACAACAACACCTTACCTAAAGAGGGAAAATGATTCAAATGACAGTGGATTTCTGATCAGAAACCTTGGAGGCCAGAAGAAAATGGAACAATATTTTTAATTTCTGAAATAAAAGAATGTCAACCCTGAATTCTAAACATGGTAAATTATGTCTCAGAAATGAATGAGAATTAAAGACATTCTCAGACAAAAGAAAACTAAGAGAATTTGTCACCAACAGATCTACCCTAAAAGAATGACTAAAGAAAAGGTCTGGAAACAAAAATAAACACACAAAAAAAGACAGAATCTGGAAATATTGAGAAGGTAGAAAGAACACAGTAAGCAAAAATATGGGTAAATACAATAGACTTCCCTTTTTCTCTTAAGCTTTCTAAATTATCTTTTGTGTCTGAAGCAAGAAGTATACATTGTCTGATGTGCTTTTTAACATATATAGAAGAAATATTTAAGAAAATTCCATTAGAAACAGGGAAAGGCAAAGAAACTTAAGGTATGTAAGGTTTCTACACTTGACTCTAGTAAAATGTAAATACCAGCAGGATGTGATGTACATATGTAATATATTACCTAGAGCAACCGCTAAAAGAAAAAAAATCTTTGCAAAGAAATACACTCAAAAAAACATTACAGATAAATCAAAATGCAACTCTTAAAAAAATGTTAAAATAACCCACTGGAAGTCAAGAAAAAGAAAACAGAGAAATAAAAATCAGAGGGAACAGAATACCAAAAAAAAAAAAAAAAAAAAGGCAAACAACAAAAAAATGCAGACGAATATCCCTCACAAACACAGAAATACTTAACAAAATATTAGCAAATAGAATTCAGCAATATATAAAAAGTATTATACACTCTGACCAAATGGGGTTTATTGCTGGAATGCCAGACTGGTTGAATATTGAAAAGTCAATGCAACCTATCATACTCACAAAATAAAAGAGAAAAATCACATGATTCATTCATTGATGTAGAAAAAAATTCATGTTTAAAAAAAAGAACTCTCAAAAAAACAAGGAATAGAGGAGAACTTGCTCAAATAAATAATCAACTGAAAACCTGTAGCTAAGACCATACTTAACGGTAAAAGGTTAAATTCTTTATGTGAAGAGAAATTTCACCAAAAAGAATATCTTTATTTGTAATAGCTAAAATGTGGAAACAACCAAAATATCTTTCAATAGGCAAATGACCACACAAACTGTGGTATAACCATACCATTGAATACTACTCAGTAATAAAAAAGAAAAAACTATTTATACATACAACATAGATGGACCTCAAGGGCAATATGCAGAATAGGAAAAAAAGTCACAAAATGTTACATACCATATGACTTCATTCATACAATAGTCTCTAAATGATAAAATTATAGAGATGAAAAATTAGTGGTTAGCAGAGGTTAGGGATGAGCATGGGGAGGAAAAATGTTACTATAAAGGGGTAGCATAATAAAGATCTTTGTGGTGGTATAGTTCTGTATCTTTATAATAGCAGGGGTTTACAAATCCACATATGTGATGTCATCAAACTATATAAACTATATAAATTGATGTCAATTTCCTGCTTTTGATACTGTACTATAATTTATAATTATACAAGATGTCATCACTGAAGGAAACCAGGTGAAAGGCACACGGGATCTCCGTGTACTATCTTTGCAACTTCTTACAATTCAAAGAAAAGGCTGGAGTACCACTTGTCAGCATGACTTAGAGAAAATCGGTGCTTCCGTTAGGAAGTTACACAAAAAGCACACTAAATTTTATGTAACTCTGATATTCAATGATTCTATTACTGAAAGTTAAACATACTTAAATATGAAACCTGATTAAAAGTAGTAATCAAAGACTGACATCTTAGGCTAAGATTTTCTCCTTCATTTACCTCTGCTGTAAAACATAAACTAATCCAATAGTGTGTGTGTGTGTGTGTGTGTGTTGTGTGCTGAACACGCAGAGAAAAAAGTCCGAATATCCTATTTATTACATTTTTTCTAAGTCATTAAGTGAATGCAAGAGTTTATTAACTCTTTATGTCATTGTTTTCATTACTTTAGGTTAACAGAGGTTTTACAATTAATCACGTTATATAAAATTATTCTTCAATATCCTCATTTTTAAATTTAACCAAATTTTAAGGCCATAGCATGTGGTGACAGAGTTTTGTAGCTAGAGCCACAAAACCTATGTTAAAGTATCCGTTTTGTTCCTTATTAATTTTAGGACTTGCGCAAGTCAAGTAATTCATTAGGCCTCATTTCCTCATCCATATAAAAAGAGATTAATTGTGATATCTCAAGATTGTTGAGAGGTTTAAATATGATAATGGTAATGAAAGTTCTCTGCAAATTGTAGAGTCATCCCCATTTGATGGTATCATCATTTTAATCATCATTAAAATGAAATAATCAAACTTTCATTCTAAAATAGATAGGAAAAATTCATTTATAATCTTTCATTTTTCCTCTCATTTCTCTTCCTGATATTTTGCCCTCTTCTTCAACTTGTCAAGCTATAAATGTTGGCATTTCCCAACATGGAACACTGATTCTGCAAAATGTTAATAGGTCGAGTAATATAAAGGTCTTATAATCAAATAAGTTTGGAAAACTCTAGATTAAATGTAATTAAATAGATTTCTGGAGTGAAGGATTTTTCACATAGTAATGACAATATGTTTCTTTACACGAATTATATAACATATAGTTTCCACAAACCTAACTGGAACACTAACCCTTCTAATGGAACAAGTATTTCAGGAACTGTATTTTGAGACATAATGCTGAAACCTTCCTAGAGGGTCATTTTTCTTCACAAGGTAACCATTAAAACTAATAATAAAGTGTAAGTATTTACACTTTAGAAAATGTTCAGTATTAAAGGAAATGTTCAGGGGCGCCTGGGTGGCACAGCGGTTAAGCATCTGCCTTCAGCTCAGGGCGTGATCCCGGCATCATGGGATCGAGCCCCACATCAGGCTCCTCTGCTATGAGCCTGCTTCTTCCTCTCCCACTCCCCCTGCTTGTGTTCCCTCTCTCGCTGGCTGTCTCTATCTCTGTCAAATAAATAAATAAAATCTTTAAAAAAAAAAAAAAAAAAAAAGGAAATGTTCAGTATTAAAGGAAACTCAGGGTTAAAAAAAAAAGAAAAGAAAAGTTACATAGAGTGAATATTCTCCAAGGCAATGGTTTTCCAACTATGTTCCATGGAATTGCTTCAGAAACAAACTTAGGGTATATATGGAAAACCGATTCTAAGGTGGTGCCCCATTATCACCACCTTGTGGTGTTCATGCTTTTGCTCCTAATTAAGATGGTGAGATGACAAGGTGATGGAATGTCACTCCCATGAGATCATTAGCAAGACTGCGTAGCTAGTTTATTTGCTCTAGAGATTATCTTTGCTAGCCTGATGAGGTAAGCAGCCACAACGAGAAGCCCATGTGCCAAGGAACAGCAGGCTGTCTTTAGGAACTGTGGGTACCATCCAGGAACTTTGGGTAGTATCCAGTCACAAGGAAATGAATTCTGCTGACAATCTCACTGAACTTGGAATCAGATTCTTTCTCAGTCGAGCCTCCAGATGAGAACACAGCCCAGCCAACACCTTTATTATAGCTTTGAGACTCTAAGCAGAGTGCACAGCTAAGCCATGCTGAGACTCCTGAATAACAGAAATTGTGAGATAGTAAATACGTGTTGTTTTAAGACACTAGGTTTATGGTAATTTGCTCCTAATACACTGCCAGCTTCCAAAGCAGCAAATTTTAAAGATATGGACTAAAACATAAAAGTCGGTAGATCTAAAGGGCCAGATAGATTCTTTAGACCAAGTTCCAACCTCTAAAGCAAAATCAAGGCTACTCAAAATATATTAGCACTTTAAATACAAAGATAAACATTATTAATAATTAGTTTTCTTTTTAAAATCTTGCACCTTTGGTGTTATTAATATATTCTTAATAATGCGATTTTAACCAATTTTAATCAATCACTTGTTATTAAAGAAGAATATATTGATAACACAGTGATGGTATATATTACATCCATTAGAATTCATTTTAATTATTACACAGTGTAAAACTGTTCTAGGTCCTGTGGGTACAAATAGAACCTCAAGAAACTCACATTCTAGAAAGATAGGTAAAATATATAACAGCATCACATAGTGTAACATATTTTAATATAACATACACCCATTGTATTCTATTTCATTTCATCTAAGTTGCTATCAATTATAATATATACCATCATTTCATGTATCACTAAAAAAAATGCTACCATCAAACAATGAAAAGCATTTAATGGTGAAAATTATCTCTATTTCTAAGATATTATAATGTGGAAAAATTTGCTTCTTAGAATCAAAATTGTGGCATTTCATGAAAAAATTGTTGATTATTCAGAAAAAGGAGAGACTGATACTTAGGAAACGCTTATGTGATATTTGAACTGTACCTTGAGAGAGACAGTAAATTTTTACTACTGGAGGCTTTTACTTTCTTAATGGAAAATAACATGTACAATCTTGGCACAGCAAGGAGGATATATCAAACTATTGCTGCCAATATGTTTGGGAAATGGTAAGTAGTAGAATATTAGCAAATAATCTTTCCCTTAACCCGTAATTGGATTTATTTCATGATCTGAATCAGCAGTACTCAACCACTATGTTATAACAAGGTTGTAAACTGTCACAAGTAATGCTACTACTGATAAAGAAATGTAATTTACAAATTATTTAATTTTTTTAACAAAAGTAAATTTCAAAGTAGAATTAATTCAAATTTGCATCTACGCTAATGTCAATCTCAAAAAGAAAGAAGAGGAGTAAAGCTACACAAGAAATTAGAAATTATCCACATCACTAGGAAAGGAATATGAGCTGAGTATGAATTATGTTTCATATTGGAAACAATGCTTGGGAATTGTTGATCTTTATTATCAACTCAAGTAACTAATTTTATCAGATGTGAGATAACATCAATTGTTTTATGTATTAAGAGAACAATAAAATGCTTGGCTTAAAACGACAGCATGGTTTCCTTCTGACATTCTCAAAACATGTGCTTTGGGAGCTGTGAAGCCATAAGAAGTCCATTTCCTTGAAGCTGCCATGCTAGAGTAATCACACGGAGAGAGAGAGAGAGCAATACCTGAGGAAGCTCAGCTGTTCCTGCCTCCCCACCCCCACCCCCACTGAGGTCCCAGACAAGAAGGAACAGAGACAAGCAGTCTCTGCTAAGCCTTGTTCAAATTCCTGACCCACAGATATCATGAGCATATTAAATGACTGTTTTATGCCACTAAGTTTTGGTGTTATTTGTAGTAACTGGAATACACACTCTATATGATTATCTTACTTAACCCTCACAATAACCATTAAACTAGATAACAGTATTATATTTTGCAGGTGAGAAAAGTATGACTGAGAGGCTCAAATAATTTGCCCAAGATCACATTATTAGGATATAATAGAGTCAGGATTAAAAATCCATGTAGTCTGTCTCAAAAGTTCACATTCTTAAATCTTGTGCTAAAATTAAATTCTGTGGAATTATTATCCTGCAGATTTTATCCTATTTAGTAACTCGAAGGTCACAGAATCCAAATCAGCCTCTAATTATGCATGATGTTAAAAATAACTCTTGATTAAGTAATTACTTTGCAATGGATTTTAAACATTTGTAAGGAACTACCTAAAAGTGGCTAAAAGTAAAATTAATCCAACACCAGTAAGCAAGAATAAAAACTATTTAAAAATCCATTATTTGAATTTTAGTAAGTATTCTTCTTATTATTTGGGATATATTAATTTAATATGAACTGAGATAACCCAAACCTCTCCCAATCAGGAAAGTAGGTCCATAAAAATGTGCTTTCATAACTACATGTGAAGCCTACTTATTGTTTCCATGTTGTGTGTTTTTTTTTAAGATTTTATGTATTTACTTGAGAAAGAGCAAGAGTGAGAGAAAATGCACAGAGGGAGAGGGACAAGCAGACTCCCTGCTGAGCAGAGAGCCCCACCCAAGGCTTGATCCAGGGACCCTGAGATCAAGACCTGAGCTGGAGGCAGATGTTTGACTGAGTCACCCAAGCAACCCTCCATGTTGTTTTATAAATAGTTCTAATTTTATGTTTTTTTACTTAATAATTCTTTCATTTGTTTTATTTGATATTATGTAGTACACCCTGGGCTTTATAACCAAAGCAAAATAATTTTTCTAAGCTAAGATGTAACTGAGAGAAATCATACAATGTTGGAGCAAAAAGAAATCATAAAAACATTGTTTCATTCATCCACTCATTCATTGTTCCATACAGTTACCCACTTTTTCAAAAAATATCTATTGAGAGGCTACCAAGTGCTAGGTCTCAGGCAAATTTCTGGGATACAACAAGAAAGAACATAGACAAGGTATCTTCCTTCAAGGAGGTTACATACAGTCTAATAGGAAAACAAAACAAAACAATCAAGAAGCTCATTATTGTACTTTTTTTAAACTGTTGTAGACTCTGGCATACAGAGTAGCACATGGAACATAAACACTAACTGAATAAACTGACTGATGAATTAAAATAACAAGTCTAGTCATTTCTATACTTCTTTACACAATGGAGCCTCCTTCCTAACAAAACCTCCAAATATAAACTGGTTGAGAACAAAGTTTGGCTGAAACAAAGTGGAAGACCCACGTGCTTATCCATATCATCATATCCTCTTCAGCAGTTCTTAAAACATGAGCACAGATGTCTGGTGCTTCATTGAGCATACTTTTAAAAATATTGAGTCAGTCTATTTTCCTCATTTTAGAGAAGAAATTGAAGCCCAGAAAATTAAATAACCTTTGAAAGATTACAATGGGGTCACTGGCAGAGCCTAGAATAGCATCTGTATCTTCAATCCTTTGCTCTAATACACCACACCATCTCTCTATAAAAAAGGATAATTTATAAACCTATTAACCGTACCAGCTCAATGGCTTATAAATTTCTTTCTTTTTCCTTCTTTTTTTTCATTCCAAACATCATGTATTTAACTCTCCCAAACATACCCAAATGAATACAACTGAGATAGTACTTATCCATTTCTTGGGAATAGAAAATATAGTTTAAACCTTAAATTTGTAGTTAAAATGTAAGTATAGTATTAACCATTAAGCAAATGCCCTCTTTACTGACAGTGTTTAAAAAAAACTGTAAATTAATTGTTGGCTCTAGCTATATAGGAAACTATCAGAACTTGAAGTACAGAATATTTAAGCTTAGTTGGAATAATTGTTTCAGCACACTTCACAACAGAAAATGTCTGGAAACATGTATGTCAAATACAAATTATTGGAAAGTTTGGTGGGTTTTTTTAAGATTTTATTTATTTATTTGTCAGAGAGAGCACAAGCAGGGAGAGCATTAGGCAGAGGGAGAAGCAGGCTCCCTGCTGAGCAAGGAGCCTGATGCAGGGACTCAATCCCAGGACCCTGGTATCATGACCTGAGCAGAAGGCAGATGCTTAACCAACTGAGCCACCCAGGCATCCCTGGGAAGTTTTTACAAAGAATCAGGCTGACAGGTAAAATGAATGACGATATTACTAAATAAGAAAAGTAAATTTCAGAAGAGTACTTTTAGTATGGCATTATTTATGTTAAAATATTTATATTAACCAATTTAACCTTTTTAACAATCAAGTGGAATAGATGCTATTATGACATGTATTTACAGATGTGGCAAATGAGGTTAATAAACAACAAAACAATAAATTAAAAAACAATAAAACTGTTCAAGGAGCTGAGATTTTAATCCAGGCAATCTGGTACCAGAGTACAGCTCTCCTAATCCATCACTCATTGTTTTAGAGGAGGGATGATATCACTGACTTAATGAAGAGAAAAAAAAGTATATATAAAACAAACCAATCAAAATGCAAAGTATTACAATATGCAACTTATAAAAACTCATTTCAAAAATTTCTCAAAATAGTTTATAAATTTCTTAAAGAAAGGGGGGTCGCCTGGGTGGCACAGCAGTTAAGCGTCTGCCTTCGGCTCAGGGCGTGATCCCGGCGTTATGGGATCGAGCCCCACATCAGGCTCTTCCACTATGAGCCTGTTTCTTCCTCTCCCACTCCCCCCGCTTGTGTTCCCTCTCTTGCTGGCTGTCTTTATCTCTGTCAAATAAATAAATAAAATCTTTAAAAAAAGTTTTTTTTTCTTAAAGAAAGGAAATATGTCAGGGCACCTGGGTGGTTCAGTTGGTTACGTGTGAGACTCTTGATTTCAGGCCCCGTATTAGGCTCTACACTGGGCATGGACACTGCTTGATTGGGATTCTCTCTACCTCTCCCTCAGCCCCTCCCCCACTGCCATCCCCCACTCATGCACTCTCTTGAAAGAAAGAAAGAAAGAAAGAAAGAAAGAAAGAAAGAAAGAAGAAAGAAAGAGTCTTTTTTTTGTCATTGTATATGCCCTCCCTCCCCTCAGTGCCAAGCAGTGTAAACAGTAAGTACTCCATAAAAGTTGTTCCTACTGACATAATGTTTATATTTTACTGTGTAGAATGACCACCTATCTCCATCCCATATTTCGTCTTAGAAAATTCTATTTAACCTTAAAAACCCAATGCACATAGCACCTCCTCTGTAAAGTCCTCCCCATTAAGTCAAGGTAGAACTTTCTCTACCTTCTCTGAATTACATCTATGTCTTATATTTAACTATTTTCATGTCCATCATATTGTATTGCCCTTGTTTGCTTAAATGCTTATCTCTCAACGGTCGTGCTGTGTTCACCTTACATACGGCAGTTAGCACAGCATCAGTGCAATAAGCAAGGAGCAAAATTTGTTCTTTCCTAAATTAAATTGTGTTAAACAGAATTTGAAAGTTGGGTTTGAGAGGATATTAATATCAGAATGCTTATTTCACTGAGAGTGTAGCAGAAATTAGATTTCTTCTAGAAACGCTGTATATTCTATATAAAACTAGATTTTTTTTTTTTAAGTAAGCTCTACACCCAATGTGGGGCTAGAACTCACATCCCGAAGATAAAGAGTTGCGTGTTCTACCACTGAGCCAGCCAGGCACCCTTAAACTGAATCTTATATCTGAAACCTAATATTTATTTCTCTTTGATGACTTCCTACATAGAATTAATTCTAATTTTCCTTTTTCTTCTGCTAATCTTTACATGGCATTTACAAGTGAATATTTATCATTTGACCTCGGTCTTTACTCTTACAAATACTTTCAAAATCATATTTATAAAATTTTTAACAACTGGAAGCTATTGAAAAATAGAATAAAATTCAATAATTTTAATAAAAAATATTAACTATGATGTCTTGAATATGTTTTCATAAAATAATGAATTTTAATGTGTTCTGACAACCATAATTCATAGAACTAAAAAGCTTATTATGCTTTTTTCTGAACAGATATAAAGTTTTTCAATAGCTAATGCAGTTAAGGCTATTACTAAAAAATAACATGTAAATTCAAACATAATGTCCAGTGACATTATATACTTCCAATTAGCTACTTAATATAATTTAAATGATGTGAAGTAATGAATGTGATGTGAAATGTCTTGCATCCTAGGGAAATTCACATTCAAATTTAAAATTTAAATATAATCTTAATTTCATAGGAAGTCTACCAAAAGGGGATTTTCAGGGGCAGGAGAGAGGAATAGGCATTAGGTTGTATAACATATTATCCCTTTCTGTATAGCTCTCAAGGTAGCTAATACCAAAAAAAGTACCCGTACTAGCCCTTCTAATTTTCTAACATTAGAAGTGTTTAATTAATAGAAGCTGTTCCGTTAAATGTGGTTTATATAAAACAGACTTCTCTTTTAAATGGGGGCTGGATTAAAATTAAGCGATAACACAAGTTACTAGCATACCTGAAAGAAATAAAGTCACCATACAAAAATGTTAAGTGCATGAAGTGGGGCTAGACAACAGAGAAGGAGGAGAGAGAGAGAGAATAGAGGGAAAATAGCAGGAGGCAGAGACAGAAAAAGAGAGCAGAGAGAAAGAGAGGGAGAGAGAGAAAGCATGGGGAGGGGCATCTGAAAACTATCATTACTGAGCTGAATCAGAAAGAGGGTGATAAAAGAATAAAATTTAATGACAAGAATTTTTTCAAAATATAGCCAAGTATAATTGGGCTACAGAAATAATCCCAGTTGACTCAAAATAAATTAGGTGAACACTGGTCTGCATTTAGTGGGTGTATTTGTTCACTATTTCATTTGGATAATTCTGTCAGAGTGAATGTCAAACTTTTCATTTATGAGATAAAAATAAAACAATGATCAAAACATCCTGTGTTTGAATATACTTGCCTAAACTGTAACTCAAAATCAATGTTGTCTTGTTCGAAAGATGTTATTTAAACACTTCTCACCATAGATAAATGTAATCCAACGTGGCAGTTTGGTAATACCAGCATTACAAATGCGTTCATTTGAGGTTTGGGGTTTTTTGTTTTTGCTTTTGTTTTTTTTTGAGTTTTTAATAAATAGAGAAGGGAAAATTTTCATTCAGCATACAAAAAAAAATTTGTTATTTTACATAATATTTGCAAACTGATATTTGAATGAATTAAGATTCATTTTTGTTGTTTATCATTTGGAGATGGAAAGCTTTATTTTGAAAACTAAATTTTGTGCAAATGGCCATTTCATAATATAATGAAATCCCTCTTTAATGTAAAATAGCATTGTATGTGACAGAAAATAAAGATAAATCAACTAGGAGACTGCTTGTTATACTTTGATATCAACATTTAAAAATGTTTTACACCTACTGGATATAGTAATCACTTAAGAGACCTGTCTGAAGTTTTCTCAAAGAATAAAATATTGTTCTATTCAGTTCCATATCAATGTTAGTCTTAGAATTTCCTGAAAAGACTGCTACAGAGTTCAATGCTTAATACCAACTTGTAAAACATTGTGGGAACTTATATGATCTGGGTAAGTCATACATACCAAAAGAAGTTAATAAATGAATGACCAGTTTAATTTTATCTGAATTTAAAGCAAATATGAGGGAAGATGAAGCATGAACCATAAAAATTCAACACGCTAGAAATGCGACGGGGTTGTAAGGAAAATGTTATGGAGAAATGAATGTTGTTATCAAGTAAATACAGTTTTTTACATGTTTTAGGCAGTAAGCATGACCTATCTAATACACAAGATTATATTTATGATATTTATTGATATGTACTCTGAGAGTCTATGGGGGTAATCACTAAAAATGAAATACAGTAAGACAATTTAATCAATAGAACTTCCTTTTCTTATGTTTATTATATAAATATTATAGCCACACTAATGAAATTCTACATTAAATTTTTCCTACAAACTACTGCTCCAACAAATAAAACTTCTAACTTATCCTTATTTCTTTCTAGTTCTATATACACATGTCATCTTGACATAGCAGATATAACTTTCAATTAAGCTTCTTAAAAAGGTTATATTATACCCTGGGCAATTTTCCTCGTTACCACAGTCTCCACGGGTTATCAAAACTTCCAATAGTTATCAGTGGTATGGTGATTAATGTTTACCTACCAGTTTTCTGGGAGAAAAACAGGCCCTGTTTTATAATATTCGTCTATTTTTATGGTGCAAATACTTCCACTTCAGCCAATTTTTGAGCTACCAACACGACGTCATTGAATGTGGAGTTGGGAAGAGATGCCCGCAACTGGTTCTCACAAGCTGGCACAAGCAAGCTCCGTCACACACTATTTTTGGATACATGAATCGTTTCCAGTTTTGCACTATTATAATCCTTACAATGACTATCTCTGGCAGGCATAAATGGTTATCCACCCAACAGTCACCTCTTATCCCCTTAGAACTGTGAAGGCTAAGCCAATCTTGATAAGTCTAACTCATTGTCAGTGATTAGTTAGGAACTGGCATGAGTAGCAACTGCGGCACACACATACATCCCAAAAATACATACATATGAAGAAGTCTACAGGGGAGACTTCTAGAAAATTTTCCCTCAGTTTCAAAAGGGCATATGAGTAAGAGAGGCTTAAAATTGTTATATCCCTCTTGTAAAAATAAGGGGACAATTCTAAAAAAAAAACCATCTTACTGGATGTTGCTGTATACCATCTATAATTGCACTCATTCCTCAAGCTGGCCCAAGTGTTGCATGCTCACTGCTTAGAGCTGACTCCTTCACCCTGGAAATATACTCTGACCAAGACTTGCCTTGCCCTCCCCAGGGAGCAGCCATATCAAGCCCTCCTGACCGCTTCCTTAATCAGGTCATCTCTAAAGATCTACCCCAGCTTCAAACTCCTGTGGGTTTATTTGAAGCACCTGTCCACAATTTAACTTCTCTTCCAAGTCTTTCTGCCCTTATTTCCTCACAGGTGATGTTTCCAAGTTATCCAGTTGTTACAGTCCCCAAATGGACAGACTTGGTATTTGGAAGAAGTAATGTTCCTTGGCTTATGGGGTTAAAACTATCAAGTGGGAAAAGGCATGTGGAAGCTTCTGGATAATGCCCTCCTCAACCAGCAAAGATTCAGTCAAAAACAAAGAATACAAACGTGATGGTTCACAATATATCCTCCTTTTAATTTACCAGGGTGGTGCAAAAAAAAAAAAAACAAGCATCAACACATCCTGGAAAATGACAATGGAGTGCTGTAAACTCAACAAGGTAGCCCCAGTCAAAACTGCTAGGCCAATGTGGTATCCTTCCTAGGGACAACTAATATGGACTCAAATATAAGAAAGGAAGCCACTGAACTGACAGATGTGTTTTTTCCCATCCCTATTGAGAAAGACTGGAATCACTCACATATGCTTGGGATGGACAAGAATACATATTGATTAGTCTTCCTCAGGCTTATGTTAACTCTACTGCCTTCTATCATAATATAGCCCCCAAAGACCAAAGCCCTAAGGACACTCCACAGAACAACACATTGGTTCACTATATCAGTGAGAAAGAAGTGGCAATTATATTGGGAGACCTTGTGTTTAGACACGTCTGCTCCAGAGGATGGAAGATAATCCTACAAAGATTCAGGATCCCATAATATCAGAGAAATACTTAGGGACCCAATGGTCATGGGCTGGCAGATCATCCCTCCAAAGCAAAAGAAAACATATTATATCTTGCACTTACCACCAATGAGAAAAAAGCACAATGCCTGGTAGGCAGCCTCTGGATTATGAAGGCAACATATTCCACACTGGGGAACGCTGCTTTGAATCATTTACCAATTATTATAGAAGACTGCTGGCTTCAAATGGAACCCAGAACAAGAAGCAGCTCTAGATTAAGTTCAGGCTACAGTGTGAGCAGTCCTGCCACTTGGGCCATATGATACAACAGAAAGTGTGCTATTAGATTCATCAACGGTGAGAAAAGATGCCATGTGAAATTTACAGCATGCCTCAACAGGGGAATCACGATGTACATTCCTAGGTTTGTGGATCAAGACCGTGCAGGATGCAGTGGAGAATTATACACTACTTGAAAAACTGCCCCTGGTATGCTCCTGGCCTTGGTAGGGACAAAGATCCAATCAAGTGACCAAAGAGCCAGAAGTGCCCAACATAAGCTAGTGTCTGTCAGGCTCAACAAATCAAAAGGCTGGACGTGTCAAACAACAATCCATTGTAAGATAGAAGTGATGCACCTATGTTTGAGCATAAGCAGGGCCAGGGGGTATAAGTAAACTGCATGTGCAGGTGGCCCAGACTTAAACACCAACCACTGTTACTGTATCAGCATCTCTTCCTCAGCTCACATCTACGGCCACATAAGGGGCTATTATGACTGCGGAAAAAGGAGACAAAAGTAATGCCTGGTTTATAAAGAGGTCAGCTCAATATATATATGAGCCAAAAGTAGCCTGCTGCTGTCCCACTCAGGGGCGGTCTTGAAGACATCAGTGAGGAAAATCCTTTCAATAGACAGGGCTTTAGAAGGTGTATCTGGTCATCCACTTTATATAGAAAGAGAAACGCCATGGGTAAGAATAGATATGGACACAGACTTGGGCTAATGACTTGGCTAACTGGTCCGAAGCCTAGGAAAAAAAAAAAAACCTGAAAGACTGAGGAAAATGATGTCTAGAGAAGAGGCTTGTGAATAAACTCCTGGGAATGAGAAAAAAAAAAAAAAACTACATATAAAACTACATACATTAAAGCCTTATAGTAGCTAGACTCCAACAATGGTCCCTCAGTGAACTGTGTCTCATATGGTTTATGGCCTTTTATAGACTCCTTCCATTTTATGTAACTTGTTTACTTTAACTTGTTTATAACCAAGAATATGACAGGAATGATGCTGCATGACTTCAAAGCTAGGTCAAAATAAATCCTATTTTGTAAGTCTGTCTCTGTGAGCCTTGGGTCACCATATAAAAAGTCCTAATAACTAGAAACTGCTATGTTGAAGAGGCCAAACATAGGTGCATTGATTTAGAATCCCAGCTGAGCAGTCTTCCAACCATGCCTGCCAAGGTGCCAGATATGCAAACAAAGGCATCTTGAATCCTCCAGAACAGCCCATCCTACCAATTAAATTCTACCAGTTAAACTCAATAACACCCAATGAAGAAGAAAAACTACCCAACTGAACCCTGCCTGAATTCCACACTCACAAAATCATGACAAAGGAGGAGCCTTTTCATTAGTTGCATGAAGTATCAACTACTTCTCATCACAAAACCAAGAATAAGCCTGGACAAAAATATCAAAAACAACAACTGCATGGCTATGGAAATCAAAGACACACAAAAAATTGAGAAAAACTGCTAGAAGTTCAGATAATAACAACAGAAGTCTGTTACCTTCTAACCTGGGATTGCTCCCCTAACCCTCTTCTGGCACGGTACATACAAAAGAAGGGGTCTATAGAAAGGATCAATAGTTTTAGCAGTGTGGGGCTGAGAAAAAACAACAGCTCTGCTACCAGACCTTTGTTTCTTGATTTGGGGTGGGGGTGAAACCCACGGCTCTGTCAGCTAGAAGAGACAAAGTCAGTAGGAAACAGAGAAAATCAGCAGTTTTGCTAGCCTAAGTCTGCAGTCCTACATAGAGTAAATGGCAACCAACCAGAAATGTTACAGAGGGACATTGGAAATGAGAGACCCACAGAAAAAAGCTAGTTAAGCTCTCCACGTTTTTCACACTGACTAGGAAACTATACCATGTTCAGCGGAGATGACAAAAGAGGCTGGCAGTAAGGAAAACCTAAGAGTGACTTGAGAACTGGCTGAACTTTGTTTTTGTTTGTTTGTTTTGATATTAGTCTGGGTCTGTCTTTATGAACACTTACAAAATCCTGGTTGTTTCTTCATGTTTAAAAAAATTTTTGAGTAGTTTTAGCTTTACAGAAAAATTGAGTTCAAAGTAGAGAGTTCCCACATATTCTCTCACTCTCATCCCCCCATTTCCTCTATTATTAACATCTTGCAATAGTGTGATATATTTGTTACAACTGATGAGCTGACGTTGTCACATCATTATTAACAAATTCTATAGCGTGAATTAGCATTCACTCTTTGTGTTGTATACTCTGTGGGTTTTGATAAATGTATAATAACATGTATCCACAATTGTGGTATCCTACAGAATAATTTTACTGCCCTAAAATTCTCCTATGTTTCGCCAATTCATCCTTTCCTTCCTCCTTCTGCTCATCTTTTTACTGTCCCCATGATTTTGCTTTTTCCAGTATATTATTCAATTGGAGTCACACAGCATGTAAGAGAATTGGCTGAACTTTGAATGTGTCCCCACACTATACACAGATTGATTGGCAGAGGGCAGAAGACTTACAAACTCAAAATACTTAAGCATGACTTCTGCCCATATCTTTGGCTACCAACTAGGCTATGCAGACACAGGAATGACTTACAGGAAGTTGGATACACACACACACACACACACACACACACACACACACACTTGAGTAAAACAAACTGAGCAGAAAGATCAGTGGACATATACCACAATGGGGACAGATTTAAAAAGAAAAAAGAAAAAAAAAAGAAAGACAAGACAATCCTCAAGAAAATAAATAAGCAATCAGAACTATTACAGTACCTCATCAAAGGTGTTCAGCTTTCAACCAAAAATTATGAGACATGAAAAGAAAAAGGAAAATGTGACCCATAACCAGGAAAAAAGGCAAACTAACTAACTAACTGACTAACTCTAAGTGAACCTAGATGTTGGATTTAACAGCTATTATAAAGATTTTAAAGAAGCTATTAAAAATGTATTTTTTAAATGTCAAAGAATCACAGGAAAATATGATGACAATGACTCAACAAACAGGGACTCTCAATAGAGAAATAAAACTGTAAAAGAAAAGAAATGACAATTCTAGAGTTGAAAAATACAACAGCCAAAATGAATATTCACTACATGGACTCAACAGCAGATTTGAGATGGCAGATGAAACAATCAGTGTACTCTACCAGAGAGCAATAGAAATGACCCACTCTGAAAAACACAGAGAAAAAATATTGGAAAAAAAATGAAGAGAACCTCAGAGACATGTAGAAAAACATCAAGCATACAAACATACATGTTATGGGATTCCTACGGGGAAAGAAAGAAGCAAAAAAACTAGTCGAAGAAATAATGACAGAAAACTTCCCAAATTTAAGGAAAAACATTACTCCATAGATCCATAAAGCTTCATGATCCCTAAGTAGGATATACACAAGAGACCTAAACTTAGAAACATGACAGTCGAACTGCTGAAATCCAAAGACAAAGAGAATATATTGAAAACAGTAAAACACAAGACCCTTTATCTCTAGAAAAAAATGAAATTACATAAATAAAGTGCTGAAAGAGGGTAGAAAGCCTGTCAACCAAAAATTCTATATCTAAAGAAATTATCCTCCAAAAATAAAGGTGAAATAAAAAAACATTTCCCAGCTTAAAAGAGCAAGACAAAAATTGAGTTGTATGCCTTTTACGCCACAAGATCAAAGTACCTAGCTTAGTAGCTAGCACTGGCTCCCTAAATTTGCAGAATCAAATGAATAAAAAGGTAGAATTTATTGTCACTTATAGTTTCTTTGGGAAAATGCATCTAAAGTTCAAAATTAGAAATATGATGTATTTCCTTTTTCCTCAGCAAAATTTGGAGAGTTGTCCCCTCCTACCATCTAAGAACAGGATATGAGACCCAAATTCTAGGTTAATTAAACCCTAGGTATCTTCAATTACAAAGCACAGGCCAGTAGTCCCATGAGAAATAAATTTTTCTTTAAAAAATTCCCAACATGTACAGAGCAGGATGTGCTGAAATAAAGTGGCTTATAGAATCATCTGTAAGAATAAAATTTAAAGCTCAATCTGCTGACACACACACACCCACACTTCTGAGTATGTGTACTGTTTTGTAAAATATAGTCATATCTAAAATGCATTTGGTTTGACGAAACTGGAAAGTATTCCATTCATATCCATTTATTCTTAACCCAGAATCTTAACATCTTTTATTCTCTTTAAGCTAATTCCTTATTTTCTTACATATAGTCTAAATTGTTCTTATTCTAAACTGTTCTTATAATCTCAGTCATCCATTAAAGTTCATGACTTTCATAGATCCTACTATTTTATTCAAGAGTCCATTCAAAAAATTAATTATAATTTTATATTTCAAGATTTAGACAAAAGTATCTGGAGCATCTTAGATTCCTATGAAATTAAATCTTTGCCTATATTTCATTAGGTCCTCTGCTAAAGGAATTAACATCAGTCTTGTACTGTAGGAGTCCATTCTTGAACTTTTCTATGTCAGGCTCACTTTATTTTCTCCTGAAAAAATTCTTAACCAAGCTAAGCCCTACAAAAAGAGGCAGATAAGCAGTTGCAGGGAGAATGAGGTTATATACGGCAATAATTTGAGCTGCCCTTCTGCTTTGAAGCATACCCCGAATATTTCCTGAAAAAGCTCTTCTCATGGATACATCCTAGAAATGAAAATAGATAGCTTCTAGCATGAGCTATCAAAAACAAAAGCCTAATCCATGTATAATTTTCTTGGATGAGCCAGCTAGCATAAATGTAGTCAAATTCACAGCACAAGTTCTTCGACTCATTCCACAAAAAAGCAATTCTAGGGTCATAAAAATATTTTCATATTTCATATTCTAGTACTATTTTGACATTTAATATATTTTAGTTGAATGAAATAAAGAATGAATAAATGAATTTACCAAATACTGCTTGAAATATTGAATTAGTCTTAGACCCAAGTTTTCTGCTATTTCAATGCTTTTTTAACTCAAATATAATCGGCTTGTTCAGCATTTGTAACACCATTAGAGTATTTGCTCTGTTATACTTCTTATCAATTAATAACAGTATGTTTTTCATAAAGCTTTATATATTTCTATCTACTGAATAAATTTCATTATCAATTTTTAAGCTGTACTAAATATCAATATCTAAGCATCTATTGAATTCTAATCCAATTTAACAGAGACTTCTATATTCCAAATCAACTTCAACAACTAGTCTGTATTTTAATTTTGCTTTTAATTTTTCACTCAACTAGCTAAGCACCCTCTCGAATATCCCACAAACTGAAATTTGTAAGATTATTTTCTTGAAATGTTGAGTACTATATCTTCCATTAAAAATAATCCTTTTACTTTAAGCAAATGCTTAACATAGTATTTCATCTATAATTAACAAGGGAATATTTTTGCAAATAGAAAGAATTACCATCTTAAACATCCATGTGCTATAATTTATCAGGAAACAAAAAATTCTTTATTCCCATTTGTAAATTTACCTTCTGGTTATGCACTTTACAAATTAACTTTGAGTTCATTTAACTTGTTAATCTGTTTATATTTATGTTATATAATTTCAAGTTTCAGATCTGCTTCATAATATGTATTTGCAACTTGATTTCTCTTCTGATAAAAAATATCTTATATAAAAAAGAACTTGATGAATAATTTCATAATGTTGCCTAATATAGCAAGAGTGATTAATTATATCCATGTAACTTTGATGCAGTTCTTTCTTTATCACATAGTGAAGCCCTAAGACTCATGTTACAATTGGAATAATTATTTAGCAAAAAATTACTTTATGAATATACAAGAAAGTAATCAATCTTTAACTTTCAAAATTTTACTTGTGGAAGTCTTAGTAATAAAATAGATAACTGAAAAAAATTTTAAATATTCCCATTATTACAACTTATTCTAAAAGTTTTTGTAGTCCATCTGGTTCAGAATTCCTTACATGTTTAATTGGTCTCAAATTCCATAAATCAACATTTTCTTCAAATTTCTAATGAATACTGGCTATCACTTCAATAGCCTATTTTTCTTATAAACATATACAGTAAATCAATTACTTAAAAATTATAAGAAACTTGAGATTACACCAGGGGATAAATTTCACTATTGATACTGACACCCAAACTCAGACATCCAAAAAGCTGATATCTTTAGAACTTGTATCTGGAGATCTGTAGTCTGTCGCCCCTTTTTCCTGTTCTGGATCTGTTCTCCAAATTGCTCTACCTTCACATCTCCACTCACTCCTTCCCAAAAATAAGTTAAAGGATGTGTTACTTTCAAGAGTCTAATAATCGAATCAAACGTTTCACAGTTTATAACTTAGGACACTGCCATACACATGTACACTCGCATTTACCAGCCCAGTCGCTCAAGATGTTACAGAAAAACAAGAGAGACCTGCAACAACCAAGAAAAATCAGTCAGGTTGGAACCTGGAAGACAGGGGAAACTAAAACTCTTCACAACTCTTCACAATGATTTCACTGCTTAAAAAAAAACAAAAGACAAAAAACTGAATCCTTTGAGCGTTGAGCAAATGATGGACAACATGACTATGCAATTAAAGTGAAAAATATGTTGCATTATAATACCAAAATTAAAATAAATAAAAAAAGTATCGTGTTTATAATAGATCAATTAGCCACTGAACATCATCTTTAGACCTTTCTCCAAGTCTAGAAGGAGATGGGGGTGGAGGGAAGGCAGGAAACACTGGCATCAAGTGAATCACAAAAATATAACATAAGGGAATAGGGCTTTAAAACATTTTTGGCCATGATCCACAGGAAGAAATATATATTTTACATTGTGGGCCTGTAGAGAAAAACCCTTACTCTACGCACTCCACTCTGATATTTTCTATTCCATCCTATTCCAGTCTCTCTCTCTCTCTCTCCCTCTCTCTTTCTAATGCTGGCCAAGACTCCCATTTGATTCTAAAAGTGAGGAGAAAAGGAAAATAAGTGGAAAGGCTTAGGATGGAGGCTAAGCAGGTGGCTATGGGGGACTTTGCCCCACAAGGGAGATTTGACAGTATCTGGAGATATTTTAGAGGTTGTCATAACTGGGGGGTGGGGACGCCACTAGCATCTAGTGGGTAGGGGTCAAGGATGCTGCTAAACACCTTATAATGCACAAGACAGTCTGCAAAACAATTATCCAGCCCCAAATGTCAATAGTACTGAAACTGAGAAATGTGCTCTAGACTATTTCATAAGGAAATCATAGATAAGACTGGAAGGTCAATAGTTCTTTTTAAAACTTATGAAAAAATATTTTAAACTTTGAGAGAGATGTCTAATAATTAGATTCAGAGATACTATGACATCAGCAATCTAAGACGTATCTCTTTACATAACCTGAAGACAAAAAAAGAAAAAAATCAGTTTGCAATTTTCGCACCCAGCACAAAATATGAGGAAGTGATCAATATAGCATTGTAAAAAGCAAACCATATCATGGTTAAGAGATAAGTGTTACAAAACATAGAAATCACACAAAATTAGTGGAGATAACCAGTGCCTCTCCTTCTGAAGTCCTATGGTATCTATTATACAATGGGCTTATATTGCTAGTTATTTTAGACTTTCAATTTCTGAAGGGTAGAAACTGTGTCTTATTCATCTCTATATTTTCTACTAGGTCCAATCCAACATCTTGCAAGTAATAGTCATTAGAAAGCATTTGGCCAAAAAAGGAATAAATAGGTGTCTAGTATTTAGTAACACACTGGATTTACATCTCAAAATTGTATCTCAGCAACTTAAAAAGTATATTCTTCTTAGCCTAAAAATGCAAGCCTAGTTCAACATGTGGCAGATCATAGAAGAGGTGAAACCAACATAAATGATGTAACCATGACTATACGTTCATTCAAAACTCTTGAAAGCTGTCTCAGAAAAGCCTTAAGTACTGTTGACTATCACAAAACATTAAATAAGTAGTCTAAAAATGCTTTTACTCTCTATTATTTGACAAATTACCAGACCATGAACATACTATTATATTTATAGATAAGGAAACAGACCAAGAGTGGTTAAATAGGTACAAGATCGTGTAGTTCATGAATTTCACAGCCAGGATTTGAGCTCCTCTTTGACTCTAAAACCCATGCTCTTTCCATAAAACCCTATTACTCTTTCACAACAATGACTGTGATTATCACTCATAGGCTGTAGTTATCAGCACCATTTAATAGAACATAGTGAATGAAATGACATCTACTATAAAGTTCAGTGAAATTCTGTATATTTAAAATTAGATCTATCCAAAGAGACAAATGACAAATGAGTAAGAAGAGCCAAAGCCCCAGAAGCACCAATAAAGTCTAAGTTTAAAAAAAAAAAAAAAAAAAGGCTAGCCAATAGGACAGCAAAGAAAAAAAAAATTAAGTAAACTATAAGCCTATAAGCTTGCTGTGGATTCTAGAATTTTATTATTTAAAAATCAGGAAAGATCCTGCTATGTAGTAGACATAGCAAGGGCCAGCAAAGAATCCTTGTGCAACAATAATGCTGCCCTGTGCTATCTATCTGTGCAAGGCTGGTTTAACACTTCACATTACTTGATCCAAATTTGTTTTGCACATTTTTGAAAGGTTCAGCACAAGAATGAAAAGAGACAGAAATGTAAAGACAATGAGAAAGACGTTTCCATTTTAAAACACCATCTTTGGGGTCATTTAGCTTAGGGATAATAAAGCAGAGATAACCATCTTTTAAAGGTTGGTTGATGTATCCACATAAAAGCATACAGGAAAAAAATGCTGCTAATACAACTTCTTTAATTATTAGGAGAAATTTTCAAACATTAGTCAACTACCAACGATGACTATGAATCACGATGTTAGATATCTTTGTGAGTAGCTTATTCCAAAATTAGACTGATAATTTTTCCACAAATAACCAAAAATGCTTCTCTCATGATGAAAAGCCAAGATATGACAAAATTTAAGCTCTGTCCCAATCTCTCAACAGCTATAACTTCTTCTCACTGAATCCTACTACTGGGGGCAACATCCAACAGGAAGAGGTTGTTTTATTTCAATTTCTTCCTCCAAAGCCGAAGTAAATCTGCACCCCAGGATGCAGATTATTAGGCAGATGAGAAGGACAACCATCTCTAAGCGTCTACTAGGAGTTCAAGAGAGGGAGGATACAGACGTGAGCGACATTTAGTTTCTTTCCATATTTGATAAATGTTCTAAGTTCTGCTAAATAACATTATATAAGATTTTAATTCAACTCATGTATAGCTTTTCATTTATGTGAGATTTTTATGTGTTTACTTTTTACATCTTTAAGTGGTAAAACGGAAGGCATTACTTTAGCAAAGAATAACAGAAGTATGTAAGAGAATCTTAACTAATCCACTAAAGATATCCAAACTATCTTTTTCTCACCTTTTAGTATTATGATATACTCTGACAATGATGGAAAACAACCAAATTAAAAATTATTAACTATACTTAATGAAATACTACAGCTTCTGGGAAATAAACTTTCTATATGTCCTATGATAAAAAATTAAGATCCACAGTTTCTCCTTCTAGACCTTTCTATTTTAACAAACCCAATTTATTATTTATAATCTCAATGCAACTTCTACAAAATGAGGCTCTAACTTGGTTTTCTGTTTTCACTGTATATGCGTCTTCCCCAATCCCATCTGTTGAATAACTGATCTCTTCCCCTTTGGTTTGTGGCACTTTCTATGTTCTTATCACTTATTTGTTTTAATATGTCATTTTGGTATAAGGATTATTTTCAGCAGAAGGCACCTGAGAAGAAGCAAATACAAGAAAACTGCCTGCCCTTCCCCCTATTTGCCTAAAAGCGGGACATAAATTGTAAAAGTGTCCCCCCTGCCCTCCATAAGGAAGGAGAGAAGTTAATTGCTCTTCAGCAGGTGAGAGCTGGCTCAGGAGAAGTCTACACAACCACCTTTACCAGCTAGCCCTTACCTTCCACTAGTTTCCTCATACGCTTACCTTCCATGATTTGCTACCCTAGAAACTCAAAGTCCTTTTTCTTTGTCTTGTCATCTCTCTAAAAATCTATTGTTCTTTTGCAAAGAGACTATATAAGCACAAATTCTAGCCACCCCTTTAAGTTTCAGTAGCTGAAAGCTCCCACGTGTATGTACAATGCACATGATAATAAAATAGTTTTTCTCTTGTTAATCTGTCTTTCGTCAATCCCCCGCCCCAGTGAGCCTAAAAGGCATGGGGGGGGGAGAAAAAAGTTAATTTTTTCCTCTGTACACCTTCCAGATTAACTTGTAGAAATAAAATAGAGTCACCAATTGGGATTACAACTACAATGGCCTTAACCCCAAGACATCGCTTAGAAAGAATAGGCATCTTTACAATATTTAGCCTTCCCAATCAGGAACATGAACTGAATATCACTCACTCAATGACAATCTTCCCTTATGTTAGTTTTATAGCTTTCTTCACGTGGGCCCCCCTCATTTCTTATTAGCTATTTTTAAACCACATTTTCTGTTTTTAGCTCAGAATGGGAACTGCTTTTCATTTACTTTTCTAACTATTTTTGGTATAGCACAAAATGATTCCATATTAATTTCATATCTAGCTGCCTTCTTAAATTCCTTTATTGATTCCTGTTGATTCTTATGAAGAAGTCGATTATTCATCAAATGGTGTCAGAAAATTGTATGTGTGGTGGGCAGGGGGTGGGTGGTACAAAGGATTCATGTTAGATATTCACATATCTGGTATATTTTGGCATATACCAAAATAAATCACAGAAAGATTAAAAAGTTAAAGGTTAAAAGTAAATAAAAAAAACATGAGAAAATACACAGCTGAATATTTAACTGACTTGGGGATGAATAAAGAGTTTCTACGGATAAAAGAAATGGGAAAAAATCACCAAAGATGCAAAGACAGCTACAGTAAATTCAATATTTCCAAATGACCACAGAAAATTAGTAGATAAACAACAATATGGGAAATAACATTTCAAATAGATGATAGTTAAATGGGTAAAAATCCTAACCGTATAAAAAGCTCTTACAAGCCAGCAAGAGAAAAACTATTAATACCCAATAGGAACATGGGCAGAAGAAATAACAGGAATGAACAGATAATTCATAGAAGATATGAAACACCAATAAAATACAAAACATTCAACTCGCGATCAAATTCAAATTAAAATGACAAAGAGAGAGCGTTTTTGTGGCCTATCCAACTGCAAAGATTTGGTGCTTTGAGACTGAAAACTTAACTTTTGACAGGAGTATGGAGTGTTATAACCTTTCTGGGAAGCAAGTTGGCATTCTGAACCAAGAGCTTATGAGAATCAAAGCATGGATATATATTTGTGAAATACTCAGGGATTAGGCAAAAATTCTTATATAAAGATAACCGTTATAATATTACTGTGTTAGCCATTGGAAGCAACTGCAATGCCCCCAAATAAAGGAATAGTTTGTGTACATCCATATGCTAGACTATTAATGCAGACATTTTAAAAACATACTTCTGAAGAACATCTAATGGCTTGGAAAAAAGTTAATGATATGATCTCAATTGAAAAAAAATCAGAATACAAATTATGTATAGCATGATACCAATTTTATCAATATGTGAAATATACATGCATAGGAAAAAGGGAAGAAAATACAACAAAATGTTAACAATGGTTATATCTGGGGGGAAAATAATGGACAGTTTGCATTTCATTCTTTACACTCTGAAGAATTTTTCAGATATTCTATAGTAAATACATTGCATTTGTAAAAGGAAACACACACAAAATGTTATTTTACAACTATAGCTAATAGATATTTTTAATACACCATGAAGTGATGCAAGATAATTTTCAGAAACAAAGTGAAGTTTTTAAAAAAAATCAGTAGACTTCTCTTCCACATGAGCAACAGAAGATAGTTACTTTTTAAGACTTGAAACGTTCTTCATATAACTGGCACCATTAAGAAACGTTTAAAATAAAGGCAGTAATATCTAACTATTAAATGTTTATCACAAATACAACCTGGAAAGAAAACCCCCTAGGGAATCAACTACAGGGAAAGTGTGATTAGAAGACAGTACTTACCTTTCTCACTTACACTCTCACTTTCAATCTCAACGTCATCACAACTTGTGTATTCAGGTGTGGAAGCTAATTCTTCCTCTGAACTGCTCAACGAAACCTGGCGCATTTTACCTCCTTTCTTTGATTTATGAGGCTTTGGTGGTGGAGGTCTCACTGACTCTGACTGGTCGGAACTGAGGGAATCATTCCTTAACATTGTTTCCATCTTTTCCCGTTTTGTCTTCCTCACCGCAGAGCTAGGATCTAAGTGGTGGTGTTTCCTCAGTGAGTCAGTACGCCTCAAGTCTGGTCTGTCAGTGGGTATTGGACTCCTCCGGGGGGTGGGAGGACTATGGTTTGTGGTCCTTTGTGGATAAGAACTTGGTCCCTGAGCCTCTCGAGTTCTTTCCATTGAGTAAGATCGCTGATTTTCCATGGCAGCCCTACGCTCAGATATAGATCTTTGCCTTGATGGTCGTTCCATCCTCAGCGTAGAAATTCTAGAATCTTCCAGTTCAGCATTTGCCAAAGAAACATCACTATGTCTTCTCTCATGCCTTGCTCTGGACACTTCCGCATGAATACGCATTTGTTCTTCATAGGGCTGTGGCTTTACTGGATAACGGGCCAAATTCGGGTCACTTCGATAGCGCGCCTGGTATTCCTCCTCTCTCCTTTGCCTTTCGTATTCATCTCTGCTCTCCACATCCTCATCATCTACAATGTATTCTTTGGAATGCCTGTGACTTCTCCTGTTGGAGTCCCTGTAATTTATATGGTCAGACTCTTCATAAAACTGAGGTTCTCGCTGAGACCTCCGATCAGCATAATCTGATGGAGATCTAGGCATGGCGTTATCCGAAGTAGCATACTGTGAATATTCTTCTCTTTCTTCTCTTTGGTCGTATCTTCTATTCTGATCTCTGGATACAGATGGACTTCGTGTCCTAAGCAAGCAAAGGAAAAGAATGATGAGGAGCAATGTCTAAACAATTCAACGTTGTATTAATTCACTGGTGGGTTGATGAATTAAATTTAAATAGCTTTTTTGCTTTTTAAAAAAAAATTCTTTTTAAAGTCATGCCATAACAAAAGTTCTACTAATATTCATTTTATTCAGTTCAAATAGGAAGGTACTTTGATATGGTTCTTTAATGCCTGACACACGACATAAGGAATATACTTAATATGCCTTGAAATAAGGCAGTCAGCATCATACTCTGCTGCAGCAAAATGGACTCTTCTCTAATTTCTTTGCTTGGCTCAATACACTTCGACACTCTCCCAACTGCTAATGAGAAGTTTTGAAAAATTCCACCTGACATTCTCTCTATTCCTGACATCTTGATATGAAGTCACTTGAACACATAATGAAGCCAAACTGATTTGGCTCAAGAGTTGAATACTTTCTGATATGCCGGCTCTTAAAAATCATTTTTCACAGGGGCGCCTGGGTGGCTCAGTCAATTAAGTGTCCGACACTTGATTTCGACTTAGGTCAATGACTTTGGGGTTGTGAGATCGAGCCCTGGGTCCAGCTCCATGCGAGGCTCAGAGGCTACTTGTCCCTCTCTCTCTGCTCTTTTTCCCATTCTCTCTCTCTCTCTAATAAATAAATAAATAAATAAATAAATAAATAAATAAATCAAATCTTTTTTAAAAAATAATTTTTCATTCATCAGCTACCTAGATCACTCCAAGTATTGGTTCATCTAAATTTTCATCTTATCATTATCATCTCCAACCCTTCTTTACTGCTCTAACTTGAGATAAGCAATTTAAATAAATAACAGCAATAATGACTTATTCATCACACACACAGAAAAAGTCTTTGTAGAAGTCAGAAGGGACTGCCATTTTGATTGTACCTTCATGAGATTAAGGCTAGCTCAATGACACTTCTCTTTGTCTTCACATCTGACCCCTCATACTTCCTTATAGTCTCAGAGGAAGAGACCGTATATTAAGTTCTCAGGCTGCCCCTCCAACACTGGTACAACATAGCGGACCTTGTAATCATAATAATACTCTTTGTCAACAAAATATTCATACTGTCCTCTTCTCCGTATGAACCCTGATAACGTCAACCACCAGCCATGAAAAGCAGTGGGACTGGACTCCTGAAGTTCAGAATATCTGTTACAGGGATTTTTACCAGGATATATGAACAGGAGATAATAAAAAGTGAGGTCAGTTGAAGTTAAAGATGACCAACATGAGAGAGCTCAGTTGTGAATTTCTTAAACTTTTTTTGGGGGGGGCCTAAAAGCAAGAGCAGAGAAAGGATACATGTGGAATGACAGCAACAGCATCATTCTCCTCTAAAGTCTCCTGTGTCACCAAATCTCTTTCCCCCATAACTGAAATATAGCCTGCCAATCTATCAATGAAGATTTGTTAGTAAAAACAGAAGTCACTCTAGGTTTTCCAGGGAGTAAGGATTTTAATACAGGAATCAAGAGGTACAAAACTGCACCAGCCAGGAAGGCCAGCAACGTTAATACTCTGTTCTTGGCCTAAAGAACCAAAGACAAGGCTTCTCAAAATGTTCTTTAGGAAGTTGCTTGAGAGCAACAGAGCAACAGAGCTCCAGAGTCTCTGGGAATTTGCCACCATTATCTCAGCTGCCAATAGCATGAGGGTGGGCAATTAAGAGGAGCTTGTCAGGGGCCACTGAGACTGTCACATCCCGTGTGCCTGCCAACAACTGCTGCTTGCCAGTAAAGGCTTCTCTAACTCTTCCACCTTCCGGTGTCACACAAGTGCATAGCCAGGGGCACTCTACCCTAGAGCCATAAAGGGAAAAGTATTACAGAGAATGAAGGAACTAGTGTGTTCTCCTAAATGTTTTAAGATTAGGCAAGTGGCTGTGATTTCTTTTTTTACATTTATATCATATATCTGCATATAAAACATTTAGGACTTAAAAACAACTCTTTTCAGTGACAATTATTACATAAAACCAGAGACTCCTATATTTTAAAATACACAATCAAAACAGACCACTCAAACTAAATTTTACAGTATTGACCCACATAATATCCTATATGTGTATCTGTTATGCATAACTCATTTTACTTTTTTGTCATTTTATTTATTTATTTATTTATTTATTTATTTATTTATTTATTTTTATTATATTATGTTAGTCACCATAAAGTATTTGTCATTTTTTTATACATATGACTAAAGGAAAAAATACTTTGGCATGATGGCAATGTATCATAAAAAGAAGGACAGCATCAAGGGAGCTGGGTTTCTTAGTCCTACTTTTGTTATTAACCAGTTATTTGAAACTATATGGCCAGTTAATATTTGAGAGTCTGTATTTTAAAGTGAGAAACATAGATTATACACAGTAACTCATTTATTATAACAAATATGTATTAGGCAAGAACTAAATGCTACATTCTATAATACAGATTAAGAATAAGGAAATGTGGGGCATCTGGGTGGCTCAGTCGATTAAGCTATGATCTTAAAATACTGACACCATAACTTCAAGTTAATATGCCTAAATGAAAGCTTTAAGGATAGCAAAAAATAATACTTATGGCAAGATATAATTAACTGGTGCCAATTTTCAACATACTCACATCTCATTAACTGGCTACTTGTATCTACTTACTATATTAAAAACAGAGATAAATGAGAATTTCTCTAGGGAACTCTAAATAATAAACAATTACATCAGTTCTTTTTTTTAAAAAAAAGATTTAATTTAGTTTATTTATTTATTTATTTATTTATTTGAGAGAGAGAGAGAGAGAGATTGCATGCGAGCACAATCAAGAGGGAAGAGGCAGAAGAAAAGGGGGAAGCAGACTCCCCCCGAGCAGGGAGCCCGACGTGCGGCTCAATCCCAGGGCCCTGGGACCATGACCTGACCTGAGGCACTTAACCAACTGAGCCACCCAGGCACCCTACATCAGTTCTTCTAAACTGACCATCTAACCTCCATTTAGATGCAGACTTTATGTTAGGAATTGAAATACATTTTGGTATGTTATTTTTTTCCAATCCAAGTTAATAAATATATTTGTCTCCAAAACTATACATTATTCATTAGCCAAATTTAATATCTAGAAATTGATACTGTTCCAAGAGTAAGATTCTAGTGTTTCTCAGATTTATATGGTACATAAGAAAATAATTTTTTTAAACTTCATTTATTTTTAAAACTGTTCTTTTTAAAATCTGAGTATCATTGACTATATTCCCTATGCTGTGCTTTTTATTCCTGTGACATATTCATTCTATAACTAGAAGTCTGTATCTCCCACTCCCCTTCACCCATCTTGACCATCCCTTCATTGTTTAAGCAAATTCTAATTACCCTAAAATCCAGTGTGGATTGAATAGGTAATCTTACAGCTGTATGTAAGGATATAAATTTTGAAAGCAGTATTGCCACATTACCGTAGACCAGTAAGATCTGGTCATCAGGTAGAACTCACTTTTGTGCCTTTGTATTTCTCCAACATACACTACTCTATGCTATTGACAATTATGTAATCTCTGTTCTGTACTGACCATTAGACTTTAAATTTTGAACCAGAAAGGACTAAGTCAATTATACCTTTGCAGTTCCTGTATTAATTCATTCACTCAACAAATATTGATTTATGGCTTAATATGTGCCAGCTGATTCCGGTTGCTGGAAATTCAATAGAGAAAAGACACATAAGGTCCCTGCCCTCAATAAGCTTTCTTTCTAGCAGGGGAGACAAACAATAAGCAAATAAATTAAGCAATAAACAAAGTCATTCCATACAGTGACAAGTACTATAAAGGAAAACTGAAACGGGGTAAATTTACAGAAAGTCTCTGAGGGAAGCTACTTTCAATAAGAAATGACTTCCTGAAAAAGTACATTTGAACTACGACCTGAGTAATGTAATTACACGGAGTGTAGCCCATTTATATAAAATCTACAACTTCATTGGAAATGTTCTGGGTTTTGACAATAGGTTGCTATTATTTTCTTTCTTTCTTTCTTCTCTTTCTTTTTCAAGCTGTTTTATAAAATATAAAATCTACTGAATTCTTAACTGTTGTTTTACTAAATCAAGGATTTTCCAAGGAAGTTCATCTCTAGAACCCACCTAAAAGCAGCCCACCAACACTTTTTCGTATACCCCTCCTTTTCAAAAGATTTCATGCTCTCAAACTGAGTAAATTCCAATTCCCCATTATCCTTGACCTCAGATGGGGGTCAAAAGAAAAACCACCAGATTAAATCGGAATGAATGGATATTAGCTTTATAATATTATCAAAAATATTTGTATGCTTTAAGATTTCTAATGCAAGTTAATCTCTAAAATGTGGGACTTAATGCCATGCAAGAAAGTTAAAAAATTCAGAAACTGTTAAGGGGGAAATTGGATATTTTGAAGGCAGTTCAACCTGAGGATGGCCTTCCTCCTCACTGTACCTCTTCCCAAGGTAATTGTGTCCATTTCTATCCAGGAATGTCTACAATACTCTAAGACATTAAGGTTCATGAGGAGCAGCACCCTGGAGCTACGCAGGTTGCACACAGTAGGTGCTTAAAAAACATCTGTTGACTTAAAGAACTGATAATTCTCCTTAGATTACCTCTACTTTTCATGATATGTACTCGTAAACCCATTGATGTGCTAAAATAGTCATTTTTCTCTTTCCCCTAGTGTTCCCTTGGCAGTAATAGCACCCACCATAAGTGAAAGGAAGGAATTGCTTTTAGTAGTAATGTATATTGTATGTTAATTTTACTTTTGTTGTTGGGCTTCAAAATCCAACAATTGCTTATAAAATGATTTCTTTGGCAAAATATATTTAGAGTGTCAATCACCTTACAACTAAACATTTAGAACAAAACCTCTTTGTAAATTAAGGATTTCTAATAATATATTCAACATCACACTTGTTATAATGGGACAGAGTAGGAATAAGAAAAGAAATACTTCATTCCCTGAGTGATTAACATAAATTTTTGAATGTAGGGTATAAATAAAGTGAATATAGTGAGCCTTTATGATATAGGAAATATATTTTATTTGATAAAAAAAGAATGTTTATCATAGAATTCAGTTCCAAAATAAAGTCTATTATTAATTAGCACTTAGCAAGTCATCTAAGTGCTTTTTAAAAATCATACCTTAGAAAACTTGAATTCAATATTAAAATCCAGCAATCACATTGTTCTAGAGATTATGAAATTTGCCTGAAGCCTGTGAATCATACTGTAGATGCTGATTTGTACTGGATTTAAGTAAAAATAGAACAGTGCTCATGATTTCTGAAATTGGGATAACTATTGTCACTGTTACTTAACATGGAATAAAGTTTTTAAAAATACATTTTAAGGTAGTACATTAAAGCTATGCTAGGAGCAAGGCAAGATTTTATTCTATGACTACTCTTACCAAACGATGAAGAATCTGCTATCAATTACTCCAAAATATTAAAATATTCTGTCAAATAATTTTGCCAACTAAATCATGAATTATTTCATATATGCTCTCCTTTAAATGAAAACTGCTGTGTTTTTAGACACTACATTTTTTTCAGGACTGGGGAAAACCCATGAAAATTCAAGTACCATAACCTCTACCTTTGCTACTGTCCTCTATAAGCAAGTCTTAGCATTTATTATTATCGGGTGGAAAACATTTAAGTGGTAAGGAATTAAATGATAAATTGTACAATTCTCTAAGCAATCATAAAGCATTTAACAGTACTTCACCCATACGTTATAATTCAGAAGAATGGAGCAATTCATCTAAGATGTTATATTTCACTTAATTCTTCAAAGACACTGAGGAATTAAGAGGCAGAATCCAGAGTTATGCCTTTCTTTAGAATAATATGTATTTGTGACATTATATAGTTCCTTACTTTTTACTCCTATGCATCAGTCAATCCTTATTTCTGATATAACAATATCAGTACATATTTGCATTCACTTTATATTCACCTAATATCTATTCACCTTACCTCTTTTTATTGAAATCTAAGTTGTTACAATTATTTTCTCTTCCCCCCGTATTATAGGGGTCTTAACCAGAACCAGTTTAGAGAAAATCACATACAGAAATATTGTAAATGTATCTTAATCAGTACCATTTCTGTTCGTTGCTTATACTTTTTTTGGTCATATGGACCATTCGATCTATTTCTAAAGATTCTGGCTGTATATTCACTCCTAACACTCCATTATAAATGGTATTCTGATTAGGCATAATAGTTTGAGCAAGAAACTCTACCAATTAGTCTCTTTAAAGCTACACATCTAAAAATCAGACTGCTAACAGGAAAACTCCAAAGAAAAAGATTCTTTCCCAATTAAAGTCATTTTCAACAGTTGCCCAAAGGCAGTCTCAACTTACATGCTATGTAACAATTCATCGTGTTTTTACCACAGTTTCCATTTTAATATTTACAACCTTTACCCTGCTATGTGGTTTGTTTTGTTATACCACCTACAATACTGACTATGTATACTACAAAATAATCATCCAGTCTCTGAAAATATAATCTATTATAAAACATTTGAAAACATTTATAAGGACAGTGAAAGCTTACATGGTAACTTTGAGCTTTAATATTTGTGTACTTTTAACTCGTAATACCTATACAATTTTTAAGGATCATGATATTGAAAAGTAAAGAATTTAAAGATTACTAATTTCTGCAAATTCAAATTTAATGCTATTTAATTAAGAACTACCTATAAGAAAATCCCTTATTCATAACCTTTATTAGTAGAGATCATTAAATGATTGTCATTTATAAATAATAGAAATGATATTTGAAGAACCAATAATCTGAAAAAACCTGTCTTATTAGAAGCTTTATAAAGCATGGTTATTGCTTAAAATGCCGCTTCATTAATTCAATGACACAATCCTAACCGTATAAACATAACATTGTAATCAAATTCTGAAATTTGAAGCAATTAAGATACATTAAATCCAGGATTTAACAGAAATATAGGATCCTATAAAATATGAAATATATAGACCCCATGCCTAGTATTCCTCAGAAAGCTTCTAATAAATCAAAGCATTTATATTCACCAAAAGACACACCAAAAAAGACCAATCTTTTTTTACATATCACAATATCTAACACATTTTTATAGTTTTACCTTTTGCTCAACCAATGCACATCTGTCGAGCATGAAGCATCATGTTGACAAAAATACATCAACACTGTGCCAGGCCGTGCTTTCATTTAATCCTTCTAGCTCTAGCAAAATCATAGGATCCATCCTTAATCAGATGATTTGAAAGTCTCTACTTGCTTACAATCATTTTATTTCAAAACTGAATTATTAAAAATTTACACATAAAACAACACTCATTCATGGATGGAATCATAAAATCCTGTAGTGATGGGCCTGTTAAGAAAAAGGTTATTCTTTAATGCTGTTACTACGTGGCTGGATATAGCTCCAGGTCAAGTAAGAATGTACCCTGTAAGGAGGATTACGGTACTTAGCTGATTAGTGCCTCACAATACTGAATACCAAATGCATCCTACATCTACAGCATTTCCGGGCACTATACTTAAAACAGACAGATTGAGAAATTTGTAAACCACATTCTCCTACATGCATTACAGTATTACTAAAATAACAGAATTCATTGTGTTTGCTATTGGTGTCCACTATAAAATGTATAGTGACAATAAACGTTGTTGATGGTTTAGCTAGTCTATTCTATAATTTCTTTTCAATTATTCAATAAGTTTCCTAATCTTCACTAAAAAGAGAATGCTCCCCCAGAGGTGTAATAGAACAGGAAATATCAGTATCTGTAGAAACTTGATAAAAAATAATGTGTTCCATGAACTAAGAAATTCATTAGACACTGAGTTTAAATCAAGTTTGTTCACTTTATCACTTGACCTCTCAATGTCTCTATTCAGTCACTCAAAAAAATAAAAAATAGTGAAGATACTAGCGACATAGACTCCTGTCTACTGGAAACCAATCACCTGGATGTTAATAACTTCTGAGAATTATATTTAAGTGATTCCAAAAAAATTTCTATAGAACTGAGGAAAGGCCAGTGTTTGAAGAGTGGGGAAAGATGCGAAAGTACTGTGCTGTTTTTTGGTCTTCTGAATTTCAAGTTTAAATAAGAGTCTACTATTTGTGCAGTATTCACCTACACAATTCTCTCCTAGAATTAAGTATAAATCTTGGTGAGATTGTCAAGGGGCAGTAGAGACAGATAAAGTGGTTAAACACTGAGATTCCCAATAAAGACTTGTAGCTTATTGAAATAAAAGTGATAAAAATTCAAGACCAATCATTTTCATAGGAATGCTAACCAATAATAAAATTCAACCATTTAGACCACACAGTTAATATCAAATTGGAAAAAAAGAAAAAAGAAAGAAAGAAAGATTCACCAGAATACTTTGATTCTTCCAAGCTCATTAGTCCAGAAAATTTCAGACACGGATTACAGTTGATATTATGATAACTAACTTTCCTCTTTATTTCTCCCTCCATTCACTTTTCCCACTTCCATGAGTTCTCTTGGCAGTGTTGTCCCAGCTAAAATGCAAGCTCCGCTGCCAGTCCTCTGCTCCACCATCAACCTTGTTTCCTGCTCCTCTTAGCTGCCCACCTCAGACCTTCATTCGTATCATTCCTAATATGTTTACTCTCTACTGATCTTTCTAGGTCTCCAATTTCCTCCTTCCTACCCTTTGAGAGTTATATTTCCCTTTTAGGACTATTTTCCCCATTTTTAACTCTTTACTTTTGTATTTTTTTAAATTCTTTGGTTAAGTACTTTCCATGCATTCAAATTTATGAGGAACCAATTTGGGATTTAAAAGGTTTTCATGGGAATATTTATAATTTTAGTATCCATTGACTTCTTCAGAAGTACAAAATAAAGATTCTATGAATCAGATACCAGTTTAAATTAACTTTTATTTTATTCAGGACAATATTTTCCAATTATATTTTAAAAATAGAGATATTCAAACCTCTAGAAAATGGTGCAGAAATGATATTCCCCTATGATAAACCATTGTGCCACTCCCCTCTTGCCACCATCCCCCAAAAGTGCCATGTCAAAACAAAAAAACAACAAGAACCAAATCAAACCAAAACAAAACAAACCCCCACAAAGAGTAGGAACCATTCTGTACCAGAAGACAATTTCCAACTGTAGTGATTTTATTCCCCTTCTTTAAGGTGGTCTTTCCAAGTTTATGATGGCCTTAGAAACAATCTTATGATATTCATTGAAAACAAAACAATACAAAGAAGTACAATGAGCAAGAAATAGAAGAAAAAAGTATAAATACACTTAGCTAACATCTACCTTCCATAATCATCAGTGAAAGCCCTCGGAAAGAGTTATTTTATCCTATTCTCCCCTGATTATTTTAATATTACAGTTCCTTTATTGAACTCCAATTATTGGTTTAATACACCTACTGCATTCTCTCCTTTTCCTACTTGTTCCAAAAAAACAGCTTACAGATTTTGGGTTGGCGCCTACAGCGATAGTTACTCAGAGAAAAGAAATCTCTTCCTATAAAAGGAAACAAACACATCTAAAAATAAATATCAGATTAAAACATAGATGCTGCTTCTCTGCAAACCAAACATGTATATAATTAATTTTCATCCTAAGTGTTTATTTCTTTTTTAGGAAAAAGAATCACACAGTGTTTTAAAATATAGGAAACAGAGATAAGCGGGTTTAAGGAGAAACAGCGCATTCCATCACAGTTCATGGTAATTCTCTCCTCCCAGTTGCTCATCCAATCGATGAGGAAATTTTATAGGATCTACCTACGGAAGACATCCAGAACCCAAACGCTTCTCCCCATCTCACCACCTCTTCCGGCACAAGCCTGGAGAAGTCACCACCATTTCTCATATGAATCACTGCAAAAACTTCCTAACTGATCTCTCTGCTTCTACTCGGACCCCTTTAGCTCAGTGTCAACACAGGAGCAAGAGAGTAAGTCAGATATGCTTGAATCCCATCAGTAACTCCCCATTTTGCTGACAAGGCTTATGAGATCTGGCACCCATCACTCTCTGGCCTCTCCCCTACCGCTCCCCACTGGTTCACTCAGATCCAGCCACCACGGCTTCCCTGCATTATCTCACTTTAGGACCACTGTTCTGGCAGCCCCCTCCACCTGGAATGCTGCTCCCCCACGTATCAGCAGACATCGTCTAGTCCTCGAGTCAGTAGAGACCTTCTTTATTCTTCCCTCATGTCTCACTTTCTCAAGGAGGCCTATCCTGACCACTCTATTTAATACCTCAATTTATCTTCAGCCCCTGCACTCCCAATCCTGAGCCCCTTAGCCTGCTTTAGTTTTTTAAATCTTTTTCATAACATGTATCGCCTTGTAATTATGGCATATTTTTTATTTGTCATGTTTACTGTTTCCTGGTATGTACATTTTGCAGGTTGCAGGCAGGGATCACTGTTCTGGTCGTTTGATCCCCAAATACCTGGCACGTAGTAGATACTCAATAAACACTTAGTGAATAAACAAATAAAGCTATATAAGCAAGGTATTTTTTACACTATGATAAAAAATAAATATCATTTGCCCTATTTGACCAGCGTACCTACAATAGAAACATAAATGGATTAGCCAAAACTCATACTCTTTGTTCTCCTTTTTTGTATTTTACCTTAAAAAATAAACTCATAAATTACCCAAAATACCACTCCCAAGGGAACAAGTAAAAGATGTGCCTTTGATGCATGAATTTTAAGAACATCAACCTCTTCACTCTCCCAGCTCCTGAATTTTTTCTGTGCAATTCTGTTGATTTGTAAGAGTGATTTGAAAATTTAAATGATGTTTTCAGAGATGTGGAGAAAACTGTGGCAGGGAAATGAAGCTAGGGAGAGGTGAGGAGTCAACAAACAGGCTGGTCTTGATAGCAGAACAGAAAGAATCCTTAAAAACTAGAGCTATGTTCTGTCAAGTAGCCTCCCACCAACCCGCATGAGAATACAACGCCCACAAATTATTTTAGAGAGTGACAGGTACAAAGGAAGCTCTTGCTAAACAAGATTTTTCTTGGAAGGGAACTGATGATAACCAACTCAATAATACGGTACTGAATGGAGCAACTCTCATGACAAAATCAAAACAAAGACAAAAACACAAAACAGATTTTATTTAAATGTGGGAACCCTCATTAGACCAGTATCTGCGGTCATAGAAATTTTCCGATATAATTCCTGTATGTTCATGTGCCAGTAAATACACACATAGCATGCTATCTAACTTGACACGAAGCTATAGGAACAGGCACAAATTATTTCTGCACGATCTTCACCTTCAGATCTGACTACTAGACCAATTAAGGAAACCTGATTTATCTTCCAGTTAACAGAATGTTCTTGCTCAGAGAAAACAGCACCTAACATCTGCATGCCGGCACGATCTGCGGGAGTTCCTTAGCCCTCTATAGCAATATTACATTGCTTCGAATGATGCATCCCACTGTCTACATAGGCAGTGTATTCTCCGGAAGATAGATCTCTTGATTCCTTAACTCTTCAAGACTTAAGTAAAGACTTTAAGACATTAAGTAAAATACTATGAAATTGAATCTTTAATAGATTGTCTTCAAAAGTGGCTGAAAGTAATAAACAATTATATCTCAGGGTACCACTGTTTTCACTCCATTCCCAGTCTGAGGAAGTCTGCCCCAAACCCATATATCTACACCATAAATGTAGTAAAACATAATGGAAATTTTAAGGAAGGGGTACTAAGGAGTTGAAGAAGATAACATTGCACCCCATAGAGCATTCCATAAAACATCTCTTTTTAATAATTCTTTCCTTGAAGTAGTTCTCTCTTCAATAATCTCTTTTAGCCTCTTACCAGCTTATCTCCCACACTCCTACAAATTTCCTCTGCCAGTGCTGTGTTACAGCAAGCCACTCCACCACCCCCCCAAAGTATGATGCTTACTGGAGCTCAACCCCAAATCGCATGAGGAGGAATGTGATGGGAGCCACTGCTGAAGCTGAGCTTTGTGAAAGAAGGCTGTTAAATTTTAACAAGTGCCTTTGTGTGGTTTCATAATATTTAAAACACGATGTTCTCTTTTAGACACCACACTGGAAGAGGGATATTATTTAAGAGGCATGTCGGAAACCATGAGGATGATGAGTCATCAGATCAGACGCTGGAGTTAGGACTTTCTTTTCAACGTGGACATGTTTTTAAATATAAATGCCTCCAGATAAATTATGCATTTTACCACTTTTATGGCAAAGTTTCTTTAGCAATTTTTAAAGTAACTGATAGAAAATAATGCCACACAGCAAAATTATTTCTTTAACCTTTAATTTATGCCTAGTCTCTAAAAATATGTTAGATAAAAAGCAAAAAATAGGAGAATTTGGGGGGTAACTTAAAATCTTCTAAACGAAGAAAATAGGAAATGTATTCTGGAAACAACTATGATGAATATCTGTTGCTGGCCCTCTGTCATTGATTACTCTTCTTTCTTGGAAGGTAAGGAATGTCTCCTCTACTCTCAGCTTTGTGGTTTGGATTAAAAAAATGGCCTCACTTGACCTCGGGGTGCACATGAGGAGCAGAGCACCATCCCTGCATGTACCATCCCCGTTCATGACGAGCACAATGACCTAAGCTGGTCCAATCACAGTGACTTAAAAACATCTGTCTGAGAGTACTGAGACACAGATTCCCATTTTATGATTGAGATTCATGTAACTCTCGGGGCTACTGAAATCAACTTAGGCTCATGAATTGGGGGAGTCTTCCTAAAATGAAGTCATAAAATTTAGTGACATCTAGTGACAATTAAAAATAGAAAGAAATTAGGTCTTGAGTCATGTTAAATGAGATTCGAGATCAATCCAACTGCAGCCACATTTACCTCTGGAGTTTTCAATCAGGTAAACCAATAAACCCCCTTTATTTTTTAAGCCAGACTCAGTTGAATTTTCTATTATTTGCAACTGAAATCTTCTTGGCTGACACAGAACCTGTGATACAGTCTAAAGCCTGTATGTTACTTTCTCATCAGCAGTCATGATGCCTATGAACTCCGTCTCTATGAAAACTGGTTTTTTCCTTTGTGAAAAGTAAGCACACTGGGACCCTTATGTATCCTGCAGTCACATAATTTCTTTAAAGTGTTTCCCATTTTTTAAGGTTTTATTTAAATTCCAGTCAGTTAACATACAGTGTAATATTTATTTCAGGTGTATGATACAGTGATTCTACAATTCCATACATCACCCAGCGGTGGTCATCACAGCAAGTGCACTCCTTAATCCCTATCACCTGTTTCACCCATCCCCCCCACCCACCTCCCCTCTGGTAACCATCAGTTCTCTCCAGTTAAGAGTCTGTTTCTTGGTTTGCCACCCTCTCTCTTTTTTTTCACCTTTGCTCATTTGTTTTGTTTCTTAAATTCTACATATGAGTGAAATCATATAGTATTTTCTTTCTCTGACTTACTTTTCTTAGCATAATACCCTCTAGCTACATCCATGTTGTTGCAAATGGCAAGATTTCATTCCTTTTTATGGCTAATATTCCATTGTGTAGAATATATATATATATCAATCACATCTTCTTTAAACACTCGCCAGCCAATGGGAACTTGAGCTATTTCTATAATTTGATTATTGTAGAAAATGCTGCTATAAACATCAAGATGCACGTATCCCTTTGAATTAGTATTTTTGTATTTTTGGGGTCAATACCTAGTAATGCAATTGCTGGATTGTAGGGTAGTTGTATTTTTAACTTTTTGAGGAATCTCCATACTGTTTTCCAGAGTGACTGCACCAGTTTGCATTCCCACCAACGTTTCTCATTTACACTAAAAATAATCATTTAATGAGACCAAACTCTTTTCTGAGATCAAAAATCACAAGACTGCATGCTTAATATTAAATTTCATATGATAATTATGACATTACACTTGTTCTATTTAAGGCTAGGAAGTGATCAAAACAAGTCCCACTCGACATGTCTCAAACAACAGCAATAACCTGCTTTTTTTAAGTAATTCACATTAAGCTATCCCCCACCCCCACTTTTAAGGTAAGTCAGAAACACATATAAGAGGTAAACAGAGTATGAAATATTACTTCTATTACTGGTAAACCTGAATTTGGATAATTGGCTTACATCTACGTAAAAGCAGATTTTCCAATACCAAGCCTCAGAATCATACAAACACACCTATCCGGGCACAGACAACACTGGTGTACAGCTATTTTACAGCTTATCCCTGTGAAAGTTACGGCAGAAACAGAAGAGAATACGTGCTATCCCATACGTAGCTTGTTCCCAAGAGAAAGAGAAAAGAAAAAGAAAGTGTTACTTATGCTTACTTCCTTTCCTCCAACGGCAGAGTGGAACAGGGAGTCCAAGGGAGCCAGGGATATTTTCTAGTGCAGCTCTCTCCACATGGAAGGAAACATAGGAGGGAGAAAGAAGGGCACCCTATCTACCAGTTAAGTCTAGAATTGTGTTGGGTTAAAGTCATTCTACTGAACTCAGGACTTCATGATTTAGGGTTCAAAAAACACTTTGCTTAAACTGTAAGTTGAGGAGCTAGCAGTAAGAAATTATAGCTTTACAGAGTTCATAGGGTTGAACCAGGACCAAAAGCAAAACAGACTGTGGCAGACGCAGCTGGCTGTCTACCGAATATATCTAAATCTCTTTTCTTTCTTACAAATAGAATCCTAATTTTATTCAGATCCACAGTGTGCCTTGTCTAAAATATTTACATGCCCGGCCGTTTTGTGGCTAGGGGCGGTCATGTGATACAGTTCAGGTCAATGATCGTCCGAAGTGGACTAGATACAGGGTCTACGAAGCTATTTATTCCTAACGAAAAGAGATAGAGCCAGCTGGCATTCACCTTTCATACTCTGCCCTCTTCCCTTTTGACTGGAATGTGGTCCTACTCCTATAACTCAACAGATCTCTTTGAACCGTGGGTTTGAGGGCTCCATACTGTGGGTCGCAGGGCAGGAAACAACAACAAAAGCACAGGTCTCTGCCGATTTCCTCGAGCAGTTGTACCATCCTTGAGCTGGCTATCTCCAGACTGTTCTTATCTGAGGAAAACATAGAACTCCTTCTTTATTTAAGCATGTGGCTATGCGATGTATGTTATATATAGCTAAACCCAGTGCTAACTGAGGCCAGAGAAACACTCGCCTCTAGTGTGATTTCTAAGACATCTGCGATCATTAGTAACCTGGCTGCTATTTCAATAGAAACTAAACAAGTGAGAACGGTCTAGGAACAGAAGATATCTGCAGCTTTACTAAGAAATATAACCCAAGGGGGGAGTGACTTCAAATAAAAGAGGCAGAATAGTAGATCCTAATTCCTTACCCAGTGGAGCACCGCCACCAGCCCATTGTAAACGTCTCCTCCCAACTCTCTGTTCGCTGGATGTCACATTGGTACCTTAAAATCAGCCATGTTGGGACATAGTCATTTACCTCATGACAATGAGTAAATGCTATAAATCAAGATTTCCCCCCCCCTTTGGAGCACACCAGGGCTGATACTCTACTGCTCAGCTAAACAAGAACCTAGAAAAAAGTGCAAGAGTTAGCCAACAGCTATCATTATTTATCTGAAAACATCAATTCGTAAGTGCAAGGAACCTAATACAGAGCCTGACATTTAGCAATATCTCACTCACTGTTTGAGAAAGGAAGGGAGTAAGGGACAGTCAAAGAATTCCCCAGTCACTGAGAACTATAGAGTTAATTTTACTTTTCAAAAGAATGAAAAACAGGAAAACAAACTCCTCAGGTTTTAATTTAATAATACTTGAAAATCTCTGTAATTCTTTGAATAGGGCATTCCACCCCCAAATTTAGACACTTTTGTTTGAGTTGCCAGTTATGACAGTATTTAAGTGCATTTATGAAACCAGAACATGTTAGAACTTAAAAAAAAAAAAAAAAAAAACCTTGGTAAGTACGATTTTCAAAGATCCAATGATCAGTGCAATGACGGTAGGCAGGGAAAGGGCATCAAACTGCATTTGAAGTTCCCCAGTGGGTTATGTAGAGAAAACTGAAAGTACTTACCACTAGATGGCACTAGATTATATAATTGAATCTGTATCTTGAGATAGCCACAATAAAGAACTATTCTCGTTTTTTCATTATTCTAGATTTTTATATCATGTAAAAGCCCTTTTACATTATCTTATTCATTGGAATTCTTTATATCACAACTCCTTGCACAAAGAATTTGAAGCCGCACAAAAAATGAAATACAGAAAATAGTTCGGTAGAAAAGAAAATCAGAATCAAACTCAGAAGTGGCAGGGGAGGCCAGAAATCAAAGTTGGGTGAAGATTTTAAAAAGCTCATGTTCCATGCTAAGCATTTTGGGCTTTCATTCTGTAGATGAAGAGAAGGTCATCAGATGTTTTGTGCTAGCAAGTTAACTCATAATCTGCTTTAAACAAGGGACAGGAGCAAATCCAGTGGTAGGAAGATCAATTGGATTATTCCAATGATTCTGGTGAGAAATTATGAGATCTTTGGCAAAGGCAGTGGGAAGGAATGAAACAAAATATATTTAGGAGATAAAATCTGTGAAACTTTGACAGAGGAGGGTAAGGAAAAACAGAGAAAAAAGTTGACTATGAATTTTATTTCTTGAGTGACTGAATAGATTTAGAATAGAAAGGAAAAGGTTTGTAGGAAAATATGTTTTATTGTCCAATGAATAAATGTATTTCATAAATGACAGTAAGAATCTATGGGTGTTCTTCTATCACCGAACAAAAGAGATGTTCTGACTACATGAGGATTTTTGTCTACTTGGTGGATTATATTTCCATCCTGGGTAGGAGTGCTTGAGTACACTAGGCCATAAATTATTGTGTGTGATGAAGAGTATTATAAATTATTTTTATTATTGCTATCGTGATGCTTTAGCTAAACTGAGCGTTGACTATGTACCAGGTAGTGTTCTGGGCATTTTACATGTATCTGCCCATTCATCTTTCAAAAGAATCCTATGAAAAAGGTATTATCATTATCCCCATAGGATAGGGAGTGACAGAGCCTGAATGTGAGCCCAGAGCCCATATTCTTACAGCAAAACATTCCTTTATGTGTTCAGTTTAGTGAGCTGTCTCAGCTTGCCAGAGAATAAATATGAAAATATTATTTTTCTCTACTCAGTGCACTCAACTATGCTCTGTTGAATCCACCTTGCCAATTCCATAATGACCTCTAGAATAGCTCAACTATAAACACCTTCAGTGATGTCAATTTACTTATAGGAAATTAGTTGTGATAGATATTGCTACAGCCCTATGATATCAAAATTTTCTCCCCATCTGGGCACCCAGAAGACTATACTTCTCATCCCCCTTCCAGATGGAAGAGGCCAAATGATAGGTACTGTCCAGTGAGCTACAAGGGAAAGTATATCATTTGTGAGCAGAGGTGTAAAAGACCCATGCTCAAATCTCCCATCTCCCTTCCTCTGCCCACACATACCAGATCATGCAGCTGCAAGATGACAGCGTTGGTATAGCTAAACAGCATGGGAGGTGATTACTGTGAAGAGTGACCCTTACCCACAGCACCACAATATACCACACTATACAAGAGCACGAAGTAAGCTTTTTTAAAAATATGAATCACTGGGATTTTAGAGTTACTTGTTACTGCTACACAACTTTGCCAATCCTGAATAATACACTTACACATTCCTTTCCACCCCACACATGGAAATACAGGCTGTCCTCTGCCCACACATCCCTACTCCCACTTTCTTCCCAAATATCTTCTCCTCTGTTGAAATAGACACAGGATGGATAGACCAATAACTCTATTACCTAGGAAGTTAGCTAACCAGGGAATGGAATGTTATTATCCCCTTCCTGTTAGAACCTCTAATCACTTCAAAGAATTCAGAGATTCCCTTCACTTCGTTTTTAGTAGAGGGGGATAATATATTCCTTCCCAAAGTGTGGAAAAGAGAAGAAAAGACCACTGCACTCCCCACTAGGCTCCAGACTAATTATTCAAGTTGCTCTCTTTCCCCTTCTCTCTCTCCAGTCCTCTTTTATGTTATGAAAAGTGAAGATTCCACTGGGGTTGATGGCTGAAGGTAGCTATCAGTTAATCTACTTTTAGAAAATCTTGAGAGAAGTGCTGGGTCTTAATTATTCCCAAGCCTTTGTTTAAGGATGGGGTACTTAATGCTTTTTTTTTTTTTTTTTTTTGTCCACATTAGGCTTCAGTCTATAATTCCAAAGCAACAGGAAAAGACCCACTCCATATTCTATTACAAGTACTTAGTGTCCCAGGTTATCCCAAGTTATTATTTGTAGTACTTATCTAAGTTATTCAATACTGAGAATTTCTTCAAACCACGATTATCTATTTCAACTGTATATTATAAAGAACCACTCAGGTTGAACCCATTCATACATGTGTATGAATGACAAAAATACCCTTGTAGATGGCTTCTATTTTTCCTTCTCTGTAAAATGCATGATTCGAAGTAGATAATGAAATCCCCTCTAGTTCTACCCTACTATAATCATATAACACTTATATTATATTGTTGTAAATGATGACCCTATAATATTATATACATTGTTGTGAATTTTTACCACACTATCTAGCTAGGAGAGATGTATCATGATAACTTTAGGCAACCAGGTTCTGAGTTAAGGTAAGTCCAGCTATCTCTAAGCTAAGGTCTTCCTTAACTTAATTCTGCTAATTTTATGTGACAATCCAATGCTTTTCTGCAAACCAACATTCAAGCAACTTGGAAAGTTCACTATTTTACTTTAAAATTAAAAAGATAAAGAGTATTTTCCTTTATGATTGAATAAAGGTAAAAAGGATCCAGTGACCACTACCAAAATCAATTTTTATAAATACATGACACAATCTAAAGAAAGTTGGCTAAATAACATTAACTAATAATTGATAAACACAATAATATCAGCAGTAATTTTCATTTGTTCAAAGGTTTCTGCACTTCCTACTATGGGGCTGAAATTTAGCAATTTTATAAACTAATATTCTCCTGGCTGTCATGAAATAATAGGGTCTTGAATTTCTTGGTCTTCTGGTAGCCAAATATAATTATACAAATGTGAAAAAGAGTTATTATATTATTTGGGTTTTTCTAAGGTACTCTTTGTCCATCAATAATATTTCATATAAGAATATACACATACATAATGTACGAATGTTACTTATTTTCCTAATATAAATCTATACTAAAAGGATTTTAATAGAACTAATTTCTGAATAAAATATACAACTTTCTGACTCCTCAAAAATTAAAAAAAAAGATTATATTTAAGCTCTCCTAATAACTCGTTGTAGTTTTTCTTTTTTAGTTTTCATATATTGGCTAGGTTTCTTGAAACCTGAATGAAATACTAGAAATTGGTAGATTTTTGTGAAAGCAACAGATTTTCTTTTATATAGACTATCAACAAGCATTGAAAATTTTCAGTTCTAACTTTTCTCATAAAATAGCAGTATATGGAGACATCTGGGTGGCTCAGTCAGTTAAGCGTCTGCCTTTGGCTCAGGTCATGATCCCAGAGTCCTGGGATCAAGCCCCACATTGGGCTCCCTGCTCAGCGGAAAGCCTGCTTCTCCCTCTCCCTCTACCGCTCCCCCTGCTTGTGCTCTCTCTCTTTCTGTTAAATAAACAAAAAGCTTTAAAAATTTTTTTAAAGCAGCAGTATGCAGATCTAGCTTAATGTAGTAATATTTTAGTTAGCAAGCCTATATGGTTACTTTCTCAATACTATTTTTAATGTATAAAATAATTTCATTCAAAAAATTAGAGCAGAGTCTAACTTAACTAAAAAATTATAAAGGCAAAATAAACCCTTAATCTTTAAAAATTAAAATCAGAAAGTATATATTAATAAAAAGTTATTATAAGCTGTACCAAATAATTTATAGATTCTGTTTCACTCAGTTTTTATTCCTTCAAACATATCTTAATTTTCACCTGCAGCAAAGCATCATGATAGACCTGGGTGGAATTAAAAACATTAATAAAGTAATATTCACTGTATCTTTTTACTGTTTTCTGAGAATATACATAAGAAGGTTATACAAGCCTAGCCAGGACAATGTTTCATGCCTGCTTTAGCAATAACGTGCAAACGTTTTTGAAGCTCATCTTTAAAGCTAATCTAATAATCAGTTGAGACTGCCTCTGGGTACAAGTCCCAGAAAATCCATCAAACAGCATTTTTAACAGGAGAAGTATTTATCTGTCTTGCCCAACAAGATGTTAGTCCAGGACTGGTCCAGCACTAAATGACGCTGACAAGGCACCAGACTCTGAAACGTGTTGTTCTACACTCCTGGACTTTGGATACTGCAGCTCAGGCATTTCTTGCATGTGCCAAGAAGGAAAAAGGGAGAAGCCTGAGACACTGCACTGACAGTTTTCTCCTTCTCCAGAACTGAGTCACAAGGCTGCCTGAGGCTACAAAGAAAAGGTGAGCTTTTCATTCTGCAGCTTCTATAGTAAGGCAGAATCTGTAGTAGAGATCAGTAAGATTGCAAAGAGTATCTGCACAACCTTGTGATCTGTTGAGTATTGTGTTTTCCCAATTAGCGTAATTCTAAACATAATAAGTTGAACAGAGTATCAAAATAGTAATTTTATAGTAAAATTTAAAATAGTAAATATTCAGACATTTAGGTGGGAAATTGATGATCCTCAAATACTGTGAGATGAAAATAAAGGCCAAAATACACAATTTCATATAAATATAACCTTCAAATAAACCTATATATCCCAAAGCAAAATTTAAGATTCATAACTCAAAAAAACTAGTAAATGAAGATCTTTAAAATAAATATTATATTAAATATTGAGTTAAATGTTGAGAAACAATTTTATTATAATGCACATGAAAAAAAAGTTGTTTAAGAATAACGACACATATGAAAAGAAGTGATCATGGTTATACACAAACAATTTAAAAAGGCATTTTAACCAGTTGTAAGTGTCTTATTCTATTAATTTCAAAATCAGAAAATGTTTCAATCAAAGATTCTGAGGCACTAGCTATTTTCTCTGAGTCTTCATTAAATGCTGCATGTATTTGTAAGCCTGGACTCATATATTAATAAGTAACCCCTTACCTGATTTCTTTACCTATCAACTTTGGTAACAGAATCTATACTCGTGAATTCCCTTGAGTAAAATTTTATACCATACAACAGTATAAAGTACTCTGTTAGCTATTATCAAACTTCCCTGAAGACATCTGCAGATTTGGAGGAGAAAAAACTTGAAGGTTAATGTAATGATACTGAATGTCTCTACCTATTATATGAGTATCGAAAAGGGGAAAAACCTAGCTTAAACTTCTTTGGAAAGCTTTTTAAAGAGACCTGATTTAGAAAAATATATAAAGAACTTACACAACTCAACACCACAAAAACAAACAATCCTATTAAAAAATGGGCAGAAGAAACAGACATTTTTCAAAGGAAGTCCTACAGATGGCCAACAGAAACAGGAAAAGGTGCTCAACATCACTAATCATCAGGAAAATGCAAATCAAAACCACAATGAGCTATCACCTTACACCTGTAAGAATGGCTAAAATAAAAAGGACACGAAAAAACAAGGGTTGGCAAGGAGGTGGAGAAAAGGGAACCCTCACTCACTGTTGGTGGGAATGTAAACAGAACGGAGGTTCCTCAAAAAATCAAAAATAAAAATACCATGTGATCCAATAATTCCACTACCAGGTATTCATCCAAAGAAAAGAAAATACTAATTTGAAAAGAATTATGTTGGGGCACCTGGGTGGCGCAGTCGTTAAGCGTCTGCCTTTGGCTCAAGGCGTGATCCCAGCGTTCTGGGATCAAGCCCCACATCAGGCTCCTCCGCTAGGAGCCTGCTTCTTCCTCTCCCACTCCCCCTGCTTGTGTTCCCTCTCTTGCTGGCTGTCTCTGTCCAATAAATAAATAAAATCTTTTAAAAAAATGAAAAGAATTATGTTTACTGCAGCATTACTTACAATAGCCAAGATATGGAAACAACCTAAGTGTCTGTCAATGGACAAATGGATAAGGAAGACGTGGTATGTATGTACAATGGAATATTATACAGCCATAATAAAGGACAACATGGATGGACCTAGATGGTATTATGTAAGCTATGTCAGTCAGACTGAGAAAAATAAATACCATATGATGTCACTCATATGCTGAATTTTTTAAAAAACAAATACAAAAAAGTAAAATCAGACCTATAAACACAGGGAATAAACTGATGGCTGTCAGAGGGGAGGGGGATGGAAGGAGAGGCAAAATGGGTGAAGAAGAGTGGGAGATATAAGCTTCCAATTATGGAATGAATAAATCACAAGAATAAAAGGTACAGCATAAGGAATATAGTTGTGACATTGTAATAGTGTCATATGGTTACAGATGGTAGATATGCTTGTGGTTAAGTATAGCATAATACATAAATTTGTGGAATCACTATTTTGTGCACCTGAAACTAATGTAACATTTTGTGTCAACATATTCAAACACATTTTTGTTAAAGAGAGACCTGATTTATCCATACTATTTGCCAAAGATGGCAAATCAAATAATTAATGGAAATATTAACTGCTGTTTATTGTAGCTAGCATTAGATACCCACCATGTTTGTCATTAAGTAGAATCAGTGTTTTGGTTATTTAAAAATGAATGCTTTCAGATATATCCTGATAAGCTGTGAAAGGTCTTCAACCTTCTTCTTTTCTTGTGCCCTCTTTTATGCCTTTTATCTCTTCTTTTCAAACTGCCATATGAACTTGTCCTAACAAATTAATCAGTTACAACTGAAAATTATTGTTGGGAAACAGACATGACAACTTCTTCTGAATAAAAAATATTTTGGAATGCCCTTCCAATGCAAACAGTCACATATAAAATACAGTTTTGTACTTATTATGTGCCACGTTAGTAAATTAAAACTTGTATGTAAGAGTATTTTGTAAATAACAAAATTAAATGTTACTAATGTAACATTACCTATGACCTTTCAAAATTCAAATAAATATTTTTGTGCATATTTCCTTTTTTTCTTTTTTTGCGTGTATTTCATTCACTGAGAGTCAAAGTGCTAAAATTATCCCCAACCCCCCATGTGCGTCCACCGCTATTACTTTCATGCTCTCTTCTGTTTACCAGCGGCTGTGTTGCTCAGTTCTATTAATGCTGATTCCGCTCATGCGAACCAGCTACTATGCGGTAAGGAACACACAGATCCAGTCTTGCTGGAAGTTGCAACCACTGTCTTATTGTCAAAAACACCTCTTCAGTCTCAAAAATAATGTTTTGGGCGTTAAAAGTCCTTGGTATCTATCCTGTCTTGGAGTAAGGGGGAAGGCTATAGAAACCGCGGTAGAAGATTGCCCTAAATACCCTCGATAACCATCTGCCTGAATATTACTTGCAGCATCTAAGCAGGAAAGATAGGGAGCTACAATCTAGATGCCTCTGATGTTTTCTTGACTCTTCATGATGCTGAATCATGAAATAATTAATGATTTTCCTAAAAACGCAATTACATTTTCATATTTTATTTGTCCCTACAGTACAATCAATACTAGACACAGAAAATGAAATGCTATATTATGAAGTCCCCTTTTGGACATCACTATAAATAACTTCTCTGGTTTTATTTATTTAAGATCAAATATATGTCATCCTTTGAATTTTCAGCTTTTGGGTTGCCTGTTTCTGTAGGTACATATACACAAGCACTGTATTACACACAGGCACATACACACATACACACACATAAGTGGCTATGGCTAGCAACTGAAATAATATTGAAATCAAACTATATTCTGAACATGAAGAAAACATATTCAATTGATTTTTTTGTTACTTTATGGTCATTATAAATATTTTTGGATTGTCAAAATTATAGGGCAACTTTACAGATAATTAATGAAACAGATAACAAATAGCCTGTAATTCTTATTTCAAATATATTACACACACCAATAGAACGTTCACAACCATTTTAAAACCAATTTCCCTCTCTCTAAAAACTATCAATAAGAAAACTGACCTATAACTATTGACTGCGACTACGCACTTTTTATTTCTTTCTTAATCGACTACATTACCTCATAAAGAAGGAAACTTTAAATGAGTTTTAAGAGGTGTTCTCTAGGCACTTTTCCCTTCATGCCTAAATGCCAAAACTCACATCAGATATGACAGTAAACAATTTATAATGTAAAACTATAAAGTATAACGAGAGTTTAGAAATTGATTTTCCAAAATTCTGACACAGTGAATAAATAACTAGAATGTTCTTTAACATTTATCTAAGTTACCAAAATCTTGCCCCACTCAAAGACATCACAGATTTAATATAGAAGATTATATCATTAATACACTTTATACTCAAGAATTAACTGCTTATCCAGCAGTAGATGCTAGATAAGAAAAAATATAGGATTCTAAATATACTTTCAGATAAGAAGATCATGTGCAAGCGGGCAGGTCCAGTACATTTCAATCACTCACATTAAACATATATGACTTACCTACTAAACTCCAAGCCTACTGCCTTAGCTCTGCTCCCTTAGAGTTGTTAACAGAAAAGATACATGTAAGGTAAAATTAGAAAGTCATAGTTATGCAAAAAGAAAAGATGGTTACAAAAGATAAAAACATCAGAATAGGGTGCTCCGGGTTCCTTCACCCTCAACCAAAAACCAGAGCATTTGGTCTTTGGCATTCATTGGAGAACTAAAGAGGCACCAGGGAGCTACACTGGAAGATGATCCTTCCTCCACGACAGTGTACTTAGCAGCCACTGTAACAGGACTCCACATGGCGCAAGCACCAGAGGAAATCTACTGAGCTGTCAATGACTCGGGGACCCCAAGTGCAATGGAATGAGAATTTTGTTGACAATTTATTATCAATACCTAAGTACATACTATATTTTAAAATTATATACCCATTTCTTTAAAATGTTTTCTTAAAATGTGATTGTATTTTATTCTCTTGCTCTACAAATAGAAGTAACAGATGCAAATCTTGGAAATTTTTCCAGTTGTGTAGTATGCAGTCATATGTATGTATTGAATAAATACATTTAAAGAGTGAACGCATCATCAGTGGGTTATCTTCAAGTATAAAGAAAAATTTCTAGAAAAATGAGTGAAAAGAAAAAAATGTTAATTCCCTATTAGATAAAATACTGGTAAATTTCCCAATATTAAACTATTGCTGTCTTTGCAGTATGCAACCCATTCAATACTTGTCTTTTTCTACACTCATCCTCTTTAGCAAAGTTATATGTGAACACTTATATTTAGATCATTTTTCTTTGCAACATTTTTTCTCACTACTTTATGAAATATAGAGATTCCTCTTTCTTTAGATAAAACAGTTAATTTTCTTTAAAGATTTTATTTGAGAGTGCATGCACATGCGTGCGTGAGCTGGGTAAGGAGCAGAGAGGGAGGGAGAGGGAGAAGCAAACTCACACTGAGCGCAAAGCCCGTGGGCCTCCATCCCAGCCGAAACCAAGAGTCAGGCGTTTAACCAACTGAGCCACCCAGGTGCCCCCAAAACAGCTAATTTTTATGATATGGTAAAACACTGAAATCTATAGACAACTTCTAAGTCTCTTTATTCCAAGGAGATATACGTAATTTTTGTTTCTCCTTATGGTAGACACTGTTGGTGTCCTTCCCAGATCCCCTTTACCAGGTTGATGAATCCTCCCTTCAGCTGCCATGAGTGTTGGCTGCTCTAATGGCATGCACTTCCTCCCATCAGGGAACTGTCCTCCTCAACTAACAGGAGTAATCTCCCCTGGAAAGGAGCACTGCCGTTCCCCCCGCCCCAGGCATGGCCCAGAGCCCATGACTTCATGGGACATCAAAGTCTTCCACTCTTGCCTCAAAAGACAAAACACTACCTTGTGATTTACACTTAAGATCCAAGCCCCTCAACACACACCCTCCCATCCATCCATACATCCAGGATCAAGCCATAGCTAGACTTTACCTGAGACCAATCCTTCAGCTCTTTCCCCTTCCCTATCCTGCTTCCAATACCCTCTTAAAGGTTTTTGCTGAAGAACAGTCCTTCAATAAATCATATACCCAGAAATCCTTGTCTCAGGCTCTGCTTCTAATAAACTGGACCTAAGACAATACCAGGAGTGAGCCCAAGACACAGACCCAAAGAGATTTTGAAGTTGGATAACTCACTGGCCAACCAGAAATGAGTAACTTATTATTGGTGTCAGTGGAATATTGATGGTCCCTGACATGCAGTGGTAATTCAGTTAAGATTTTGACCCACAGTGAAATAGGATGGATTATAAGTAGAAAGGATACACTGGATCATGCAATATCTCTGTCATTTGAGAAGTATAGGAGAAAGAGTCATTGTAAGGATTGGAACTGGACGGTTGTTGCTATGTGCCAGAAAGATGCATTGAAAATTTAAGAATGACAAGCTCAGGTTCTCAGTCATCAATATAAAGCAAAGTATGAGGGTCAAAGAGCCTCCCTGTTCTCATTTACAGGGCCTCTTCTCATAAAGCCAGAAGGAAGACAGAGTTAAAGACTAATAAATATAATTAAGTTACGGAATTTAATTCTTAAGGTAAAAGAACTTCAAAAAAGGCTAAATTCTCAGCCTAGGCAAATCTATGACAAAATGAGAGCCCTAGCAGAGCAGCAATAAGAACATGAGACTTGAGATGGGACCACTTGGGTGGATACACAAGAGGTCCTTGAGACTCAGATCCCCCTGAATCTCCTAGGTCTATGGCAGTAAACTAGCCCCAACTCCACTTATTGGAAGATGGAGGACCCCCTTGATTGAAGATTATGCCAAAGGCCCAAATGAGCTAGGTGCCTTGGAAGATTATACTGGCCTCCCTAGGGATCTGCTTCCACCTCTCCTCTTGCCAAACTAATCTACAAGGTCAAATCTTAACATAACCCAACTAAGAAAGCACTAGGCTTGCTAGGGATGAAAAGAGATTATACACCAAAACAGAACCTGGCTAACACATACCAATAGGAACTGGGAGAGTCCGACTGGCAGTAAATCCTTAAAGTGCTGGGTCAAAGAGGGCAAAATGTAAAGCTGGTAAGAGATTTAGAGAAGACAGGACTTTAACACTCTGGCAAGGGCCACAGCAGATGGTATTAATATGCAATCACATAGCTCCCAAAAGCTTAAAAAGTGATGGTTTCCATTAAATGAAGTAGAAACACCAGTATTATCCTGGAAAATTGTCAAGGGAGAAATCCTCTGTAGGCCCTAGCTAAAGGTAGAAAATGCTATTAGAAAACTGGGTTCTCTAGTGTTAATGGGGATGGTACAAAAGGAGAATATCCAGACTTGTTGAGGGCTGGATACAATATCTAAATGGACACTAACATCCAGGAACCCAAAGCACCATCATCACCTTCACGCACATTCCCAATTAGAGGAGGAGCATGAAATGTCACACAACAAATGGAGTTCCAGCCTATGTCTATCTCACAGTGGACCCAGCCAGGTCCACCGATTCCAATTATTTCCCTGATTTCCGAAAGTGCAATCAGAATGAACATACTTAGCAACTGGCAGAACTGTAACTTTTTTTTTTTTTTAACCTGGAGAGTAACTGCCACCCCACCACCACCACCCAGAAAGTAAATGAAAAACGACTGGCATTCTGAGGAAAATGATTAGCGCCACCCTCAAAGACTTAAATGATGTCTCTCTGATGGTCCCTATAACATCTCCACTTAATTCACCAGTCTGGCCTTTGCAAATCCAAATGGACCATGGAAGATCACACACTACCGTAAGTATAACCAAGCAGCAGCCCCAGCTGCGACTACCAGGCCAGATGCGGTATCTTTACTAGAGATGGTAAACATGCTCTTGAGTACGTGATGTGTCCTTATTCATTTCGTTAAAGTATTCTTTCACCATCAGAAAGGAGGATTAGAAGCAATGCACACTCATATAGGCCAAACAGCTGTATATATTCACAGGCTTGCACCAAGGATATGTCAATTCTCCTGCTCTCTGACATAACACAGTTGGACGGAACCCCGCTATCTAAATGTTCCACAGAACATCACTTTGGTCCACTACATTGATAATAGCATGTTAACAGGACTAGAACAGCAAGCTGAAAGTAAGACACATGCACTCTGAAAGATGAGTGAGAAATAAATTTCAAAAAGCTTATATTTTTAGGATTTCAGTGGTATGGAACATCTCTAACCTAAAGGAATGCTGATTGCACTTTGTACCTCCTAACACTAAGAGAAAAGCCTATTTGTCAGGATCCTCAATTTGTTAGGATCCTTTGAATTTTGAAGGTAACATATTCTGTACTTGAGAATACTTCTCTGATCCACTTTGGTGAAGAAGAGAATAGCCAATTATTTTGAGTAGGGCCCAGAACAAAGAAAAGGAAAGGAAAGGAAAGAGAAGAGAAGAGAAGAGAAGAGAAGAGAAGAGAAGAGAAGAGAAAAGAAAAGAAAAGAAAAGAAAAGAAAAGAAAAGAAAAGAAAAGAAAAGAAAAGAAAAGAAAAATCTGCAATGGATCCTGGCTATTTTACAACCCCATATAATCCATGGTACTAGAGATAACAGTAGTAGACAAAGAAGACACATGGAGTCTCTGAAAATCCCCATCAGGAGAACTGAAACAGAAACCCACAGGATTCTGAAACAAGGCCATGCCAACACAGCAGAGAAGTATTTAAAAATCTGCTTCTGTCATGGTTGAGATGGAACATCTAACCTTGGGACATCAAGCCACCATGCATCCAGAAGAGCCCATCATGAGACCACCAAATCATAAGGTCAGAGAGGTTCANCAGCATTCCATAATAAAATGAAAGCAGTACATCTGGGATTGGGTTGAGTAGGTCCAGAGGCAACAAGTAAGTTGTCCAAACAGATGGCCCAGGCTATCAAGTCACTTAACACTATTGCATCATTGCTTCCTCTGAAGTTCGTATCCAAGAAAGAAAAAGGCTGAGCTTAGATCATGAATGGACCAGCTCAGTACGTAAGCATAAGCTAAAAATGGAGTGCTGCTAGACCTCAGCCCCATTCAAGGTTAGCCCTGAAAAGCTGTGATGAGGAGAATCCTCTCAATAAGCCGAGTTTCAGGGAGTACACCTGGTTATCTATTTTGTGTGCAGAGAAAAAACTGTATCTGGGTTCTCGGATAATGGTGAATAGCTTAGATGACTAATCAGGGACCAGAAAAAAAGCAAGACTGGAAGATCTGGGACAAGGAGTTCCAATAAAGACACAAGTGGGTGGACCTACAGGAGTGGGCTGACGGTGTGTGGACCTTAGTACTGCACAGTATGTGTGCCAGAGAACATCTGCCTCAAAAGAGGCTTTAAATAACCCAGTGGACCAATGAAGAGCTATCAGCCAGCCTCTGTCCTCACCAACTCCACCCAACCCCATAAGTGAAATAAAACCATGGAGGCAGATACATAAGCTATCCATGTGCCCAACAGCATTTTCTACTCTCCCCCTGACTAATAAAGCTACTGCTCCTGCTGACTGTCCGACCTCTCACCCAGTATAATTCCACGTTTCAAAGAGACCACAAAACACCTGTAAGGGTCAGTAATTCATTCAAATGGGCATAGACAGGTGTTCAGATATGGGTTTGCCTTTCCTGCCCAAAGTGCCTCACCAAGTACCACTGTACATGCACTGAGTGCCTGCTTTACCTAGATGGGATTTCACAGAACATACTTTTGACCAAACAAAGGAACTATGTCCCCTTTGCAGTGATAATGCAGTGAGGACATCAATCAATCATGGGAGCCACCGAGCCTAACACATACCGTGGCATCCAGAATCTCTCAGCCTGATAGAGCAGTAGCATGTTCTGCTCAATATGCTGCTGAGACTCCAGCGTTGGTGGACACCCTGCAATGAAGGAACACTATCTTTTAGGAAATGGTGTACTCCTTATACATGATATTTAGTAATGGTATACTAACCATTACTGTCAATTATCAACTTGGGAAATTTGTGTCATACTGCTGCTCCAGGCTCTATGGGTCTAGAGATCCTGATTCCCAAAGCAGGGAATGCTTCACCAGGAACACATAACTCAAGCTACAGCTACTGCCTGGTTACTTGGTGCTCCTTGTGCCAAAAAAGAATAATCATACTGGCAGGAGTAACTGACCCCGATCATTGTGAGGAGGTAAGATGGCTGCTACGAAATGGGGGCAGGAGCATGTGTTTGACATTCAGGCTATCCACCAGAGTGCCTCTTGTTATTTGCAAGTCATGTTGCCACTACCAAGGGGAATCCATCATAAGGACATGACAAGAAGGTGCTTAGACTCTGCAGTGATGAGGGTCAGGGTCTACCTAGCAGATGAGTCACTTAGACCAATAAAAGGGTGGGGGTTGGGCGGGGGGAAGGGAGAAGAAGTTAATAAGTGTCAATTACCGCCACAGGGTTAACTGCAATAGTCGAGGATCCAGCACTCCTCGAGTACGTTTTTAGAGAAATTGTGAACACGGAAACCTGGAGGACCTGTGCCTGAATGGAGTAAACTTAACTGTTGGAGGCAACTGGCTCCAAATGGTGCAAGGGATAGACTAAAGTACACATTATCAGTGGCCCCCAAATCCCCTTTCCCAGGCCTGTGCACCCACTTTCCAGCTGCTGTGACTGTTGGCTGCCAGTTGCTCACAGGTACCCCTGTTCATCAAAGAAATGGTCTCAAAGGATGTCTGCCATCTCACCCAGGAGGTTACCCCCATCCCAGGGACAACTCTTACCCAATGACTAACTGAGATAGGGGTGTACAGATAGAAGGAACAACTCTGAGGAACGACTCATGCTCAAGAGCCCCCACATCCCCATGGCTAGACTTAACCTGAGACCACATCTTTGACTAGCTCTTCCATGTCCAGCCTCACTCATTCCCTGCTATTTTTTTTCCCCTGAAGAGCACTTACTCAATAAAATATACATAACCGAATTCCTGTCAGACTCTGTTTCTAGGCAACTTGTACTAAGATACTCCTCTCTTTCTAACTCTTACCATAAATTCTAATGAACTGAACTTTTCAAGTGCAAGGCAGCAAGAAGAAAGTAGACATCAAGATTAAGTTTAATGAAGTGTCAAGATTCTGACCTCTAGTCCTCAGGCCCTAGACTCCACATAAACTTAAAAGGGAAATGAAAGTCTGTCATCTGCCAGTGACTTTTCAATTAGGGCAGAACCAAGGTGAGACCAAAGTCCTAGTTTAAGAATGGTTCCTATGGACACATGTTTTCCTTGCAGTGAGTGGACCTGTCACAGTGTAAGTTCTCCAAGGACAGAGACCTTGGAGACCTACTGCCTCTTTCACCACCTTCCCCCTCGGTGACTAAAGCATCTGGCAAATTATAGTTAACAAACGTTAGTTGACAAAATAAATAACAAGTAGTTGATAGCTGCCTTTGTTTAAAATAGATGCTTTTTAACTTGTCACGGGAAGAAAATGATGGTACTCAGTGTCCTAGAAAAGGACTCAGCAAAATTTAATACCTACACCAAAGTTGCAGATTTAAATTGGTTTCAGATTAAAATCAGAAGATAAGTTAGGTTTTGTCTAAGGTTGTACAATTTTCAATAAAGGTGGAAAAAAATAAAAAACCAAGAGAAAAGAAATTGCATAAAAGAGGTTGTGGGGGGGGAAAAAGCCATGTAACATTTCAAAACGGTGTATGTGACAGCAAATCAGGAAAAAGAGGAAAAAGAGCAAAGCAGTAAATGATAAACTGAGAAAAAGCATCAAAAACATACCAAACTCTGAGGTGAAGTGGAGATAACATTTATGCCACTTGATTTGATCAAATCCCTCTATTACTCTTGTTATAATGGAAACATATTTGGGGCCCAGGGTGGCCTCAAGGCCATTAATGGCAGGAAAACGATTATCAGACATCTTTGCAAAGGCTATGAATTTCTTTCTGACTATGACTCTGTTTGTTCTTTCTTGCATTTCTGTTTTATTCTGCAGTCTGTATATTCAGATCCACGTTACCTACTCCTCTTGCACCTACCTAACCATTATGTTTCCTTCTGACCAGCCTCATGTCACTAATGCCACTAATATCAACATGCTAGCATACGAGCGCCTGCCAGAATAGAAATGTCTGAATTAGGAATAGAGCCCTAATCCAATCTAACTGGTATCCTTATAAAGGAAATTTGGACACATGGAGAGATACCAGGGATGCATGCACTCACACACACACAGGAAAGACCATGAGGTCACAGCAAGAAAGCAGGCACCTACAATCCAAGGAAAGAGGCTTCAGAAGAAACCAAACCTGCTGATACCTTGATCTTGAACTTCTGGTCTCCAGAACTCTGAGACAAAAATATCTGCTTTTTAAGCCACCTAATCTGTGATACTTTGTTATGGAAGCCCTAGTAAATTAATACAGATGAGTAAATGTTTTTATACATATTTTTAAAACTTATATAACAACCGATGAAATTAAGCATATGACAATATGAAAGCAACCAATGCCATTTCTGAGGAGCAATTTCATATGTTCATTGTGGAAATGTAATTAGTTTAACCTTTTAGGAAAGCAATTTAGCAATGATAGGAGTCTTAGAAAAGTTGAAAGCTTTTGACCTGGAAATTGGACTTGAAAGAATCTTTCAGAGTAAAATCTTGAATAGAAGAAAGGATGTAATTAATAAAAATAATTCTTATTATTTACTTAGTATTCATTACTTATCAGGCCATGTTCTAAATGCTTTATATATTTTAGCACATTTAATTTTCATAAAATTCACTGTCACATTATTTTTTAGTTCTATTTAATTATAAAACCTGAAGCATTTACTGTTAATATTTTGGCATATTTTCTTCAATTCCTTTTTCTATAGTTTTTTTTTTCCTATTTGTAAAACAAAACAAAAGCTACATCTATGTTCTTTTATCACTTGACATAGGTGAAGGAAGTCAAAAAGCATTCTTCTATTATCAATCACTGAAAATATAATGGAAGTCTATAGAAAACTAGGATCTTGCTTTATGTGCAAAATTTTATGAACCCAAATAAAATGAGATTAACCTCTATTTCTTTGAATACACTAATCTCGTACATTTTTTGTTTTGTTTTTATTTTTCACTTCAATTATAGCTTCCCTAGAAGTAATGTTAGCATACGATAAGTACAAGAAATAAAGCCATTTCTTAATGCCAATCCTTATATGTCTACAGATGTATAATCAAGTGTAACGACAAATAAGATTCAAACAAATTTGGTAAAAGCAGTTTGAAGATTTTAAACAGATGCTAAGAGACTTCTGAAACATCCGAACCATCTGTAAGATCTGATGGAGGAAGATGTCTAGCTGATTGGGTTAACAGGGCTCACCTGCATTTCTGCAGCTAGAGGCAATGAGAAAGCACACCATCGGCTGTGAGAATGGAAACTCATACCCTGATTCACTTGCTTGCATCTTGTTGCTGATAATGAAGATTTACACAGAGAGAGAAAATTGTCAAGTCTAGTGTTTTCACCGTTTAACAATAAACATTCAAATAAAAGAGATAATTCATAAACTACCATACATGAGAGGGAAAAAAAGTAAGGAAACATTCTTCAGAGCTAGTTTAAAAAGGAGGCAACAATTTCAGATATGGAAACAAATTTTCGAGATCTAGCATTTATTGTTTCTGGAGATAAAAATCAAGAAGACATTCATTTCCTGATAGAGCTGTGTGTAGAAAGGGGGAAATTGTGGTAATTAATTAATTGAGAATAAACAAATAATTCTCAAGCAATAGCATGAAGGACCTAAATGAGCCCAAATAGTGTAATTTAGTATCATTATAGACAATGCGGTTTTTCTTAGCAATCTGGAAACTTTATCCATGAAAATCCTAGACTCTGTGTTCTTTAAAGCCTACTGAACACCTGCTACTTCTATTTCAAAGATCTTCCTTTACTGATGTAGAGGTTTTATACCTTGCTTTGGTAAAAAGAAAGAAAGAGAGAAGAAAGAGAGAAAAACGGAAAGGAAAGGAAAGGAAAGGAAAGGAGAGGAGAGGAGAGGAGAGGAGAGGAAAGGCAGGAAGAAAGAAAGGGAGGGAGGGGAGATAGGCAGAGAGGGAAAAAAGAGAGGGAAGAAAGAAGGAAGGAAAGTGGAAAGGATGAAAAGAGAGATGGAAGGAGAGCAGGAAGGAGAGAGGAAAGGATGAAAACAAATTTCTGGTACGGGCAGGTTCATTTAAAATATATTTATTCTAAGATTGTTTTTGCCACATTAACAAGCGCACCTCCCAGTAACAGCTATGGTTAAAACTGTCCAACTTTTTTAATTAAGGTTTTGCTTTTGATCATTTCATTCCCACTTATGAATGCATTGAACAATCACTGCCTAAAAAACCAGTTGGAAAACATTTTGGCATTATCTCTTCAAGTCGAACATACGAATGAAATATATCCAAGAGAAACTCCTACATATGTACAAGAGATATATCTGAGAATGTTCACAGGAGCATTTTTACAATAGAGAAAATCTAGAAACAATCCAAATGCCCATCAGCAGGATAGTATATTAAAAACTGTGATATCGTTACTCTATGGAATATCATATGTCAATCAAAATTAATGAACTACCACAACCCATAACAATATGATGCAATGTATACATTGAATTAAGTGAAAAGAACAACACCTTTTCATAAAGGTAAAACAACTGATGCTTTGGGGGAACACATACATGTAAGAAACCTATATTTAAAAGGAAAGCAAAGGAATGAGGAATGTGCGGTTCAGTATAATATTGCCACTGGAGGAGTCAAGGGAATGAGATGAAGTTAAAAAGATGATCAGATGTAAATTACTGCTAAGGCTCCAGCTCTTGTTTGGGATGGCAGGTTCAGAGATGCTTATTAAATTATTATAAAATAATTAAGAGGTTCCTGAGTAGTTAGTATAAGGTTTTCCTTCTTGCCATAAAAAACGAGAACACTGGGCAGAATAGATGAAACAATCACCTTAAGGCATTGGATATGACCCAAGGTTGAGATTCTTAAGAAAGGAAAAGCATATAAGGTGCACTCCATACTAGCTTTTCTGTCTGGAAACAATTTCACAACAATTTCACGATGAGGAACTGGAGCTCAGGCAGACAGAGGGCACAAGGCTTACAAAGCATAAAGAACACCCTGGTGTTAAAAACAGAGATTAGAATCAAGCTTGCTAATGCAGTGGGAATTTGTGACACAGATTACTAGAGAGAAGGGAGCTAAGAGAATAAACCTTGGAAATAGGCATAGCGTTTTTACTCAGGTTCCTCCCAAATCCTAAGCTGTACATATGCAGGCTTTCTGGACCTGGTAGACTGCGCTGGCTGAGGGCTGAGAGATGAAGAGCAACTTCAGAAGTCACACAATATAATGAAACTCTCTGATAAAGCAGGCTTGGAAAGATATTTGTGAAAATCTCAAGGCATTCAGTTGAGACCCTAGAAAGCTCACTCATTAAGAGTAAGAAACCATACCTTAGGAGTAAGGGCTGTGCCCCAATACAAAAGAAAAAAGTAAAGAGTACTATCCAAACAAAGCCTAAAACCAAACTTTGATAAGATCAAGGTGATGCTCCTTAATTTAACTGCCTGTTTTTTTTTTAAAAAGCATTTAGATAAAAACATAAATGAATACATTATACATGTAACTGGAGTCATAGAGGGAAAGGGGAAACAGATGGGACAGAGAAAAGATTAAAGAGATAATGACCAACATTTTTAAATTGATGATTAATATCAACCTATAAACCCAAGCAGCTCAGTGACCCACAATGAGAATAAATACAAAGAAAAATACTTCAAACTGCTGAAAACAAAAGATGAAGAGATGTATTCAAAGCAACCACAGAAAAAAGACACAATACCTACAGGAGAAAAACAATAAAAATTACAGCTGACTTCTCTCCATAAACAGTGGAGGCCAGATGACAACGGAATGACTGCAGTGCCAGAGAAAAAAAATAAAGTTCACCTAAATCTCTATCTAATCTGTAAACTCCCTTCCAAAAACTGAAGGAAAAAATACAGATTTTTTTTTAACCTACAAAGGCTGAAAGAATTCATCATCATTAGACCCACACACCATGAAATACTAATAGAATTTCTTCAGGTAGAACAGATATGATGCCAAAAAGAGGTCCATATCTGGAGAGAGAAATGAAGATAAGCAAAAACAGTAAATGTGTAGGTAATTGTAAAAGGTCCTTTTTAAAAATAAAAAAGTTGATTATTTAATGCAAAGTTCATAATAATGGATGGTAAAGTTTATATTTGTATCAATAAATTATATAACAACAATGGCCCAAAGGGCAACTGAGGTAAAAATTAAATTATACTGGCTAGAGTGATATCACCAAGATGGCGACACCTTTCACACCCCTCACAGTAAGAACAACTACAACTGTTCAAGAACAAGACACCACTGAGAGAATCCCAGAATACAGGGCTGAGGCTGAAGCATCCCCTGTACCACAGAGACCAAGACAGACTGCATTAGAAGGGTAAGAGAAGTGGCTACCCATTGACCACATTGCCCCTCCCCCAGGCCAATGCAGCATCATGCAGAGAGGTCTCCCCTGAACCTCTGGTTCCTCCAGTGGGAAAAGAGAACCCATGAGGTACAACCAGCACCCCCAGCATTGTGAGTCACTTTACAAGAGCCACTACTCTGATCTTCCAGCAAGAGGATTACTGGGGAATCTGAAGGCACAACCACTGAGAATCGGACTTTGACTGAGATGGGGGGAGGGTCTCAAAACAACCAGCACAAAGATCTTGGCTGAGAGTTCATACCTGCAGCGCCCAAGTAGTAATCCCAACCAACGCCTTTGCTCATCTGCAGAACCAAGTCAGGGGTACACTCTGACCAGGGAACTTGTTGGGGTGCAAATCTGTCTGACTCAGACGTTCAAATGAGGAGTTGTGCTGGTCTTAGAGCCCAAGCACAGACAAGGAGCTGAATCACAGCCCCACCCACTGTGGAGTGTCTTCTGGCCCCATCTGACCAGAAGGGCTGGCGACAACTCCTGGAAGCTGTGCAGCCCCAGCAGCACTTGAGCCAAGAGGCAGGCAGCAGAGCTGATCACCCTCAGAGCAAAGCCAGTACCACGTGTGTAAGTGTTCCCACACTAAGCACAGGTAGGACGATTAATTCATAGCCAAAGCAGAGGGCAGCTCCTGGCCCCTCCCAACTGGAGAGCCTATTTGGGAAACAGAAAGTGACCTGGAGCAGCACCTCCCACCAACACAGCTCCACCTGCTGTAGAAAGTATCTTTCAGCCCCATCTGACCAGAAGGGCTGAGGACAGGTCCTGGAAGCTGTGACCCAGTAGCACTCAATCCAAGACAGGCAGGCAAAGGCAATAGTTTGCAGAGCAAAGCCAGTGGCCCTGTTCGGTCAGGGAATGAGGGGTGCAGGTCAGTTTGAGTTAAGGCAATAAACTAAGAGCTTTACCAGCTTTAGAGCTGATTCTCCCACTGTGCCCAGGCAGGGCATCTAATATGCAGCCCTGCTCATCACTGTATACAGTCTTCAGCCTGTCCAATCAGGGAACCTAACCAGAGCACACAGGAAGCTGCACAGCCTATTCAACATCCCTACGTAGACTGGCACTGGAACAGAGAGCAGAGCCTGTGGCTTCCCCTGTCTGCAGAGCAAAACCAGCGGCCTTACCTGACCAGGGATTTCAGTGCATACTCTGAGCTGATTTGGGTCCCCAAACAACAAGCTACGCAGGTCCTGGGTCTTGCCAGGGCAGGAAGCTAATTAATAGCCGCATCTGGGGGCACCTGGCTAGCTCAGTCTGTAGAGCATGCGACTCTTGATCTCCGGGCCGTGAGTTCAAGCACCACATCGGGTGTAGAGATTTTTTTTTTAAATGTTAAATAGCCCCATGTAGTACTGAATGAGGTACCCACTCCTGACCATCTAGTAATCCTGACTAGAGAATCAGGCAACCGTGGAGCCCATCCTATAGCCTCACTTGGGTAAGGAACCAAGTCAGCAGTCCTATCTAACTGCTCGTAGCCAGCAGTATGCACAACCCCATCCCAGTCCTCAGAACTCAAACAGTTGCCTCAACCAAAAACAAGCCATAAATAGCAGGCACCACCTGCCCAAGGACAGTACCAGCAGACAGACCCAGAAACCCAGACTCAGCTGACTAGTGAAGAACGGTCTCTGCCAAAGCGACCCTGTAAACTTTGGAAGAGGAGCCCAACTACTCTTGTGGAGATACCAACATAAGAAATCAAGGATCAAGGAAAATCAGGTAAATATGACACCACTAAAGGAAAGTAACAAGTTCTGGTAACAAACCCTTATGAAATAAAAATCTATAAACTAGCAAAGAAGTCTGAATAATCCTCTTGAAGAAGTTTAGTGAACTACAAGAAAACACAGACAACTGAAAAAAAAAATTAGGAAAACAATGCATGAATAAAAAGAGAAGTTTAACAAGGAAATAGGAATCATTTAAAAAAAAGAAAAAGAAAAGAAAACCAAAGAGAAACACCAGAGCTGAAAAAATGCAAAAACTGAAGAATTCAATAGAGAATTTAAAAACTAGACTCAATCGTGCAAAAGAAAGAATCAGTGACTAGGAAGATAGGACATTGGCAATTGGAGAAGCAAAAAGAAAAAAGGAACGAAAAAGAAGGAAGAAAATCTATGTGGCTTATAGGCCATAATGAAAAGAAACAATAGTCTCATCGTGGGAATTCCAGAAGGAGAACAGAAAGGGATAGGGACAGAAAACATATTTAAAGCAATAATGGCGGAGAACTTCCTGAACCTAAGGAGAGAAATGGACATCTAGATCCATGAGGCCAAAGGACACCAAACAGGTTGAACCTGAATAGGACTGTATCAAGACACATTATAATTGTCAAAAGTCAAAGACAAAAAATTTTAATAGCAGCAAGAAAAAGAGAGAGAGAGAGAGAGAGAGAGAGAGAGAGAGAGAGAGGGAGAGAAGTTACATATAAGGGAACCCCCTGAGATGACCAATGGCTTTCTCAACAGAAACTTTTCAGACCCAGAAAGAATGGGATGACATATTGAAAATACTAAAAGAAAATAACTGTCAGCCAAGAATTCCACACACAGTGAAGCTGTCCTTCTAAAATGAAAGAGGGACAAAGACTTTCCCAAACAAATAAAGGTGGGGAGAGTCCATTACCACCAGACCTGCCTTACAAGAAATGCTAACCATATATCCAATAAGAGGTCAACATCCAAAATATATAAAGAATTCATACAACTCTATAGCAAAAAAATAACCCAGTTTAAAAATGGGCAAAGGTTCTGAGTGGATATTTTTTCCAAAGAAGATACATGAAAGGCCAACAAGTATATGAAAAGATGCTCAACATCACTAGTCATTAGGGAAATGCGAACTAAAACCACAATAAAATATCACCTAATGCCTGTTATAATGACTATCATCAAAAAGACAAGAGATAACAAATGCTGGCAAGGATGTGGAGAAAAGGGAACCCGTGTACACTGTTGGTGGGAATGTAAATTGGTGCAGCCACTATGGAAAACAGCATAAAGGATCGTCAAAACATTAAAAATAAAACTACCTTGTGATCCAGCAATTCCACATCTAGGAACATAGCCAAAGGAAATGAAAGCACCAACTCAAAATGACTTCTGCACCCCACGTTCATAGCAGCATTATTTATAATAGCCAAGACATGGCAACAACCTACTAAGTGTAATGCATAGCACGGTGACTGCAGTTAACAATCATATATTTCAAAGTTGCTAGGAGAATAGATTAAAAAAAAAAATTCTCACCACAAGATAAAAAAAAAAGTGTAACTAAGTGTGGTTATGGATGTTAAACTAAACTTATTTATTATAATCATTTTGCAATATATACATACATCAAACCACTATGTTGTATATGTACAACTAATAAAATGTTATATGTCCATTATGTCTCAATTTAAAAATTAGTTACTTTAAAAATAAAAATGAAGGGGCGCCTGGGTGGCACAGCGGTTAAGCGTCTGCCTTCGGCTCAGGGCGTGATCCCGGCGTTATGGGATCGAGCCCCACATCAGGCTCCTCTGCTGTGAGCCTGCTTCTTCCTCTCCCACTCCCCCTGCTTGTGTTCCCTCTCTCGCTGGCTGTCTCTATCTCTGTCAAATAAATAAATAAAATCTTTAAAAAAAAATATAAAAAAAATAAAAATAAAAATAAAAATAAAAATGAAAAAATGAAAATAGAACCATGAGCCAAGGAATACTAGAGGCATGTAGAAGCTGACAGGAGCCCCCAGCTGACATCCAGTAAGGAAATAGGGCCCTCAGTTCACAACTAAAGAACTGGGTTCTGCCAACAATCTTAATACACTTGGATGTAGATTCTTCCCATGATCTTCCAGATAAGAGCCCATCTAGCTGACACTATGATCCAGCTTTCTGAAACCCTGGGCAGAGAACTCAGATGGCTCTGCCTAGAATTCTGACCTACAGAACTGCAAGATAAAACTGGGTATTGTTTTAACCCACTAAATTTGTGGTGATAGAAAACTAATACACGATGCACTCACATTACGTGTTTTATAAAGTAATAAATCTTTTTTTTTTTTTAAGTAGTCTCCACGCCCAGTGTAGAGCCCAACGCAGGGCTTGAACTCAGGACTCTGAAATCAAGACCTGAGCTGAGATCAAGAGTCAGACACTCAACCAACTGAGGGAACCAGGAGCCCCATGAATCTTTTTGACATACGCCAACATAAACAAAAGTAACTTTTAAAAGACAATTAAAAGATTAATACTCATATATGGGGCACCTGGCTGGCTCAGTTAGTAGAGCATGCAACTCTTGATCTCAGGGTCGATTTCAAGCCCCATGTTGGGTGTAGAGATTGCTTAAAAAAATAATAAAATAAAATTTAAAAAGATGAATGCTCACACAGGTGAAGAACTCCACATAATCTTTGGACTGTATCTAATTGTGGTACCACTTTTCACTGAAACTGCTAATCTATATATTTGTTGCAACACCAATGGTAAACGCTATAATGAACATTTCTTTAGCTCCATGGGCTTCATGGGAAACATGGTAATATTCTTTGAAGCACTATTGCTCCTAAGTGTATTTTCATCACCAGATTTATATTTTGTTCATATAGTTTCATAAAAAGCTGTTCAGTTTCTAGAGAAAAGGTAGTGTATCCTATTTTACATACACAGCATTTTCTTTCAGAATTAAACTATAACCCCACAAGACCCCAAAAAATGTTCAAAATGTAATGTTCAAAAATTCATTGCAAAAAATACATGTGGCCTTCTAAAAATTTATTAATTTAAAAGATGGGCGACTATTACAAGTAATTACCAAATTTTCAGCACACACATTTTATGCCTTATCCCGTGATCGACACCAGTTGAAGAACCAGTGACTACTCTCACAAAGTGGGATTTCATCTTTAGTTTATCATTCCCGTCAAAATCATCATCAAATTTCCTTTAAAAAATCCACAAGGAAATTATCTTTGAAATGGATGCCCACCTAAGAGATGAGGAATAAATACGATGGCTTTTGTCTCTTCATCGTATGTGAACAGACCTTTTCTTTTACTGATGGATCAGAAACACCAAGCTTCTGTTTTCTGTGAAGAAAGCCTGTGCACATGTTGCTCATACATTACCATTCGCAAAAGTCATTAAAATACGGATGAGATAGAACAGCAAAGAAAGAGTATTGAAAGTTATGTATTCTCTATATATTCTGATGATACAATATTAATTTAATTAGAACATGAGGTTCCCAAATTAGCCACTGGACAACTGGGTATCCAATGATATTTGGAAAAACACAACATATTACAAACAATGAAGTTGGGATTGCAAAAGAAACTACAAATACAATTTCTGGCAGCACAGTGTTTAATAAATACAATTTAAAATGTTACAGAATTGATTCTTCTTTGGATAATGGCTAAGGAACTGCCATCAAACTAACCCTCCCAAAGATAAAAAGTTCTGGGCAAAATATGAACAAATAACTATTTGAAGGCCCTAGAAAGTAACAACAAGAAGACACACACTGTGGTGTAACTGACATTTGAAGAAAGGAATGACTTAGGTGCGCTTCCCATTTTTATGACTCAACCAAATCCATTCAGTGCTTGCAGGCTAAATGTATGTTAGAAAATTCAGAATCTTACTAACTTGAAAAACCAGAGAAAAGAGCTTGAGCAAATACAGAAGGTGGAAAGTGAGGGGAAAATGACGAAAAGAAAGCTACAGGAAGGAAAAAGAAATTTCTGTGAATAATAAACACTGCCAAATCTCATGCATGCACAGAAAGACTTCAAACAGCTCAGCTAAAATTAAAATAATTAAACTAAAATTTCAGCTGCCATACCTCAAGGGAAACAAAGTCTGTAGCTCAAGTTCAGCCAAGTTAAATTTCTGCTTTAAAAATAATCAGCAGTCTTCAAAACAGATTTCAAAGTCTCTACACAGTATTGTTAATCATGTCCAAGATAAAATTTAAGATTATATATTAAAAAATAGGAAACATGACCCATGCTCAAGAGAAAAAAGAATCAATGGAGACTGATCAAGAGAGAACTTGGAGGTTAAAATTAGCAGAAACGAATTTCAAAGATAGAGTATGATAACTCTGCTAAAGGAAATGAAGGTAATATGCTCATAAGTAAAAGATAGGAAATCTCAACAGAGAAGTAACCATAAATAAATAATCTTCTAGGAGATACATAAGAGGATAGTTTCATGACTTAGGAATTGGCAAAGGATTTGTAGACAGCACACAGAAAACAAAAACCCTAAGAGAAAAAAAATTACTAAATGGCGACTAACATAATAATTTTAAAAAAGAAAAAATTAATAAATTATATTTCATCAAAATTTAAACTTCTACTCATCTAAAGGCATTATTAAGAAAATGAACAAGCAAAAAAAAAAAAAAAAAAACAGGCAAACCACAGACTGGAAGAAAATATTCATAGAGTATATATCTGACAAATGACTGATATCCAGGTAGATTAAAAAAAAACTTCCACAATTCATTAAGAAAAACAAAATCTAATTTTTAAAAAAATTGAATAGACACTTCACAAACGGAGATGTATAACTGGCCAATGAACATATGAACATTTGTATCAGGCAAATACAAAATAATATCAAAAGAAAATGCTATTATACACTCACCAGAATGACAAAAATTAAAAAAAACATATCATCAAAGGTTGTATACTGTGTGGAACCACCAAAACTCTCAAACACACCTGGGGGGAATTTAAAATGAACAACCCCTTTTTAAAATGGTCTGCGTTCTAAAACTACACAGCTGATCTATGCTGAGGGAGAAAAAAGCAGAATAATATTTGGTTCTGGAGGTTGGGAGAAGCCAATATTGACTAGAAAGAAGCATGAGGGATATGATAAGTGTTGGAATTCTGAGGTTAATAAATATATAGTCCTCTTAAGTCAAGAACTCACAGTATAGTGATTTTACTAACATCACACAGCCAGTAAGTAGCAGACCTGAGATACGAACCCGAGTTCCATGTTCAACAGTACACAACATAAAGTTAACACGATACTGATAGAAAAGTCAGACACAGATCAATTCTTGATGCAACATGGCAGCTCTCCTTGCTGTTTTCCATTACCTCTATCTCTGACATTTCAAAGGTCACACCGTGAGGTGGAAAGTTTAAAGGAGTTGAAATGACAAGTCCTGAGTTTGATTTTAAGTAAGCAGCTGCAAATTGTTTCTAGAACCTAATGTGGGTCCCATGTCCCACTTTCGAAATCAGAGCTGCTCCACTTTTACCTGCTTTACCTGTACATCCTGAAGGAAGTATTTTCTGGTAAAAACAAAAAACAAACAAAAAGCATAGTTTGAAAAACATGAGGCGAAAGAAAGCCATGTTCAATGGCTTTTCCCATTTTGCCCAAATAGAAGTGTTCACACATTTCTGAGATATTTAAAACTCAAATTCAGAAGCTTAACTTAAATTATGCATCAGTTCTGGGAATTCTTTTGTTATACACATGAATCTTTTTGTGTAACTGATAAGTGAATTTGAATATGATAGTTCACAGCATATAGGAAATGAATTCATTTTACTAATCGGTGAATAGTGCCGGCATGAAACAGAAAGTTTACCAATAATTACCATGAGTTTTCTAAGATCCTTCATGAACACATAAAACTTGATAATAAAAAAGTACAGCTAACATTTACCTGTCAGTCATCCACAAAAACAGTAGTTTTATAAAAATGTTCCCAAAAAGAAAATATTTAAAAACTGGATATCAGTGTCAGAGTAAGTATCTGTACTAATAATTGTGGTATATAGCTAAGGTCCACAGTAAATATTCTAGTAAAAATAAATGTGCTACACATTCATGAATCAAGTCATTTTGATTAGAAATAAACATAGACAACTGTTAAGATTAGCTTTTATATCTATAATATATAATAATTAGTTTTATAATACTTAGTATATATATTTAACAAGGTTAAATAAATATGTGCATGTGTGTGTTTGTGTACGTATGTGCACATGTGTATCAGACTACTGGGTGCTTGACACTTCAGAATAAAGACGGTTCATAAAAAAATGTTCCTATAATGAAAAATCAATTGTGCTATGATCATACCAACTCCAAACAATGCATACTGTGCAGACTGCGCCCTCAGAGCTATGAAAAGTAAGCATGCTGTTCTTTTAATGTCAAAGTAGTCATTAATGTGCCATGATGAATAACAGAGGTTTATGCCAAAAATCCTGAACACGAATTGATGGCTTCATTATAAACCAAAGCAATAGTAAATGCTACCTAAAGAGCTAAATACTTCTCACCAAAAATACGACATTAAATAATTAAACCTTTATTTCGCAAAATCGAATTTTATTTAAATAATATTAATGTTTAAGATCTGTGAAAATTTGTCAGTAGAAAAGAGTCCATTTGCCCTAGGTAATTTCAAGCCTTACATTTCATTTTTATAGAGTGGCCCTGCAATTTATCATCAAATAGCAACACTTTTGAGAAGTACTAACAATAATTAGTGGAGGATGGCAGGCATAAAATGGGGCTACTCCAGGCAAACCAGATCATACGGTTACCTTCCTAGGAACTGAAAACACCAACAAACCCAAATATCCTTTGGTCTATTAAGTTCTTTGTAATCTTGCTTTGAAATATGGAAGTCTGCCTATCTCATTAGATGTATATGGAAGGGAGAGAAAGACTGTCTTTAATGTCTATTCTGAATAAATTCCAGTCCTATTATGCCCCTGTGTGGCCAGCCAGTACAGCAAATTCACTGTCACCCATTCGGTTACAAAGAAAAAATCACATCTGGAAACAAAACAAAACAAGAGATTTCTTCACTGTACAAGAGCGATTACTAAAAATCAGTAAATGGAAAAACTTGAAGGATATTAAATACATTTTCCACAAATTTTATCACAAAAGATAGTCATCATTATCATGTATTTGAATACTGCTCAAAGCAATTGATTACTCAATGCAGTGAGCGCTGTTAAAAAAATCTATCTTCCAGCATCCCAATATTTATGTTTGCTTCCAAAGACAAGATCACAAAATTTAGGCTTCATAATGAATTTAGTACTTGAGGATTTTTTTATTGGCAACAAAAGCAATTATCTCTGTATCTGATTAAATATTTAATTTGGAAAAACGAGTTTATAGTAAGAAAACTTGATAACAAGAATTTAGTGGCATTTCCTCAAAACCTGTCATGTGCATTGATGTAGGATGCAGACACTGATTTTTTTTTCTTGCTTTACCTTCAGTTGTTTCATTTTAGTTGTAAAAGCACAGAGGATGTCCTGTCACCTCTTTATGCACTGAAATGGTACTCAAGAACCATAATGATAAGAGAATAAGCTAAAACCTTTCAGTATGAAATGTAAGGGTCCTTGTATATGGCTTCCAACACCAAGTCTAAAATATTCTAATGATTTTCAGTCATAAATAAATTTCAATATTCATTTGATCATAAAAATACTTCAGCAATCTATATTCATATACAGTTTAGTAATTTACTATCCATAAAATATTCCTGGTGTGTTTAAAATCTTGGCTCTTTGACAAGTTGAACCTGCCAATGTTTTCGGAGTAACTATTATGGGAGATTTTCATCTTTTAACCTTTGATTGCTTATATGTCATAGAAGTAAACTGCCCTACCATCTGAAACCTGATGAAAGTTGAGCTGCAGATTTCAGTATGTGATTAGCTACCTAGAAGTCTCAAGACTATTACTTGAAAGGGTCCTCTCAACCACATACAGTCTACAATCGATGCATTGTACTATTCTAGTAATTTCTCCTAGAAAGCTCAGAATAAAATATAATCTAACTGTCCATATCTATGATATTATTTTTCTATCAGTTTAAAGATCATTGTTCATGTCACAACACAAATACCGAATATTTCATTTGAACGAGTCCAAACAATTAAATGATTACTAAACATGTTATAACAACCAAAACTGCTCTTTTCAGAGGGAGAGTTACATAATTGATGCTTTAAATCTCAAAACCATTAATGTCCAGTCCACAAGGTTGAAAGGCTCATTTATTTAGAAAGACTTTTCAAGTTGTAAGATCACATCTTCTGATGACATACTAGGGTCATTATTTTTCCAAGACTTTTCCTTCAAGAATGATTTTTTAGTCTACATCTTACTTTCTAATTCAATGCTAACTGAAATGTTGATGTCAAGCCATTTGAATTTTTTTAAAGAATCTAAGCAGAGAAAGAGTTCTAAAGGACCAATTATATCTCATCTGAACACGAAGTAACCAAAACATTAAAATATGTGGAGGCATTGAGAGTTATATAAACTTATATTCACTCTTCATACTTCTAAAATAATAACTATTTGTATAACTGATTTCAACTAATTTTAAAAGTAAATCAAGAGACGATTATTCATGAAAATCAGTAGATCTGCATGTGAAAAAATGTCTTATGTTTTTTGAGGACTAAGAAGTTAAGAACATATAAAGCAGATATATTTTTCCCCTAAACCAGAATAAAATTTTATTAAGTGGTAGTTTCAGATAACCTTACATTAAAAAAAAATCAAAGAAAGTTAAATAAGACTGGTCTTACAGAAGCATCAGAAACTTCACATTTTAATGTTTAATTGCAGCAACATAAAATTCTAGATGTTTAATAATGAGAGCAGTGCAATTATAAGCATGTCAACAATAAAAGAAACTTGAAGTAAAACAAAAGCATAGGGATAGGGATCCACAATCCCATCAAAATATAGATATTCTCATATTTTAAAACTAACATTTCCTTTAAAACTAATTCCATGCCATACTGTGCAAAGCACAATTTCCCATGTGAATATATACCCAGACCTAATATTAATATTTTTAAACTCATAAAGTCTTGGCATTTTTAGGAATCAAGCAAAGAGAAGATTTATAAAAGATGAGTACAAATCCTAAAACTCTGGTAGCTTCAGGTCATGGAAATTTTAAGAAAGCCATAGTGCCTCTTCTATTTAAATATAACATGCAATACAGATTATTTCTACCATAAATTACAGACAGTCAAGACCCAAGTGATACATTACTAAATTAAAAAACCTAATATCTTAAAACATAGATAGCCTATTATAGAGTATCATATCACTTCATATACTGTTATATACTTTATCTAAAAACCAAACATAAAATAAAATTAGTCAACTGAATAGAACCATACTGAGGAAAAAAGTGAAATTTTATTAAAAAACAGATATGTTATTCCATATTCAGTGAAAAGATCATAGATACATTTATCATCAGTAAATATTTTAAATGCCAACAAATTTTAAAAGCATCCTTTTCATTTGCTAAATTAAGACACATACTGTGTAATAGGTTTTTCAAAATCTCTAAATAGGCTGCCTCACATTGTTCAGAAGAGACCAGCAGAACCATTCAATATTCTATGCACTATTAGTTCTCCCTCAATTTCCAGAAGGTTTTAGTGCATTATTATCATGTTCACAGAATTTCTTTCTTAGGCTTTCTCCACGTATGTTTAGTTAAAATGGGGTCTTTTCTATAGGAGGTATATAACATTAGAAATTCTCACAACGCAAACAACTGGATAATAAAACTACATTTTAAAAGCCTTCTTTAATAGGCTGTCTCTTTTAGTGTAAGCCAGAGACGCCGTCTAAAACATATGCTCCTAATTTAACAATCTTCACCACACACACAAAATGATGAGGTTGAGAAAGCAATAGGAATTTATAACAAAGCATCCTTTCAAACTAGCCGACCAAATACAAAGCATGATTAGCAGTTTGATAATATAGCTTGTTTAAAAGTGATTATTGATCTACCCTGCATAGAGAAACGTCTCAGACCCAGGAAACATCTTCCGCATGTTTTACAAAGAGCATGCATGACTGCTAATTCACATTTTCCAACAAATCACATATGATTATATATCTCCCTCCCTATATATGCATTGTAATCAGTGCCATGATCACAAAGGAAAAAAAAATCTATCAGGCATTTTAAGTTAATCATCTTATTTATTAGAAAATGAAATCATGAAACAGCCTGTATGATGCTTCAGAGGTCAAACTAGTTAAATTTAAGATGCTTTTGGTGCCTTGAAGTAAGCTTATTTTCCTTCTTAAAACCAATTAAGAAGAATACTATATAAAATTTTATATTTATGGTAAAAAGACAACACCCTTATAATACCAACATTTCAATACAGAACAATTTTTATAGACAGATGAGATTTATTATTCTGAAAATATCAATGCCAAAAGAAATATAGTTTAGCTTTACTCACCTTGCATTGTTCAGCGTTTGTCCAAAAAGCTCATTTTGTAAAATATTTGGTGGGGATGAGAAAACCCCATGAAAATGAGATAAAACAGAATTGCAGACCTGGCGCAATGTCTCAAATTGCATTTTTTTTCTTTTTTTTTTCCCCTTCTCTTATTTTTCCTTACCACCTGTCTTTAAAGTCATCTATTTGCAGACACCATCAAATACAAACATGCCAATCAAGTTCCATATTTCTCCTGAGCTCTGTAGAAACTGTGCTTAAATGAGCAGAGGTTGATAGTTAATTGTACAGTCATTATTCTTCTAATTCAGTCGTAGAAGATTCAGCACCCGTACAGCTTTCGGCTTTCTCCTGACTGTAGCAAGAATTCTAAACAGCAGTAAGCTTTTTGGGCATTCCCAGCTGAAGTGTGAAGCTGAGCTGCTCTCATGTACTCTACTCATATTTCTCTAAGCCTATTAAAAACACGCAATGAATAGATGCTGTCGTCAGGAGTTTCAGCACATCTGGCTGCCAGCAATAAAAATCTCAGAAGTAATAAAAATGGGGACAAGGTATCTTCTCAATGTTACTACTGGGTAAGAAGAAGAGAAACGATGCATTTCCTAACCCTTTCTTCTTTCCCTGAAAAACGAGTAACTCCAGCAACAGAGTATGTAGGTCTCTTCACTGTGAAGGCTGCTGCATAGGACAGAACGCTCTAAAAATAAGTGGTATATCCTTCGTTTGATATCATGAAGCTATAAAAATATGACAGACAATAGGGCTTTTTATTGCCTGCATTTATAAGGCCATTGTTTCCAAAGAGACATTTGGAAAACTTACTCGTCTTAATTTCTTAGTTAATTTTAAAAAGTCTTCATTTATTCTTAAAGAGAAGTGAATAATGTTCAATCCAGTCCCTTTCTAAGGGCCATACATAATGACTACAAGATTATTTGTGCAAAGAAATTTGTGCATAGAAAAAAAATTATACTCTATCAATTAAAATTCATTTAAGCAGCACTCATTAAATATGAACTTTCCCACAAATTAAAACACACACACACACACACACATACACACACACAACTAAGCCCAGAAAGACTTTATAAACTATTATTAACTTATTTCAATAAATGGTGGTCATAGCATTTTTCAGAAAAGAATATTCCCTGAAGCCTCCAATTGCTTTAGAGCACCCCAGATCACCGTCCATTCGCAAAAGAATAATTCTGGGTTAGATAAAACCTTACGTTATCCTATATCCAGGTACATCATCTTTCTACAAAAGATGCTCTAAAAGTAATGTGTAAACCAAATTTTAAAAATCTTCTCCCTTATAGAGACAATTAACATATTCATTAATCTTTAACTGCCCCTAAACCATGACACTTCTATAACAGATATATGCTTTTAGCCCTTTTTTACCTCAATTTTTAGCTTTAACCCATTCTATCCCCTTCTACACACACACACCACTAACAATAAATAGGCACTTAAATACACTAAGAAGTTTTTTTAAAAACCGGTGAATTCTAGGGGCGCCTGGGTGGCTCAGTCGTTAAGCAGCTGCCTTCGGCTCAGGGCGTGATCCTGGCGTTCTGGGATCGAGCCCCACATCAGGCTCCTCCTCTGGGAGCCTGCTTCTTCCTCTCCCATTCCCCCTGCCTGTGTTCCCTCTCTCACTGCCTGTCTCTCTGTCAAATAAATAAATAAAATCTTTAAAAAAAAAAAAACTGGTGAATTCTTTGTTGACATGAATAAACATGTCACAAAAGAACACAAAATAAATATGCAACAATATACATTTTTTAATGACACAAGATAAACATGCAATAATGCAAATTTTTAAATAACTAATTTATTTCTTTTAGAAACTAAGATGTTCAATTATGGGTTTATCCTCAACTGAGAGTGCTTATTATTTATTATTTTATATTTTTATGGGCACACACTAATCTATTTATGAAACATAATAATCATAAGGTTTTTTGTTTATAAAGTTCTTCTATATTTACTTTTAAAATTTTTTTAAAGATTATTTATTTATTTGAGAGAGAGAGAGCATGAGCAGGGTGCATGGTCAGAGGGAGAGGGAGAAGCAGGCTCCATGTGGGGCTTGATCCCATGTGGGGCTTGATCCCAGGACCCTATGATCATGACCTGAGCCAAAGGCAGACGCTTAACCAACTGAGCCACCCACGTGTCCCAGGACTTCTAAATTTATTTTTTTTTAGTATCAAGAAAATGTGAGCAGGTGGTAATTCTACTATTGTTTTACAGATGAAAAGAAACTGAGGCTTTAAAGGATTAAAGATCACACAGCTCATAAAAACTGAATGAAGGTCTTTGCTTTGGACTCCATGTCTCATGCTCCTTCCCTATCATTCTATCTTCTACATATGTACACATCTGGGCACACGCGTGCACACACACACACACACACACACCTATTTGTGAATAGATCAGTCTCTATATGTGAATAGGAAAACCACCTGTCAGTGACGTAATCAAGAATATTTCAGTTAAAGCAAACATCTCAATTATTTTAACTCACAAGTAACTTTAAATAGCTTTCTTTCCTTAACTCAAACAGAAGCAACCTGATGTGCTTCAAATTTTTAAGCCTCTGATCATGTTGATTTTTTACATCTACAAAAGGTCAATTTCTGTAAGTGAAAACACATAGTTTTAAAACCCTTAATTTCCAAGCTTATACTATCTGTGATGAATATATAATTTCCAAGCTTATACTATCTGTAATGCATATATGTAAGTATGTATATATTTCCCCCTTGTGGGTAGATTCAGTTTTTATAAATAATCAAAAGCCCTTCTGAAGCAAGTCTGTTAAATAAGATGATTACATTGCAAAACGCTCTTTGTTGCTTAAAAGAAAGTTTCTTTTGTTTCAAAATTGGATCTGAAGGCAAGGTCATAGGAAGAGTTTCAAAAAACGGTCTCAGCAACGGAAACATCACTGGAATGAGCAGTAACGTGACTTCTTTGAAAGACTAAAGAATACAGCAACTACCTTCCTCAGAGCCTTCTTTTTCAGCTCTGGCCATCCAACACACGCTACTGGTCAGCTTTCTCTTAGTTCCCTCACCATTCTAGAAGTGATTTCTTCCACTCCCCAGCCCTTACCAACTTTTCACCTGCTCCCATTCATCGTTAAGGACTCACATGTCACTTTCTCAAGAAGACCTTCTCTGACCAGGATTAGGTCCCCTACCATGCACTCTCGTCATATCCTGTATTTGCACTTCATGCATTTGGTAACAGTGTCACTATATATTTATTTGGGGAAAAAAAGTTTATGTCTTTCACTTCAGTCCCATGAGGTTAAGGTTCATGAGTCTTTTATTCTAGCATCGTGCCTAGTACAGAGTAAGTGCTCAATAAATATTTGTTGAATGAACAGTTGCCTATATTTTATTGAAAAGGTAATTAGTTTTTAGTCACATCCCATAAGTGGGATAGGAAACTGCTCAGGGCTCAATCTGGTTCTTTGTTTCTGTGTTTATTTTAGCCGACCACATCATATTATAAGGTTCGTAAATACAAGAGCAACTAATATTTGCAATCAAAAACATTATGTAATTTGTTGGAATATCCTGAATATTTTAAGAATGTTTATAGCTAATATTTGTTTTACATTTTCTATACACTGTAGGCCACACGTAACATAAACATTGGAGGCTTCTAGGAGGAGAGAAAGAACATGGCACTTGGGAGTTTAATGGCCTGGTTTAAGTATTAACTTCAAACCTAACCGGCCATTATACCTCACGACATTCACTTTATATATCCGGGCTATGGTTTCTTCAAGCTACGTCATTTACCTCACAGGGTTATTATTGTATTTCAACATGTAATGTATATAAATACATTCCATAAACTCTAAAGTACATAGTAATTGGAAGTAACCTCACTACGCTACCAAGGAATCAAATGATTGGAACCAAGATTCTAACAATTATGTTCAGGTATCTTTTATTTACCATATTTATTCATGCACTTCCTGATGCATTTATTCACAGGCTTCTTTGTGCAAGGCTCTATCCCTCTGTTAGATATTGACAGGATACAATGCTTACATTTACCTCTTTCCGGGAAAATTAGATAATTAGCTCTACGTTTACACTGAGTCCAGCTGAGAGGCATTAACTCTCACAAGTGATATAGATGGTGCAAACCTGGCTGCACGATTAGAATCTTTAGCACCTCACTGGTAATGAAAAGCTAATTAGAGTTCTCGCAGAAGAAGAGGTGTTAAGAAACCTCCAGCAGCAGAGGCAATTTTATTAAAGAAGATATCTAAAAGGTTAACCAACACCTGAAAGAGTATAATCTCATTCCTCAAAAGAATTCAAATAAAACAATAACAATGTAATGTATTTTTGGCCATTACATTGGCAAAGTATTGGCCAGAGGGTCAGAGAATGGGCACACTCTCATACTATATTTATTGGGAGAAGCGTACACAGGTAGAACCTTTCTGAGAAATAGTTAGTAATATGTACCAAAAACTTTAGAAGTGTTCAGAATCTGAGAGAACACTAGAAGAATAAACACCAAAATGTTAATATTGATTATATCTGAGTGAGAACATCACAGATTTTTTTTCTTCATTATACCTCTTTATACATTAGCCACAAGAAAAGCCCCAAGTTTAATCCACCTGCAAGTGGACAATTCTACAATTACAATGAAATCATAACCATACATATTAAGTACAATGTTGGCCCGTGAGCTTTTTCTTAGCAATGCTCAAGTAAATCAAATGCTAGATTATTAGTTTTCACACGGTCAGCTACATCCATTAGCAAAGGTATTCTCTTCTTTATCAGTGAGTTCCTAAAATTCTGTAATCATTCAAATTGCTTAATTAGTACTATGAAACATCCAAATGAAAGGAGGGAAAAAAACAGCACTAACATGTTTCTATCATCCTCAAAAATACTGGAAGTATAAGATCTTAAAAATTAAAATCACTTAAGAGTCTTGGTTTACAAATGCCTAAAGTCTGTGGGCTAAATGTCCTAAGAAATGTAACACAAACTCAAAAATTAAATGAAAGAATAAAAATTGGGAATTTATTCTCTTCTAAATTAATAACAACACAAGCCTCTTACTTGATAAGACTCAATCAGTCATGACATACTTCGATTTTATAATTTTAAAGATGTCTCGGCTTATTTTGAATTTTTAAGAGTACCAAAGTGTGTCTATTAAATGCTCCATACATGCAAACATTTAAACATAGCTAATCAATTACTGAAATGATATGATATATAATATGCATAATCCACAACAAAAATCCCAGAAATGCTTTCAAGGAATTTTTCATTTTCTTAAAATACACACCTGTAGTTCTATCTATATAATTGGAACAACTGCACTGTCTCTTCTGTTGCATTATTCTTGCTCCATTGCCTCTTTGAAGCATCTGACTGATAAAAATCTAAGGGTTATATATAAGAAAGATGTCCAGAGAACAAGTGTCTTCATATGTTTTGCAAATTAATGTCACTCACTGTAAATATTTCCCTGAGGCAAGACCATAGAACCATTCACCTCAGGGATAGCAAATGAGCAAATAAAAGGCAGATGATGAAATTTCGAGCCAAAGTAGAAAGGAAAAAAGCATTCAATAAAGGAAAATTGGCCTGGACTTCAACTTAGGGTGCACAGTATACGGTATATCCAGGGAGGAAAGAGAGGAAGAATGGCCCAGACTTAAATAAGCACACTACAAATCTAGAGATTCCAGAGTAAAATCAGTGGAGAAAACAGTGGAGTTCAAAATACCTACAGCAGTTTTCATAATAGGTTTTTTAAAACATGTTGATACTGTTATTTTCTGATATACAAAAAAGTTCTATAGTATTTCCTGGGGCTTGAACTCTCTATCTCTCTGTCCCTAAGGTTTGGCCATTGCTGCAGAACAGACTCCTAGCAGTTTCTACCATCTAATTCATAAAGGAAAGGGGGAGCACAGTGAAAGCCTCCACGAATGCAAGAAGCCCCACCATCATTATCATCTCTCTGACTCCTCTTTCTAGGCCAGAAATATGAGGGCTAAGCCTACTACACTTGGCTCAAGCTGCATTATTATGAGAGGTATTAACAGGGTTGCTTCAACAGTCCCGTGCCAAGCAGCTCTTACCAGAGTAGTTCCCACACCTACAAGCTGGCAGCCACTGAAATTTCTTTTCCATTGGACGCAAGAGTCAGGCTAGACTTAAGCTCCACAATGAAAATATCTAGAGTATTTTATCTAATCTGACACCTAGAGATTCTACCTGTTAGAAGAAAGAGAACCAAGATCTCTGGCAAGTCCCTCCAGTGTTAGGACTACTAGTTCCAAGTATATGTCTCCTTGATAACTATCAAGAGAATCACTGGAAGCAACACAACAATTTCAAGGAGTTATGTCAATATGAGTAAGGGCCAATTCAATCTCTAATAGCTACATTCGCCAGGAGCCACAGTATAAGAAATGTTTATAGCTTTGGGACTCCAAGCACTCACACCTAAGCTTGCAAACTGAATGCCCATAGTTATCACATGAAAAGTAGAAATAACAATCATTGGCACAACTATAAATCTGTTTTAGCAAAATATGGGAGAAAATGGAATACTATGCAATAATACTGGCCTCCAAGAGGTCCCATCCACAATTCCTTTCTTTTTTTTTTTTTTTAAAGATCTCATCTATTTATTTGACAGAGAGAGAGACAGTCAGTGAGAGAGGGAACACAAGCAGGGGGAGTGGGAGAGGAAGAAGCAGGCTCCCATCGGAGAAGCCTGATGTGGGGCTTGATCCCAGAACGCTGGGATCACGCTCTGAGCCAAAGGCAGATGCTTAACGACTGAGCCACCCAGGCGCCCCCACAATGCCTCTTTCATGCAATTTCCTTCTACTCATTACATCATGAGCAAGTGGAAACAGCAAAAATACACCAAGATATTATCTCACTACATATGGATGCAGGGAAATCAATTAAGAAGCTAAAGCATTAGTCAAAGCAACATATTAGTCGGCTTGGATTAAAATAATTACAGTATGATGCAGACAAAGAAGGACTAAAAAGGTAGATGTTGAATCAACAGGACCTAATGACTGATCTGCTACAGGGACGGAAGGTAGTGTATGAAGGTCAAGAGTGGAGTCAAAAATGACTCTCAGATTTCTCTCTTAAGTAACCAAGCAGATAGTTTTAAAATTTGCTGAGACAGAAAATGCTAAAGGAGGAGCAGACTGAGGGAGAAGGAAAAGGAAGATGATGAGTTGTTGAATTTAAGAAGCATGCAAGAGAGCTAAAAAAGCAAGTAAGTAAGCAATTGGACATGTCACTCCGAAGTTTAGAAGAGAGTTCTCATCTAAAGATATAAATTCAGGAAGCATCAGCATGTTAGTAATGACTTCAAATCAAGTAAGTAAATGAGATTACACAAAGAGAAAGTTCAAAATGAAAAGAGGGGGGAAAATTAAGACAGAACACAGGGGAACTAAGTTCCACATTAAGTCATCAGGTAAAGAAGAAGCAAGTCAAGGAGAAAGAGGAGGAACCACCACAGAAGTAGGAGGGAAATCAGGAGAGTGTGGTGGCCTAGAAGCCAATAAAAGGCTCTGTTTTAAGAAGAATGGTATGGTCATCCCTCTGTTATATATTCTGTCATCTGGAATTTGAATGATTATCATTTGTGACCCTGTGCTTCAAAACAATTCTGAAAAGAGCTCTTTTGGCCTGAAATCACTCACTCCATAAGACCCAGACCTAGCATATGAAAACAGACCAAGAACAGACATCCAAGTTTCCTTCATCTACCCCCTTTCCTCCCTTGGTGAAAGGTATGCAAACAAAATTTTTAGTCTTGATACAGCCAAAGCAGAGGACCTTATGCAAATAAACTCATGCAAATCTACAGGTATCTTGATCCAACACTACCAACTTAAAAATACAATTGGATATGCCTGGCCCTTAGAAATGAACCGAGATCAAGATTAATCAGAGAATCCAGTTACTTACGAGTGAAGGCAATTAAGCACCAAATATGAAAGTAGAAAGGAAAAGAAAGTATAAAACAAATAAGACCTATTCTATTAATTTTCTGCCTAGCTTTCCCTTTTCCTTACAAGCTTCTTCCTAAAATACCTGGTTTTTTATTATTGAATCTAGTTTAGAAGCCTCTAAAAGATAGAGATCTAATATCTAATGATATTTGTCATAAGAATAACATTTATTTTATGTGTGAATCAAGTCACCAGTGATTTTAGTACTATGCTATTTCCTATCTTAAAAGAACCTCCTCTGATCCCACATTTCTTCCTAGGTACCGCTCCATTTTTATGATCCTCTTCACAACAAAATTTCTTCAAGGAGTTGTCTATAGTTGCCATGTCAACTTCCTCATTTTACATCCTCTTCTCAATTTCATCTCTAATACTCCACCAAGACTGCTCTCACCAATGACTTCATGTTGCCAAATTCAAATGCAATTTTGTTCTTTTCTCTCTTATTACGTTTGTTTTATTTCTTAATTCCACTTAGCTAACATACAGTGTTATATTACCTTCATCTCTGTTCTTTTCTTAACATGAACTTTAACTTAACTTGACTTCCCTCCACAGCATTTAATACTGATGCTATGCTGTCCATGGCCTTTTAACCATTTTTTGTCCTCTTTGTTCTTTAAATACATTCTCCTGATTTCCTGTTCCTCAGGGGCAATTTTTTCTCAGTGTCTTTTGCTAGCTCTTACTCCTCTCTTAGACCCCTGAATGTTGGGAATGTCCAAGGCTCTACTGTGACTAAGTTACAGATTTCTGTTCATTTTTTTCTTTTAAGTAAACTCTACCCTAATACGGGGCTTGAACACACGACCTCAAGTTCAAGAGTTGCATGCTCTACCAACTGAGACTGCCAGTTGCCTCAAGATCTTCTGTTGTTTAATCTACATGCTCTCGCTAAGTGACTTAGATCCATAGCCTTAAATACCTTGTATATTTATACCTTTGTCCTTATCTTCCTCTAGAACTCCAAATTGATATAACCGCCTCTCAACTTGACATCCCCAAATGGAAATCAAAAGGTCATCTCAAATATATGGCCAACAAAATTTCTGATGTCCTCATCCAAACCTGTTTCTCCTTACAGTTTTTCCTATCTCGGAACAACACCATGATTTATCCAGGAATTACCCTTGATATCTGTTTTTCTTTCACACTCTGCCACCCACATCAATCAGTAGGTTCTGTCAACTCCACCTTTGAAATGGAACACAAATCCATCAAAATTCCCATCTCGCCACCACAATTCAAATTCAAGCTACCAATATTTCTCGCAGACTACTTCAATCACCTCCTAATTTCTCTGTGCATCAATACTTGTCCTCTACAACCATTCTCCACACAACAGAATGACCATACAAAAACATTAATAATATTATGTTCCTTCCGTGTTTAATCACAATGGCATCCTATCAGATTTAAAACAAAATCTAAACTCTCTCATTTTATAGAAAGTAAGTGACCTGCTTTTTTTTTTTTTGGTCCAAGTGATTGGTGACAAAGTTAGAATGAGCATCCACATCTCCTTACAGTCCAGTGCTCCTTACACAGTACTACCATGTCTCTGTCAGTCAGCAACTTCTCACGAATGCTCTCATTTTAAATGTAAGCTAATTTTATAAGGGTCCCCAGAATGCAAAAAAGGATAATGTGAAAACACAAATAAAAAGATCAAGGTAGGCTTGGACATATACATAACTCCAAAATCTTATATTTTTTGAGGGAATAAAACACAAAGATCCACCAAAGCACTGGATCAAAATACATTTAGGTAGGAAAGGGAAATATTCTAATGAAAAAAATCAAATTTTCGTAATCCTTCCCCACTCACAGGACTCTAATTCTTATTAAGCAAAGTCGACTATAAGAAACAGGTTTCTCACCACTTTCCAGACAGTGATTTTAAATCATGCCTCAAAACTTTCAACCACGTCACAGTTTACATAAGCAAATTTCAGATATATATCACAAGGGTGATATATATCTAAAAAGTGCAAAACAATTTTACCCCACAAGTTCGAGTACATATATTCGGTCGTCTTACAGCCATGAAAAATAGAAACTTCTTCTGAGAAATGTAAATAAAATTTGTCAATTCTGCTCTATCAACACAAACCAATTCTCGTGCAGAGAAAAGGAAGACTAAAATAGTTAAAGCGATTGGATAAACAGAAAACTCAGTAAGAATTTGAAAATATTACTGAGGAAAAATAAATTGAAAACTAACATCTAAGAAATTGACAAACAAAAAAAATGCTCAAGTGAAAATATATAAAAAGAAAGAAGAACTGAAAAGAAAAAAATAGAAGGGGGTTGTATCAGTAGAGAAGGGGAAGTCACCCTTAAGTTTAATTTTCCAGTTCAAGCACTGTGTAATTATGTAAGCACAGTAAGAACTGTTCCACCAATAACCTTCAAACCAACCTTGAAAGACCTTTCCAGACAAAGGGCTCCAAATCATACCTCAAAACTTCCAACTGTGTCAAATAATATATACAAAGCATCTCTCGGGTATATATCACAGAAATATAAACAGTTGGTTATAGGAAACAACAATTTTTATTCTCTGCACTATTTATTTTTGCTGCATTATTTGTTTGAAAAAACTAGAGTAGCCACAGATTACTCAAGAAGAAATCCATATGATCTGTATTAATGTACCTAACAACAAACTGTATCCCAAATCTTTGGACAATAACAATTTATCATGTATTAAGCTATCTTGAGATGCATGAGACTAACTCTTTCTTCAGGATTCCTAGTGTTAAAAGAGATCACACAATTTTAAAACAAAAACACTTACAAGAAGTATGCACCAGTACCATTATTAAGTAATGCACTCACATATACACACAGGCAAAAGTGGACATACACAATTAAAGATAATGAGACAATTTCTATAAATTTCTTATAAGTTAAAAAAAATTTTACAAACTCCTTCGGAGTTTTTTTTTTTAAGATTTTATTTATTTATTTATTTGACAGAGATAGAGCCAGCCAGCTAGAGAGGGAACACAAGCAGGGGGAGTGGGAGAGGAAGAAGCAGGCTCCCAGCAGAGGAGCCCGATGTGGGGCTCGATTCCAGGACCCTGGGATCATGCCCTGAGCCGAAGGCAGACGCTTAACGACTGAGCCGCCCAGGCACCCCAAACTCCTCCGGAGTTTTAACTAAATCTCTCAATGGCTACAACACTTTTATAGGTAGAGGCTATAGTCAAAACATGCCAGGATCATTTCTGGAAAAGTCCTGTCCCAAGTCACTACGTATTAAACATATTCCTACCTATTCCTCCCAGAAACTAAAGTCAACAAAGATCTTTTGCATTCGTTTATCAAGAGGAGCAGAGAAAATAAGCCACATTGACAAACTCAAAGGCAAAACCAGAAATCAAGAGAAAAATAGGGAAANAGAAGCTGAGAGTTTCATGTAGTTTAGATTATCTTATATAATTCTGTGTATATACAATTAAATACTCTATTCATAATGGAGTAAGAGACTAGTAAAAATTTGTTCTCTAATCTAGCAATTCTCAAAAGTATAGTCTAATGACCTCAGGGGGATCCCCAAGACTCTTTCAGAGGATCTGCAGGGTCAAACTTACAGTCCGAATAATACTAAAATATTATTTGCCTTTTGGACTCTCTTTTCTTACGGGTGTTAGGGTAGAGTTTACCAGAGGCTAAATTATGTATGCTATCTCAAGATACTGAATACAGAAGGAGATAAAAGAACCCAGCTGTCTTCCACTAAATCAGACATTAAAGGGATTTGCAAAAATGTAAGATAATGCCAATTTCCTTACTTTTTCTTTTCTTTTTGAAATATGTTGTATTAATTCTCTATTATAGTTGCAAAACAAATCCTCACGATCATGGTGGCTTAAAAAAAACATACATTTATTATCTTCCAGTTTCTAAAGATTAGAAGCCCAAGCATGGTTTAAAGGGTATAATCAGGGGCGCCTGGGTGGCGCAGTTGTTAAGCGTCTGCCTTCGGCTCAGGGTGTGATCCCAGTGTTCTGGGATGGAGCCCCACATCAGGCTCCTCCACTAGGAGCCTGCTTCTTCCTCTCCCACTCCCCCTGCTTGTGTTCCCTCTCTCGCTGGCTGTCTCTGTCAAGTAAATACATAAAATCTTTAAAAAAATAAAAAAAAATAAAGGGTATAATCAAGGTATTAGCTAGACCACGTTTCCTTTGGAGCTCAGGGTCCTTTCCAAGCTCATGTGATTGTTGGCAGAATTCAGTTTCTTGTGACTCTAAGATTGAAGTCCCCTTTTCCTGCTCTCAGCTCCCAGAGACACCCCCCCACAGATCCCACCATGATACTGACTACCATTATTCATGTTATTATGGATTGATAAACTTAGATGCTTGAATCCTTAAACAATTAAAGATAACAAACAGGAAAATAGATCTTTATCTTTAACTTTATTTAAAGCTTTGACTCCAACTCCCTATTTTTTTTTAACACTGGTGAGACATGCTAGATGTTGTATGAGCCTTAAAAAGACTATTCTTGAATCTTAAGCTTCAATATTCAGCAAGATAAGCCAGTGGCTGGTTCCTTAGTCTCTCATCTTCCAAAGGATACCACCCAATTGTTTATCCCAGAACTGTCTTATCACATCAGCTACAACAGATGAAAGTATACAGTGAGAAAAAAAAAAAATGGAAGCAGTTATTTACCTCAAACCAGTTTCATTTATTACCGCTTTATTTACTTGACTAAAAGATCTAAAACACTTCTACACTCACCAACCCTTGCCCACCTTAGTATGGCAGTCCAATTTTGTAACCTTTATTCATTACATCCTTGACCAATATCAGAACTGTTTCACTTGGCGTATATCAGGAGAGCCAAAGCGTACGGGGAGAGGTGGGTGAGATGCCCTAAAAATGATTATGAATTTATAGACACTTTTTTTTTCAAGAAATAGTAAGCAACAAGTACAGTCTGAGTCAATTAAATGTCACTGATTAGGAGAACGAATATTGGCTTATAATATTTGAAGTATGACTGAAAAGCAACTAGTTCTAAAGTGACCAGTATAGTCAAGTCATACTCTAAATGTGGGTAACAACTTCCTAAGACTTTGAATAAGGAGGACAAAACAAGTGGACAAAAGGCAAAACTTCCGTAAGTCAAGGGAAAATAAACTATCACTGAATGGCTCTGCGTCAAAAGTAAAAAGTCACCATATTCAGCCAGAGATGGAGAGGAATGAATGGTCACTGAAATTATCCCAAAGATACCAACAGATAAAAATGTGAGTTGAAATTGGAAGAAAATATAGTTCCAAGATGTAGATCAGTAGGGAACATGGAAAAGTTTAAGTTGGAAAAAAGTATTTTACTAAAATGTTTTATTCTGTCTCCAACATTCTTAAGAGGAAAATAGAATGATTTTCAAATTATTAGTGAGACAGCCCCAGAATGAGTACAGCTGCCATGGCTTATAAAATTAGACTAGATATTTTTTTATCCATATGCTCAAGAATAAGTAACCTGAATCGTTCTGTATCTATTGATAAAATTGAATTCATAATTTTAAAAAAACCTAGCCACACAAAAACTCCAGGCACCTGGCATCAGAGGCAAATTCTACCAAACATTTAAAGAAGAAATGATAACACTTGTACACAAACTCTTGCAGAAAACTGAAGCTAGAAGATCACTTCCTAACCCAGCTTATGAGGCCAGCATTCCCAGATACCAAAAACAATGATATTACGAGGAAAAAAATTTACACACCAATACCCTCCATGAATATAAATTAAAAATTCTCTAACAAAATATTAGTAAATCAAATCCAGCAATAAATAAATAGAATAATACCATCATGACCAAAAGGGGTATCCCAGGAACGCAAGGCTGGTACAACACTTAAGAACAGTACAATTTATTATATAAACAGACTAAAAAAGAAAAATCATATCATCATCCCAATAGAGGCAGAAAAAAGCAATTGACAAAATTCCACAGCCAATCATGGTTTAAAAAAAAATTCTCAGCAAACTAATACTGGAAGAGGATTTCCTTAATTTCATAAAAGGATATCTATGCAAATCCTGCAAATAACTACACATTTGATTGTAAAATATTCAAAGCATTCACCCTAAGGTTGAGAAAAAGGTAAAGATGTCACCGTTACCACTTCAATTTAATGTTATAGTGGAGGCACCAGTCAGTAAAATAGTACCAAAAAAATGGAAATAAGTTGCTTATAAACTGAAAAGTAAGAAATAATGCTGTCTTTTTTACACATGACACAGTATCACCTCTGTAAAAAATCTCAAAGAATGTTTAAAACAATAGTGTGGTACTATCACAGGATAAATAAACCAATAGGACAGAATAGAGAACTCAAAAATAGCCCAACTACATACAGAAATATGTTATAAACAGGTGGTCCCAAAACCCAGTAGTGGGCAAATGGTTTAATAGTTGCTGCTGCAAACCCTGGTTTGCTATATGGGAAGAATAAACTTGAACTTATATTTCGCTATAACCACACTAAATTCAGGGTAATTAAAAACATATATGAGGGGCGCCTGGGTGGCTCAGCTATTAAGCATCTGCCTCCGGCTCAGGTCATGATCTCAGGGTCCTGGGATCAGGCCCCGCAACGGGATCCCTGCTTGGCGGGAAGCCTGCTTCTCCCTCTCCCACTCCCCCTGCTTGTGTTCCCTCTCTCGCTGTCTCTGTCAAATAAATAAATAAAATCTTTAAAAAAAAAAAAAACATATATGAGACAGAACATAAAAGCTAATAGCAGAAAGTGCAAAAGAATATTCTTAGGGTCTTTGAGTGAGGTTTGACTTCTTAATCATGACTAAAAAATCACAAACTATAAAGCAAAAAAAAGTAATGAATTTTACTACATTAAAAAAAGAAAGTCTGTTCAACAAAGATACTGTAGATGAAAATGGCGGGGAGATTTTTTTTCCAAATGGGCAAGTAATATAAATAAACAATTCACAGCAATGACAGTCCAAATTGCTAACAAGTATATGAAGGAATTCTTGGCTTCAGTGTAACCAGGAAATTTCAAATGAAAACAAAAATACCCCTTAATATCTACCAGACTAGTAAAAGGCAAATGTCTGATTACTATTAACTATTAGTAATTATATGGGATATCACAAATCCTCAAGCACTGCAGGTAGGGGTATGGACGGAGTCAGTCTTGAAAACAGAACTAGTTAAATAAAGTATTCATACCCTATGTTACAGTAATTCCACATGTAGATATCCACACTACAGAGGAAGACTTGCATAGGTCCATAAGGAGACATGTTCAAGGATGTTCACTGACTCACTGTTTGCAGTTATGAGGAGTTGTCACATAGCCTAGATTCTCTCTCACTAATGGACTGTCAAATAAAATAAGATACATACTAGAAATATGCCACTCCTCTGTCATTACAAATTTAGTGGTTTAAAACATACCAGTTTATTGTGTTTCAGTTTTGTATGTTAGAAGTCTAGTAGAAGCTTCAACAAACTAAAATCAAGGTGCTAGCTGAATTCCTTTTTGGACGCTCTAGGAAAGACACTTTTTTTTTCCTCATTCACATTGTTGGCAGAATTCAGTCCTTTGAGGTTGTAGGACCAAGGTTACCATTTCCTTGCTGACTGTAAACTGAGCGTGCTTCCCAATTTCTAGATGCTGCTGAATTGACTCACAGCCCCCTTCCTCGGTCTTTAAGTCAACAATGGCCAGTCAGGTCTGTCAGGCTTTGAATCACTCCTTTCCCTTCTTCCATCTCATCTCTTTGACCCAGTCAAGAAAGGTTCTCCACTTGGAAGGACTCAAATGATTAGACTGGACTCACCTAGATAATCCAGGATAATTTTCCCTCTCATCACACACTCTCATCACATCTTCAAAGTCCCTTTGGCCATGGAGGATAACATAGTCACACGTTGCAGGGATCAGGATATAAACATCTTTGAAGACCATTTTTCTGTCTACCACAGAACAAAATGCAGCAGAATGGACCAACTGACTAATATTCCTACATAAACAAATCTTTTCAAATGGAAGATCTAAGCACCACATCATTTATGTAATTTAAAACACATACACGCACAATGCAAGATTTTTTTTTTTATTCAGAGATAAATATTTAGGGGCACCTGGGTGGCACAGCAGTTGAGTGTCTGCCTTCAGCTCAGGGTGTGATCCCGGTGTCGTGGGATCGAGCCCCACATCAGGCTCCTCAGCTATGAGCCTGCTTCTTCCTCCCCCACTCCCCCCGCTTGTGTTCCCTCTCTCTCTAGCTGGCTCTCTTTCTGTCAAATAAATAAATAAATAAATCTTTAAAAAAAAAAAAAAACCTATTTAGGCGGGAAAAAGCACACAACAGAAGAGCCCTACAGAGATCACTGAAGTGCCATAAACTGATAACTATGACTAACAAAACTTGCTACATCTGAGAACCAAAATAAATTAAAGAGTGGCAGGAGAGACACTGATGATACTACACAACTGGCTTTCCTACTATTTTTATATCACACTGTATCTTCTGTCTTTAAAATTCCTTCAGGAAAATTCTGTTAAAATTTTAACAAACCTACAAAACCTTCCCTAAACCGCCCTATTTAATTATATGATTTAAGTTTGTTCATGTGAGGGGTACCTGGGTAGCTCAGTGGGTTAAGCATCTGACTCTTGGTTTTGACTCAGGTCATGATCTCTGGGTGGTGAGATCAAGCCCCGCGTCAGGCTCTGCGCTCAGCAGGAGTCTACTTGGATATTCTCTCTCCCTCTGCCCCTTCTCTCACTCGGGCTCTCTCTCTCTCTCTCTCACTCAAATAGATAAATAAAATCTTAAAATAAATAAACACATAAATACATAAATAAATAAATCTGTTCATTTAAGCCTCTAATTTTATATACTTCTAAGTTATATTTTGTTACCATCTGTTTTTACCAATTTCAAATAGTTACATTTCTGTAACTACATCATTGGTCCTGACTTACTAGATTATAAATTCTTATGGCAGAGAGCATCTTCTACTGTTTTTGTATTTCTTCACATAAACTAATGTTATAAATATATACTTGATAAATACTGTAGGCTGAGCACCTGAAGTAATAATTGCTGCAGTATAGTTCCATGGGGAGCTTTCTACAAGTCTAACAAGTACTATGCAGATTTTCGTTAGCTACTACATAGAAGCCTCCAAGAAGAACAGGGAGATCATGTGATTTATTGCCCGCACCAGAACTTTAGAAAGTAAAGTAAGTGCTCTTAATAATGATGCGGGGGCAACAGGTAGAAGCCAGGACCGGCCCTGGCAACCTGGGATGTAGGTCACCTTACCCAAAAATAGATTGAACAACATGGAAAACAGCAAGATATTTAGTCACATTCTTTAAACTGAAGCTAAAAGGTGACAGATCAAAGCAACATGCATAAGAACTGCTTTAAAAATATGTTAAAGCACTTAAAATGCCCCATCATCAGTGTAAGTGTCTAAGAAACAATAGTATTCTAGAGCTCAATCATATATGTGGCAACCAGTAGTTTAGTTCTTTTATGCAGCTTAACATGTTTTTATAAAGATATCACCAAAAAAAGGATTCTAAGGAGAAAAGAAAAATACGGTACTGGATTACATAAATAAATTCAATTTTTGTAAACACAGCATAATTGTAAAAGGTAAAAGGTATGGAAAAGACCATCAGTTATCTACTTGTCTTTTCAGGGATTCAATTTATTTCAATTCATTCCAATTCAACTACTATTCATTGAGCGCCTACTATTTCTAGAACCTAAACTAGGCATGTATGGACACAAAGACGTAAAAGACAGAATGCTCTAAAGTTGCTCAAAATTTAGTAAGAGGGAAACAAGTTGATAACAAGCATACTGAAGGTCAGATGGGGGTAAGTGCTACAATTAAGTTACACTTTATAAGCAAAAAATATAATTCCTGCTGGAAAAAAAATAAGGGAAGACTTCATGTAAGTAAGGACACTTAGCCTGGGATTAGAAGAAAAAGTAAAGATTTAGGCAGAAATGCTAAGGTACACCCTTACTTAAGGATCTTAGCACTTACTACTTCTGGGCCTGGAGTGTTCTCTCCCCAGACAGACAAATGACTTACTTCTTCACCTCCTTCAGCTCTTAACTGGATGTGAAGGTGTTCCATAACCTCTGATTTAAAATTGTTAACCATCCTTCTTCCCCCACAAAAATCCCTTTCTCTCTTTCCCCTGTATTATTTTCCTCTGCAGTACTCTTGGCCAGAGCCTAGGAGGTGCCAACTTTAAGTGAATGGCGCCCCCAGGAGGTCTGCTCTGCACAGCGTGTAGAGTCAAAAGCAAATTCTATCAGCATCCAGTTTACTAGTTATTTCTTATTCGTCTTCCCCAACTAACAAGCAACCTCCATGAGGGATTTTGTATATTTTGTTCACTGACATACCCTCAGCACCTAGAAATCCGTCCGTCACACAACCAATAATAAATATTTGTTAAATCGTATGTACATAGCTGGAACAGAATTCTAGATAAAATGAAAAGCATGAGCAAAGACTCTCCATTTTAAGAACGAAAGATATTTTTAAATTCATTAGTTATCTGCTGTAGCTATATTATAGGTTGCATGGGGGGAAGTGATGGAAGATGAGGTTTCAAAATACAGATAATAGTGAGTCTTGAAAAGTAGAATGATAGGATTTTGAGTCAGAAAAATGTATGTTTCAATGGAAAACTGTACCTCTAATTTTGGAATCTTGAGAAATCATTTCAGTATAAAAAAGGGTATCTTAAACCACACCTTACATCATTGTGGGAATTAAAAATAAATGCCTTACATTTTTCTCACAGAGCCTAGAATGTAGTAGGTAATCAATAAATGTTAGTTTCCCTTAGAAAACTAAGGATTTGAAATTCAAGTACAAAATGGGAAGGCATCAAAAAGGAGGAAATGAATGACTTCATCATATCTGTACTTTAAAAAAATCCTCATTCTGGAAACAAGGAAAAATGGAGAAAAGCAAACAAATAGGCAGAAAGCCAGAAAGAAACCAAGACACAGTTAATGCCTAAACAGGGCACTGATGCTATCCATAATGAAGTGGAAGGGTTGAATACAAGAAATGCTATAAAAAATGAAATTGACCAAAAACGTAAATGTTCACTGAATATGAAAATCAAGAGGAAGAGGGTTAGGAAATAACATGTAAGTTTCTTAACTTGGGCAGCAGGATGATTGAAGGTGCAGCCAGAAGAGCTGGGGAATGACAACAAAGGTGCTCCTTAGGGAGGAAGCAGACACTTAGATTCAGAACATTTTGGTTTTGAAATATCTGTGAAACAAAAAGTAGGATTGTACACCCCCCAATTGTAAAATCTGGTACATGGAGATCTCAGAACTAGAGATAAATATTTGGCAATAAATATAATATTCACAAAGGAAAGGCAATGGTACACCGGGAACTGGGTTTTTCACAATCTCGGACACCAGCTTCATCCACTTACTAGTCCATAGCGGGCTCAGCAACTAGCTCAGGTGTGACAAGCACAGAAGCAAATCGTTTTGCTTTAGAGATGCACCTTCGCCACCTGGTGGCAAAAATAATAAATACAGGTTTAGCCTTGATCATTGAAAAGTTCAAATCTCGTCATTTATCAACGCCTTTCCCAGCACTATATTACAGGGAAAGAATCTTTCATACTTCGTTTCTAACACAATTGCTATTTCTCATCTCACTTTTTACTCTGACCACTAATACACTCAAACTGTATAACTGGAAGAAGTATTATTGGTAAAAATATAACCTCCCCCTACTCTCCAGGACCTTCCCACTTCATAATTCACTCATTGCATAGTCCAATATACACCACAAGGCAGTTAAGTAACTATGGAATTTAATGTATTACTAAAGCTCATGCTGCCAAGTTTCTTGCTCTCAACAATCGCTTGAATTGCTTACGTAGCAGAAATGGACTTTTTGAAACTAGATATGTGCTTTGAACAGATTGCTCAATGGAACAGTACAGAACATCTATAAATATGCCCTAAAATATAATAATTCAATATGTGATAAAAATGGCACCTCAAATCAGTGGGATGAAAAGATGCACCACTCAATAAATAATTTGAGGACTAAGTAACCTTGTACAGAAGAGTAAGGTTGGAGCTGTACTTCACACCATAATCCAGCAGGTTTCACATCGATCAGTTTTATAATGTAAAAGTAAAATCAAATAGTATAAGAAGAGATCATGGAAATATTTTTAATCTTAGTGAAGAGAAGGCCACAACAAAGAATTAGACTATATACTTCTCCACTGAAGATATATAAATAGCCAATAAGCAGAAGAAAAGATGATCAATATCATTATTCATGAGGGAATTGTGAATCAAAACCACAATGAGATAAAATTTATGTTCACAGGGATGACTGTAATAGAAAAGACAGGAAAACTGAAAACATATATCCACACAAAAACTTGCATAACAGCATTATTCATAATAGCCCCACTGTGCCAACAACTCAAATGTCTATTAACTGATGAATGGATAAGCAAAAATGGTATATTTATACAATGAAATAATATTCAGCCATAAAAATGAATTAATTAGTGATTTATGCTACAACGTGCATGAACCCTAAAAACATTATTCTAAGTGAAAGAAGGGAGACAAAAAAGGCCACGTGTTGTATGATTCCATTTTTACAAAACGTCCAGAGTAGACAAATCCATAGAGATACAAAGTAGATTGGTAGTTGCCAGGGGGCTGATAGCAGGGGAGAATGGTGAATGACTACTAAAAGAAATTTCTTTTGGGGATGACGGAAGTGCTTTGGAATTAGTGGAGATGGTTGTACAAATTCATAAATATACTAAAATCCACTGAATTATATAATTTAAAAGGGTGAATTTTACTGAAAGTGAAAAGTTAAAAAAAGAAACTGGAGTCATAAAAGAAAAAAATTCCAAAAACTGTAAAAGACATGTTTATGTTTATGCATTGGAAAAAGAACAATATAAGCAAAGCCGAAAGATAACAACAAACTCAGAAAAAACATTTGCAATCTGAGGTGAGCAAAAACCTACACTGATCCCCTCCAATATCTGCCACCTGGTGTACACCTGGTGTTACCGCCTCCTTTTGAGTGTTGGTGGGATCTGTGGGTATGTTGGGATTATCATTCCCATACATTTTATGACAAAAGTGAGGTGTTTTGGTGGAGAGGAGTAAGGTCCCTACACAGTTGACTTTAAGTTAATGAAAAAGGAAATTATGAGAGGTGGGCCTGATTAAGGAGCAAGTTAACACTTTAAAAGAGTTAACAGATGTCAGAGACAGAAGTCAAAAGATTCAAAGCAGCATAGACACTCTCCTCTAGGTTCAGAAGACAAAAACTGTCATGCTGTGGGAAGGGAGACACTTGGCAGGGAAACAGTGGGTGGCCTCTAAGCGCTGAGGACCTCAGTCATACAGTTTCAAGGCGCTGAGTTTTGCCAATAATGAGTGAGCTTAGAAAAGGACCTGAGCATCAGATGACATTACAGCCGCAGGCAACACCTTGATGACAGTCTAATGAGACTCGGAGCCAAGGATCCAGCTAACCTGTACCCTGACCTTAACTCACGAAAGCTGTGAGATAATAAGTTAATATTGTTTTAAGCCATTAGGTTTGTGGTAACTTGTTATAAAGAAACAGAAAGCTAATACACAATCCATCGCACAAAGAATTATCGTCCACAATATAGAGATGTTAAAAACCCATTTAGATAAAGATGAACACAGAAAAATAAACAACGGAGTTCAAAAAGAAAAAAGAAACACAAATATTCTTAAACATATGCAGAATTGCTCAACTTGACTCATTTATGATATAAGATAGAAAGGTTAAAAGTTGTGTAACATTGTGTTGCCTAAAGAATCAGAAAGCAGAAACACTAATAATAGTTGACAGAAGTACGGACTGGTACGTCCTCTGTAGTGAGCAATTTGGCAATGCTACAAAAAATTAAAACTACACATACACTTTGACCAAGTGATTCCACTTCTGGGAATTTGAGTTTATCTTACAGATTTACTCTGATATAAAATTATAATATAGACATATGTGTATACACATATATATGAGATTACTTATTACAACAGTGTTGGTAATGGCAAAAAAAATTGGCAATAACCTGTGTCCATCATAGGGACTGAATAATTTTGACACATCCATTAAAAGGAATGATAAAGCATACTCATCATGTACTGGTAAAAAAAAAAAATCTCCAATATATGCTGTTAAATGAAAAAAGAAAGATAACAGTATAGACACACACATATGTATATATCATTTTAAAGGAACAAACATATATATATATATATTATAAATATATATTCCTATATTTGCAGAGAATATCTATAAAAATATACACAAACAAAAATACTAACAGTGGTTGGAGAGGAAAAAGAAACTGAGTGTCTAGGGAATGGAACAGAAATATAGAAGAGGGAGATCCCACACAGAAGAATAAATACACCTTGAAGCATAAGAAAATCCTTCTCCGGGGTGCCTGGGTGGCATAGCGGTTAAGCGTCTGCCTTCGGCTCAGGGCGTGATCCCGGCGTTATGGGATCGAGCCCCACATCAGGCTCCTCCGCTATGAGCCTGCTTCTTCCTCTCCCACTCCCCCTGCTTGTGTTCCCTCTCTCGCTGGCTGTCTCTATCTCTGTTAAATAAATAAATAAAATCTTTAAAGAAAAAAAAAAAGAAAAAAAAAAAAAGAAAATCCTTCTCCATGAGCTCAGAGGTCTTAAAATTTACTCCAAAAAACAAGAATTCAAAAAGAAAATGCAAATCAAAAAATTGGAGTAATCCTGGAACCAGATCTTAAACTGTATTTTAAATCAGCATGGCAATTTTTCAAGTGCTTTCAAAACTATCTCTATCACAATAATACTAAGTCATTTTGAACAAAATTACTTCTAACACTTTTTACTTCTAACATATGAAGAAAGGTAAACTTTTTCAAAATATCAAAGCTATGGCAAGCTTTAATATCAGAAGACAGGATAACTCCAAATTTTATGCTGTAAATGAGTTCAGAAGTTGTTACTCTTGCCTTGCACCTAGTTTTAAGAGGCACAAAACATAAAATTCTATTTATATCCTTTTCAGTCAGGGTAATCTTCTCACGGTCCACTGGCAAGATCAATTTTGATATTCAAGTGTCAGATCAAAATGCCTACAGCCCATTCTAAAATACTTTCATATGTGTACCATTATGTACATAATCAAATGGTGAGACATTTTACTAGCTTTCAAATGGCACAGTTTATAATTATGTTTTTCTATGTCGACCCCAATTAGCATAAGTCTCAGTTCAACTATGTATTATCTTGGACCTTAACCATAGTTTCATAGCAAAGTTTCATTTCTTCATTACTGAATCTCTCTCTATAGCTTCAAGTGAACTTATCATATGAATTCGGAAGCAATAGTAAAATACATACACCAGTAATGTACTGATTTCCAATATGAAGTCTACTACAACAGTCCTTTCATTCAATTATTTAACAAATTTCTTTTTTTTTTTTTTAAAGATTTTATTTATTTATTTAACAGAGATAGAGACAGCCAGCGAGAGAGGGAACACAAGCAGGGGGAGTGGGAGAGGGAGAAGCAGGCTCATAGCAGAGGAGCCTGACGTGGGGCTCGATCCCACAATGCCGGGATCACGCCCTGAGCCGAAGGCCGGCGCTTAACCGCTGTGCCACCCAGGCGCCCCTATTTAACAAATTTCTATGCACGGTCATTTTTCCCCCCCGTGGAGAACAGTTGAAAGCAAAAACCTTTTTGGAGAGCATGAGAGTAACACAGACAGGCTAAGGAACAGAGACAAGAAACTGAGATAGAGTTCACAGTATTTGAGTCCGTAACTCAAGTTGTTCATAAGGTCTATCCTCATTCTTTTCCTGGGGTTCTGACAGACACTGCAATGCCCTTATAATTCATTTCCCTTTTTCTTAAGCTCTTTTATTATTCCATTCATTCAGTATTTCAACAACTATTCACTGAGTACCACTATGTGTCAATTACTGTGCAAAGTGCTAGGAATACACTGATGAAGAAGATACACGTGACTCTAGCATTAGAAATTTTTTTAATTTGTTCAATTCCTCCCTTACTTTTATAGAGAAAATTTATGTCCTTTAAAATGCTTTTTAGAATGTCAGCATTTACTGGTTCAGTGAAGTTCTTCTTTTAATGGAGTCTATTTGCAGGGTGTACATACACACACACATAACTTGGAACTGAAAATGGCTAAAATTAGTTTTAAAGAAAAGTCATCAAAAGAAAAGTCATGCTTGACAGAATAGCGTGTAAAATACACCTTCTGTATCTGTAAGAATGATTTTGTCATCTTTAGATCTAAAATAACTGACTTCTAAAATAGATGTTGCTTCTTCACAGGATATTACTTCCTTTTTTGAATGTATGTTTTCAGTGACTCCAGGCCCCCTAGTGGAAGGCAAATGAACCAAAAATTTGTGCAAATTACACATTCATCAATAAAAATGCATTTTCTTTTTTTAGCACCTTGTTGATGAAATATTTATCACAAAGTTTTAAAAACTACAAAATAATAAAATACATAAATAGTTGTAGGTTTATGCTACACAATAAATGACAATACCTCTGTAGAAAAAACACCCAGACTACCTTCTACACACCCTAGGACGAAACTGTTCAGCCTCTATTTCCTGCACAGGCTTCACATACACCTCACCTATCATTTCTAAAGTCTCCCACAAACCTTACTTCCTGCATCTCACGTGCTAAAGAATGAGCCACGACAACACTGGCCTCTGTACCAAAGGGCGAGTGGAAGCAGCCATGTCAAATACTCCCCCCACCACCACGACGACCAGCGACCTTTCGAGATCACATTGTGTTTTGTCAGTGAGCTACTCGCACCTGCTCTTAAAAGAGAAATGTTAACTATCGTGTGTCTGAAAAGTTAGGGGAAAGATGGATTCTTGCTGGTTGCATTTCAGATGAGAGCTGTGTTCGCTGCACATTCATCCCACACAAAATGAAATCATGTTGGGAGCTATAAGTACAAAGTGGAGACCTACCAAACTTACCCTAACTTATTTTAGTGCAACTGTTAATGAAACACTTCATATAAAAAAATCCAGGATAGATGCCAACCTCCGAAGGCTGCCAGGAGAGAACAGGTGTAAACTGGGACCGTCCTAAGCAAACTGGCACACAGTGCAATTCCTTTTATAGGTCACTTAAAGGAAGGAAACTTGAGAATGGTTCCAAGTTTAATTCAGTTGAAAATAGAACTAAAAATTCTTTTTCATCTAAATATTGACATTAAAACTGTTAAAGTTACTTATTCTGAGAGAAGAGATTTTTACACTGTCAAACCAATTATAATATGTTAAACGTTCTTTTTTTAAAAAAGACATAGCTTGCCTTTCAGAGCTCATATCATATTTTAAAAATAGGTCTCAAGTGTCGGCTACATTAGAAAACGTCATTGTATATCGTCAAGTCTATTGTTTGATCATTCTGCCAATAAAAGACAAAGATGCTACAGAAATGACATCACTCCTGTTAAACACATTAGTATGATAATTTTCATTCATCATCTGTTCCAAGCGTTTACTGAATGTGCATAATTCAATGGAAGTGGCACCAAACACATAACCATCTTTGTTACCTTTTTGTTTCATCTGATATTCTAAAAAGTATAAAAAAATTTTCTAGGAATAAAGGTTATAAAACCACTCGCTTCCAAGTGATGAAGATTCTTCTTTCTCCTAAGGCAAACATCAGAGCTTGATCTTGTCTAGTCCCTTAGTTCTTTATAATTAATCTCTTTCCTAACCATACTTTGATTCCCTTTTTAAAATTATTCCCCTTGGGGCACCTGGGTGGCTCAGTCAGTTAAGCATCTCCCTTCAGCTCAGGTCATGATCCCAGGGTCCTGAGATGGAGTCCCTGCATCAGGCTCCCTGCTCAGTGGGGAGTCTGCTTCTCCCTCTCCCTCTGCTGCTCCCCCTGCTTGTGCTCGCTCTGTCAAATAAATACATAAAATCTTTTTAAAAAAATAAATAAAATTATTTCCCCTTACATCTTTTTATCTTCTTTCTCTCAACTTCATGTTACTTTTCCCTCACCACATATCTCAGGTAATGAATTGGAATAAGATTCATGAGAACTATGTCAGTTTCAGAAGACAGCTCATAGAAATAGGCTACATAGTCCCTAAATCACATGTAATCCACACTTAATAAATTCTAAATACAAGGCTCTAGGTCCACTATCAGCATTCTATAAATATAGGCATCTCTGAATATATTGAAAAGAACCATTGTTGAAATGTTGATTATGAAGAAAAATTCATTATTTCTAATCCAATTTCATAATAAATCTTAAACACTTAGTACCAATAAAATTTCAATGGAACCCGCAATTTAAAGATGTAGCAAACATAAGAGTAGATCTTAAAAGCTCTTATCACAAGAAAAAAATATGTTATGTAAGGTGAAGGATGTTAACTAAACTTATTTTGATACTCATTTCACAATATATACATATATAAAATCATTATGTTGTACACAAACTAATACCATGTCAATTATATCTCAATAAAACTGGAAAAAATTTTAAGGATAAAAAATTTTAATGTAGCAATTATACATATAATTCCCTTTTAATTTTTTATTGAGAAATAATTTACATTCAGTAAAAAGTACACAAATCTTTCTTGTTGTTCATTTTTTTTTCAATTTTTATTTAAATTCTCGTTCGTTAACATGTAATATAATATTGGTTTCAGGTAAAAAGACACAAATCTTAAGTGTCACACTGCAATAGCTTTTGACAGATATACACAACTAGTAATCCATATCTCTGTCAGGTTACAGAACATTTCTGTCACTCCAGAAAGTTCCCGCAAGGAAAGCATTGTTATGATTTCTTCCACTACCTGTTTGTTTTGTCTCTTCTTAAACTTTACATAAATGCAACCTTATACTATGTACTCTTTAATGTCTAGCTTCTTTTACTCAGCACAATAGTTTTGAGACTTATCCATGTTTCTCTGCATGTCAACATTCCCTCATTTTATTTGAATATACCACAATTTGTTTATTCATTCTCCTAATTGATGGACATATGGAAAGCTTCCATTTCCAAACTACTAAGAATAAAGCTGCTACAAACATTATTATACAAGTATTTTTATAGACATATGATTTCATTTTCTTAGGTTAATGGGTCACAGGCTAAGTGTACATTTAGGGTTTTTTTTTTTAAGATTTATTTATTTATTTGAGGGAGGGAAGGACAGGTAGAGAGGGAGAGACAGAATCTCAAGTAGACTCCCCACTGAGTGCAAAGCCCAAGGCAGGACTCGATCTCACAACCCTGAGATCATGACCTGAGCCAAAATCAAGAGTCAGAGGCTTAACCAACCGACTGAGCCATCCAGGTGCCCCAATGTGTATTTAGTTTTATAAGAAACTGTCAAAGACTTATCTAAAACACTCGTACCATTTCACATGTTTTACACTCTCACTAGCAAAGAATTAGAGGCCCCATTTGCTCTGAGTCCTCACAAATTGTATGTGATGTCAGCTTTTTGTTGTTCTAAGTTGCAGCCTTCCCAGTGAGTGCACCAAACTATCTCATGGAAGTCTTAATTTGCATCTCACAAATGACTAAAGACACCAGACATTTTTTCTTATGTTTATTAGCCATTTGTATATTTTCTTTTGTGAAAAGTTTATTCCAATTTTTTGCATTTGGGGGCTATTTTTATCATTTAAATGGAAATGTTCATTATATTCTTTTTTAAGCTACATGTGTTGCAAATATTTTGTCTTGAAATTTCTTGAAACACAAATTGATTATACATTTTACTAACAATGTCTTCTGATGAGAAGCTTATTTTGATGAAGCCTGACTTGTCATTTTTTTTCTCATGATTGGTGTTTTCTGTGTCTAAGAAAACACTGCCTACCCTAAAGTCATGAAGATATTCTCCTCTAGCTCCTCCCCAAAGCTTTACAGTTTTAACCTAAACCAAGGTCACAATAATTTTCCCCTATATTTTCTCTAGGAGTTTTATACTTTTAGGTTTACATTTAGATTATGATCCTTTTTCAGTTATGTTTACATGGTAAAAAAAAGAAACTTCAAACTCCTTTTTTTTTTTTAGTGGGTATTCAATTGTTGCAGTACCATTTGCTAAAAAGACTAACCTTTCTTTACTGAATTGCCTTTGTACCTTTGTCAAAAATAAGTTGTCACCGGCACCTGGGTGGCTCAGTCGTTAAGCGTCTGCCTTAGGCTCAGGGCGTGATCCCAGGGTCCTGGGATCAAGCCCCACATCAGGCTCCCTGCTCCTCTGGGAAGCCTGTTTCTTCCTCTCCCACTCCCCCTGCTTCTGTTCCCTCTCTCGCTGGCTGTCTCTCTCTCTGTCAAATAAATAAATAAAATCTTTAAATAAAAAAAAATAACAAGTTGTCACTATATGTGTGGGTCTATGTATAGGCTCTCCATTCTATTTCATTGATCTATTTGTGTTTATTTATGCCAATACTGCCCTATTTTAATTACTGTAGATTTATCATTTCTTCAAATCAGGGAGTGTTAGGCTTCTAACTACATTCTTTTTTAAAACTGTTTTGGTTATTCCAAACACTTCCATATGCATTTAAGAATCTTTTTTTTTTTAAGATTTTATTTATTTATTTGACAGAGAGAGAGAGAGAGCACAAGCGGGGGGGGGGGCAGGCAAAGGGAGAGGGAGAAGCAGACTCCCATGGAGCAGAGAGCTTAATGCAGGGCTCGATCCCAGCACCCTGGGATCATGACCTGAGCGGAAGGCAGAAGCTTAACCAACTGAGCCACCTAGGCGTCCCAAGAATCTACCTTTACATATGGATTCAACTGGGGCAAAGTGACATTTTAACAATATTTCGTCTTGTAATCTATGAACACAGTGTATCTCGTCCTTTAATCAGAACTTATGCTTCTTTCATCAGCATTTCACTGTTTTCAGCATACAGATCCCATGCATACTTTTTCAGATTTATATCTAAGTACTTTAATCAGCTGGTGCTAGTGAAAATATATTTCACATTTTTAAGCTCTTATAGATAATACTATTTTAAATTCCACTTTCAATTTGTTCTTTATTAGTATTTAGAAATGCAAATGGTTATCTGATACTGACTTTATATCCTGCAACCTTGCTAAACTCACTTATTAGTTCTGATAGCATTCTTACAGACTCTGATTTTTTTTTATAAAGGCAATCATGTTCTCTGTGAATTAAGAAAGTATTTCTTTTCAATCTGGATGCCTTTTATTTTATTTATTTATTTTAAATAAATAAATAAATCAGGACCAGAAACTCTACTACAATGTTGATTAGAAGTGGTGAAATGGGCATCCTTGTTTTGCTTTTGATTTAAGGGGAAAGTATTCATTTTTCACGAGTAGATGTGACATCGGCTTCAGAATCACTGTAAATACATTTGATTGGGTTGAGGAAGTTCCTTTCTATTCCTAGTTTGCTGGGAGTTTTAATTAAAAATGGATGTTGGAGTTTGTCAAATGATTTTTCTGTATTTACTGAAACAGGATTTTTCTATTTTGTTAAAATGGTGAATTACCATGATCTTCAACTGTTAAACTAACTCTATATTCCTGAAATGAACCCCATTTGGTCATGATGTATTACCCTTCTAATATTCTGATGGATTCAGTCTGCTAAACTTGTTTCGAAATTTTGCATCTCTATTTATGAGGGATGTTCATCTGTAGTTGGTTTGGGTTTTGGTATCAGAATAATGTTAGCTAAGAGAAGGAGTTGAGAAATATTCCCTCCTCTTTAATTTTCTGGAGGAGTTTATGAAGAAATGGCATTATTTCTTCCTTAAAAGTCTGTTAGAACTTACCAGTGATGCCGTCAGGTCCATAGTTTTATTTGTGGGAAGGTTTTTAACCACAAATATAATTTCTTTAGTACATATAAGGTTATTTAAGCTATCCATTTCGTCTTGGGTGGGCTTTGGTAATCTGGGTCTTTCAAGGAATTTGTCCAGTTTGGCTAAATTGTCAATTTTGTAGGAAGAAGGGGGGCGGGGGGTGGGGTTAAATAGGTGATGGGGATTAAGGAGTGCATTTGTGATGAGCACTGGGTATTGTATGTAAAGTGATGAATCACTAAATTCAACACCTGAAGCTAATATTACACTGTATGCTAAATAACTCGAATTTAAATAAAAATTAGGAGAAACAAAAAAATTTGACCACTATTTCTTCAAATTTTTCTTAGTGTTCTTCATGCTCTCCTCTCCTTCAAGGACCACCCAATTACATATATATTAAATACTTGATACTATCCCATGGCTAATAATGTTCTCTCACTTTTTAAATTATTTATTCACTTTTTTTATCCTGTGTTTCATTTTGCCTCATTTCTGTCAGCCTTCAATTCACTAATTCTTCCTTCCTCAGTACCTAAACTTCCATTATCCCCATCAAGTATATTTTTCATTTCAGGTATTTTAATTCTCATCTTTACAAGTTTAATTCAGGTTTTATTTTTCTATGTTACTTTTATCTACTTTTTTAAATTGTATGGGATACACAATTATAATAACTATTTAAAGTTCTTGCCTGCTAATTCCAATATCCGTGTCACTTCTGGGCTGATGTCAAGTGTCTAGTTACTTTCCCATTATTGATTGTGTTTTCCTGCTATTTTGTACCTAGTTATCTTTGATTGGATGTCAAACACTGTGAATTTTATCTTGTTGGGTACTGAATATTTTTGTATTCCTATAAATCTTCTTGAACTTCTGGAAACAACTTGGAAACAGCCTGATCCTTTCAGGTCTTTCTTGCTTTTATGATTTGCTATTCTGTCCCACAGTAGTGCTCATTTTAGCATTAATTATTCCCCATTGCTGAGATAAAAATTTCTAAAATACTCTACCCAATATTCCGGTACTCTTGAGGTTTTCTAGTCTGTCTGCAGGGACCAGACATTATTCTTGATCCTATGTGAATGCAGGCCAGTGCTCCCTCTAATCATTTTGAGTGATCCTTTCCCTGGCCTCAACTAGTTTCTTCACGCACATGTGCCAATCATTAGTCCACTGAATACACAAAAAGAACCGTCTTCAGATCTCCAGGGTATCTTTCTGTTCATCTCTCTCCTCTCTGGTACTCTGTCTAGCAAACTTTGGCTGCATTGGTCTCCCCAAGCCCTCAGAACTGTCTCCTCAACACAGGAGACATCTGGACGCTGCCTAGACTCGTCTCCCTGTACAAGAGCCTGTAAACTCTCTCAAAGCAGCATGGGGCAGTCATGGGGCTCACTTCGTTTATCTGCCATCTCTCAGGTATTACTCTCCTGTGTTGCCTAATGTCCAATTTCTAAAAACCTGCTGTTTCAAATATATTGTCTATTTTCTCAGATATCTCAGGCTGAAGCATAAATCCAGGCCTTATTACTCCATCTATATTGGAAGCAAAAGTCTTAAGCATATATTTTAACTATTACTTTTACTTTAAAATAATCAAATGTTACACAGCAAAGGAAACAATCCATGAAACTAAAAGGCAACCTACAGAATGGGAGAAGATATTTGCAAATGACATATCAGAAAAAGGGTTAGTATCCAAAATATATGAAAAACTTATAAAACTCCACACCCAAAAAATAAATAATCCAACTAAAAATGGGCAGAACACATGAATGGATATTTTTCCAAAGAAAACATATAGATAGTCAATAGACATGAAAAAATGCCAAACATCACTCATCATCAGGGAAATACAAATCAAAACTATAATAAGATACTACCTCACACCAGTCTGAATGGCAAAAATCAACAACACAAGAAACAACAGGTGTTGGCAAGGAAGTGGAGAAAGGGGAACCCTCTTACACTCTTGGTGGGAATGCAAACTGGTGCAGCCGCTCTGGAAAACAGTATGCAGTTTCCTGAAAAAGTTAAAAATAGAACTACCCTACAATCCAGCAATAGCACTACTAGGTATTATACCAAACAACACAAAAATAGTAATTCAAAGGGATGCATGAACCCCAGTGTTTACAGCAGCAGCATCTACAGTAGCCCAATTATGGAAACAGCCCAAATGTCCATCGACTGAAGAATGCAAAAGGAAGATATGGTACACACACACACATGCACACACACACAGTAGAATATTACTCAGCCATAAAAAAAGAATGAAATCTTGCCATTTGCAACAACATGGATGGAGCTGGAGAGTATTATGCTAAGAGAAATAAGTTAGTCAGGAAAAGACAAATACTATATAATTTCACTCGTATGTGGAAGTTAAGAAACAAAACAAATGAGCAATGGGGAAATGAGAGAGAGAGAGAGACAGAGAGAGAGAGAGAAGCAAACCAAGAAACAGACTGTTAACTATAGAGAACAAACTGATGCTTACCAGAGGGGAGGTGGGTGGGGGGATGAGTAAATAGGTGATGGGGATTAAGGAGGGCGCCGGCTGTGATGAGCACCGGGTGTTATAGGGAATCACTATACTGTACACCTGGAACTAATAATACACTGTATGTTAACTAACTGAAATTTGCATCAAACTTTTTAATTATTTAATGAAATGTCACAAAAGTATTCGGTGCATTATAAGTATCAGACAATAAGGAAATTGTGGTGATTACCGAACTACTAAATTTTCACTATACTTAATTTGCCTTAAAACTTTACATTTTGACCCAAAAGAATCACTTTATATTTTTATTACTCTCTTGCCATCACTTACACCTGGTAGCATAGTCGCCATCTAACAGAATGCACTGAAATGTAATGAGTCATGACAGTTTTTTAGTTTTCCACTCTCACCTAATGAAAATTCCAGAAAAAATGATAATAAACTTTCTCAGTACTTCCATTAAGTGTCATTATTTAAGCAGTAAAATGTAAAAACAAATACTTAAGAATCTGGGATGCCTGTGGAATATTATTTCTTTGTAGTTATGTTTCTTAAAATGCTTGATAGTCCATTAGAAGCAGTTTACTCTGTTACTTTTTCCTATTACTTGTTAATTTTTGTTTTATAATAGAATAAAGAAATAGGGAAAATAGAGTGAGAAATATTACATAGTAATATAATTACAAGATCAGAGTCAAAATGTCCTTATTGGAGATTTAATCTAATATGTCAGATACATTCAGTTTTATATACAAATCATGGTGAAATTATTTGAGACACGTAGTAACAGATAATATCTAACTGAAATTTGATAAATGTCTGTTGAATAAGTGGATTATAACAATGAGTTATTACGATATGGAAGATAGCCCTCTATTAACTGAACACAAGACTACCAAGTAGAGGAAAGAAAAAAAATAATGGAAGAGAATATTTTCAAGTTTATACCACGGCAAAGAACTTAAAATCCAACAAAGCAAAGAATTTTACAACTGGGAGTCTTTTTGAGATCTTGCAGACTGCCTTTCTTATTTCAGAGATGAGAAAACAGAGACACAAACAAAAGGTATATACCTACAAATGATAATAGTAAAGAGAGGAAGTAAGAACAGGAACTATGCCTTCTGATTTCCAGTTTTCATCCCTTCCACCAAACAAATTAGCCATAATATTTCTTACTTTTTAATTTCTCCCAATGTCCTAGGAAGTGCTAAATAAACAAATACTAAAACTTTATGTAAAAGAAAAAATTTAACTGTTTCCTAAATTTTAACGACTAATTTTCAACTATGAAAATTATGAAGCATCCAACTTTTAAGTAATTTCAAGTGTATAAAATGTCAACTAAATGTTGTATGACAAATTTATTTTAGTTTTTATTTAATTTTATTTTCTTAACAAAAGTTTAGTTTTTAAATGGTTATTTCACCCACCCTCCTCTAGATCCCACCTTAGATTCCTTAACACAGCGGTTCACTACCCTCCTCCAACCCAAGGCCTCCTTGTAAAACAAATATTCTGTAACACCCCCTTTACTACTTTGAAAATGAATCCAGAGGTAAAATATCCTAGCTGTATATATTTATAATTTTTAATACATATATATTCCTAACTGTATAATAAAGGGGAAATCAGTAATTTATATAAAAAAATAGAACATATTTAAATAAGTAAGTGCTCAGCCACAATGTCATAATAAAGGAGTTAGGGTCTTGCACCTGCATGAAGGTAGCCAATCGGCCACCAGGTAGCTGGTTTCCACCTTTTGTCCTCCGTTCAATAAATATGTCAGAACAGGATAGTCAAATGGACAGCTATGTTGCTTCTACGAACCTTTACATGTTCGCTAAGTGGTATGCCTCTTGGTGGTAGAGCCACAGAGGACAACTGCCACTGAGCTACTGAAGGCCACTGGTCTTCCCTCCCTAAGATCTTCTTAGATGTCCTACTGCCTCACAAGTGGCCTGTACTAGAAGTATTGGCATCACTTGGAAGCTTGTGAAAATACAGATTATCAAGTCCTACCTCAGAACTACAGGATTCATACCTACACTTTAATAAGATCACCACATTATATACATGTAAATTAAAGGCTGAGAAACCACAGGGCATTCCTGAGGGACATAACAAAGGGTAAGCAAGCTACACAACATTTTTTTTAAATGGTGATTTCAAAACTTATTCTGAAATAAAAAACATATTTGAAAACTTCTAATAATATTTTGCATCTAAATTGATAATAAACATTTGCCATTTTTATGAATAAATTAATTAAGTAAATACTCATTAACTCAAAGCCAAGATCTAGGCCCAACTGATATTCATTCACTCAATAAATACTAAGGGTCCATGTGTAAAGCAATGTGTTAAAACCTGCAAGGGAAGAAAAGAGTCATAAAACAGTCAAAGCTACTACAGTTAAAGATTAAACTAAACTCTTTAAAAGAGGAAAATGTAGCATACTTTTGCATCTGTCAAACACAATTCCAAGATCTAAAGAGATTTAAGTTAATTGAACCAAAACTTCTCTTTTTGAGGCCACCAGTTTCTGAATGATACTAAGGAAACGAATTACTAATAATGCTTTAAACTGAAGTCATATTCCTTATCAGTAGCTCCACTTCACTGTTCAACTCGAATTGCTAGAAGATCCATCCTGGTAAGGAAGGAGAGTGATGTGGAGAGAAAAAAAGAAAGAGAGAGAGACAGGGCACCCAGAAAAAAAAAGGAAGGAAAGAGGGAGGGAGAGCCTGGGAGAGGGACAGGGAGAAAACAGAACAAAACAGGCCTAAAATATGGAAAGAGCCCAGATGTCCATCCACAGATGAATGGATAAAGAAGATGTGGTGTATCTACAAGAAAACACGCTTAACCAAAATGATTTAAACAGTTAACAAAAGAAAATGGGCAAAGAAAGCAGACATAGCAACAGAACAAGAGAACTAACTACTCTCTAGGGTAGGAATTGGCCAACATTTTCTGTAAAGGGTCAGAGAGTAAATATTTTAGGCTATGAGAGCCATATAGTCCTTTATAACTACTCAACCCTGGAGCTGGAGCTGAAAATAGCCAGAGACAATAAGTAAACGAATAGTATGGCTGGCGGTGGTCCAGGAAATGTTTATTTACAAAACACAGGTGGCTAGCCAGACTCGGCCTGGGGGCATAGTTTGCTGACCCCATGCTCTTGGGGAAAGAATTCCGTGGGTTCACAGAGGCACACACAGCAAACTGCTACAGAACCTGCAATTTTAAAATAATAAAACAAATGCTCTTTTTTTGCTTATGATAAGGGGAACTGCATTATTCCTGAAGAGAAAGTATTTTTCAAATAAAAGCTTTTACAAATTATAACCGATTCCATTTTCTAGGCATAACTACTAAATCTAATGTTAAACTCTAACTTCCCTGACCAGAGTAATTCTTATACACAAAAGGAGCTACTGGTTTGACTTACATGAGATTTGTAAAGGAAGGATACACGTAGAGGATACTTTGCGTCATTAAGATACACATTTACTAGGAATGGCAGTCAAAGTCACCAGGCAAAAGAGAAGAAGGGGGAAAAAAGAACTACTATCTCTTGCTTCCGCACAATGGATCAGACTCTATTGTTCATCTAGGCTAATACTCTGTCAACAGAAGAAGAGCTGAGACATAATATTGAAAAAGGTATATTTGTTCTCATCATCGCCTTCTTCAAAGATTAGAGAGATGATTCTAGCTTCCTTACAAAGATGAATTAATCATTCATAAACTTGTTGGATTTAATTTTAACATCCACAACTTCCTGATGAAATGCATTCCAAAACTTCATAATCTACTATGTGATCCAGGGTTTTAGTATTTCCTTTTATTCTTCCTAAACCTATCTTTCTAAATTCCAAAGGAAACTATCCCATGCGTCTATCTAGTTTTTGCAGAATGTATCTATGTTCCCATTATCCATTTTACTTAGTCATTCACTCATTCATTCATTTGCAAACCCTACCTCCACTGGTTATCATCTATTTTTTCATCCAAATTCATATACCATGACCATTGTAGTCACCATTTTATAGGCTTAATTGATTTCTACAGTCCTTGTGTGGCAGACACTGCCACTGTCCCAACTCACACTGCCTCATCATTTACCAGGCCCTACACAGCACTGTCTTCTTACCATATTTGTAATAGCCTGCCTGAGTGCTTTCTCTGGCCGTTAAGAACATGCTTGGCCAGTGAGTTCCAAAGAGTTAACACCCTCCAGGAACAACCAACAACAAAGGAGAGATCAGGATAAATACCCCAATCTCCTTGCCCATTAAGTAGGATAACTCTGAGGCCATTCTGCCCTGTGTCCCAGAAGTCTCAGTAAAATTGAGATATGTTGGCCAAAAGAGGTAACCTGCTATTGAATGTGCCTAGTATCGTGTTTTTTCTCTTAACTGGATCACTGCTCACTCCCCTACAGGTGGTGCGTGGGACTGCCTTCCAAATAAACTACTTTGCTTAAGGTGGACCTCGATAGAAGACGGTCCTCTGAACTTAAAATTCTTGGGTTCCTGAGATTTTACACTGAGACATGCTCATGGTATGTCAGTCACGAAACCACCATTGTTTTGCCCAAAGATACGATTACATTGTTTTATTTTTGTTAGTTTTCAAAAGAACTGGTGAAGTCATCATTTTCTTATTCTCAAGGCATAGTCTCAAGACACCCCGATGTCAGGGTGACACTTGAGGCACTATATAAAGTGACTTCCAATTATCTTACCTGTGATAAATGAATGCTCACAACCCACCATCCTAATAGTATAATTTTAGATTTGTTTTTCCACAAATGCATGACTTTGTACTTATTCACACAGAAATTTATTGGCCACTTCTGGACAACAGAAATAGTATAAACCAGTTTTTTTAGTTTTCAATTCAAATAGGAATATAGGAAAATAATCTTCCCATGAAAATGTTTCATTCTCCCCTTCCAATGGTAGGAAATATAGGACCATAAATACTATTTGTAAAAGTCTAACATTCTGAACATGAAGAAGCCCACAGATTTGATCCCAAATAGTAATAACAGAGTTGGCCCATGAATACAGCAAACTCGTGAAATCCTTTCGTCTGAATCTACCTGCTTGGAAAACTACCTCATCCTTCAGCCCAAGGTGGAACTTTTAGAGACATCAGTAACTTTCCTCTTCTCTTACTTTCCACTTCTGGCTACGTCCTTCAATGCAACCTCTCTAAAATGTCTTAAAACCATCTCTTCTTCATTCCCAGTGCTCTTATCCCAGTCTGTCTTTCCTATGCCTTCTATCTAAATCCTCTCTTTTATTCCATTTCTTTATTCTGGAAAATCAGAATAAACCTAAGATTGTTCAAACTTCTAATACCTCGAGTCCTGAACATCACCTCCAGCATTTATATAAAACACATGGACATTTACATTACATTTAGACAGCTCGTTGCCTAAACATTTCATGTATTTTTATTTCTGTTTGGAATGAAGATTAAAAATAATGTTTACCTAAAGATTAAACAAAATGTTTACCTGTCTGAAGCTATGTCACTGGCAATTTGGTGCGTCACTCCTGACCCATTTTTAATAGAATCCTGTCTTGTGAGCCCATGAGATCGACTTTTCTCCACTGCAGGTACAGATAAGTCACCTGAGGGTCCTTGGAACTGGGCCTGCTCATGCACTTTTGCTTTCTTCTCCTGAGGTGCCTCCTCATTCCGCAGTCCTCGCACAACCTTCTGATCGGGTTGCTGTGACGTATTCGATCCACTATTATAAAACCATGCTCCTGATTTAGTGAGGATTTCTTGTTGTTTTCGGCACAAATTACATACCCACATAACCTGCACACGAACACACAGGGAAGAAAAATTAGTGTTTCCAAAAGTTAAACAGAAATCAAAAGAGAAGACAGTTCAAACCAACAACAAAAATCATATGGTTATCCTTTCTGAAGTTAAAATGTAATCCCGATTAACTGCTACCATTAATTATATCACATATCTTTTTTAATATTGTCAGCATAATTATAATGAAACAGGCAATGTTACCGACAGCAGAAATACCAAACTAGAGTGCCAAATTACTAGCTGTTTATATGTATTCTTTAATTACTTTTTATTTAAATTAGGAGCATGGTGGAATATAGGGAAAATGGATTTTGAGGCTAGACAGACTTGGGTTTACACACCAACTCCAAGATTAGAAACTTTGCAATCAAACTAGCTGCTGAATCTTCATATCTATAAAACAGATTCCTTAGTGATAAAATAGGGAAGTAGGGATGATAATACTTTGTTTCCTATATTGTTTTGAGAATTAAAGATTGGAAATAATTTATATAAAATATCTAGCACCATGCTTGTTAGATGTTAGACTTCTAGGAGATTACCTACTAATATTAAGTAAATCTTCTATCACCAATTTATTATATTATAAGCTTCTTGAAGAGGTACTTATTTCTTTTAAGTAGCTCTTAACGGCTAAAATAAAGCTAGGAACATTGTTGACCCTCAATATAAACCTTTTAGTTGCTCATAATTTATAAAAGATACTTGTTTTTTTTTTCTTTTTGTGGTAAAAAAAATATACCACTTTAACCATTTTTAAGTGCACAGTTCAATAGTGCTAAGTATATTCACAGAGCGGTGAAACATATCTTCAAAACTTGTTCATCTTGCAAAATTCAAAATCTATACTCATTAAGCAGCAAACCCCCTTTCTCCCTCCCTACCCCATGGTAACCACCATTCTACACTTGATTTTTTAATAGGTATGTTTTTCAGACTCTGGAAATCTAAAAATATCTTAACTACTATCTTTGTGACCAGAAAACCTTCACCTTCTTCTAAGAAATATTTTTCAATTAATTAGAAAAAATAAAATTATATATTCATGAAATAAAAGGTGAGTTCATATTTCAAGTGTTTTCTGACGTGTATGTTAAATACTGAAACTTACACAGCTCTCAAGATTCCCAAACACTTCCTCATAGTTTAAATAAGTTAAAATAATAATAATAGATAGATAATCACAGTAAAAGGAAGATTCGTTATGCTGTTTTCAACTGATGCAAAGATTTTTTTGTAAAATGACCTTTAAAATTTTTGCTTAATTGGCCTCATTCTCGTTCATAGTTTTTGTATAATCCACATCGTACAACATTGTACTTATTGCACTTAATCATTTTATATTATTTTGTTATCTCTTTGGACTGTATATACATTTCTTCCCCCTCCCCCAACTAAATTCAAAGCACAATGGGGACAGGGTTTACATCGTCTATTTGCATAAGGAGACGCTACCAATCACAGGAGAGTAAGACCTTCTAAATGTTTACTAACTTGAATTCTTTTGAAATCCTTCTTGGGGAAAGATGATAAGATACTGTATATTATTACACTAAGATTTATGTTTCACTGATTTCTGAAAGAATTAGTCATTAATAATGTCAATAATGTCAAACAATGCCTATTTTGTTTTTATAAGTAAATAAGAAAGCATCTTTGCTATGAAAATACCAAAATCTCACCAAAATGTTTAAAAAATATCTCATGGTACAAATTTCTTTTGAACACTCATGAAATATATCTCACTCTCAACAATGAAGTTTCAACCAAAATCTTCAGCCTTTTGATGCCATCTTGTGACAAATGTTGGTACTGCAGGTCTCTCAAGTGTGGAAGGTAAACTAAATCTAGCACCACAAAAAAATGTTAGTTTGAATTTCAACTTTTCTGTCTTATTTTAAACAGATTACTATTCATATTACAGTGATAACATAAGCTATATGATTTCATGATATAAATCCATCTAGAGTAAGTCAGAGTACTGAAGAATAACATCCTTTGTGCCTGGTAACCGACAATAAAACGGAAGTGAGTTTGTGAGACAACAAGTATCCAATCACAGTCATCTGCAGACACGACCTATTGCTGCTTCATTATTTGTCACAAGGTAAGCAAGTTACTTAAGCTCTTCTGAGCAGAGATTCTCAAAGACTATCCCTGGGACAATGGGAACTTGTGAGAAGTGCAAATTCTCAGGCCCCATTCCAGACCTGCTGAATCAGAAATTCTGGCGGGACCCAGAAATCTGTGATTTCTTTGGCCAAATCCTACAGGTGATTCTGATGCCTGATAAAGTTAGAGAACCACTGGTTGAAGCAGAGACGCCCAACTTGATATGAAGAACGGGTTACGTGTGTGCTCCTCATTGAGTACGGAAGGCCAGGCGTAGCCTCACCAATTAACCTCAGTGTGAACTACTCACCGTACAAATGGTAACAGTAACATTTCTGTGGAGCCCAAAGTGAGAACAAGACTTGAAAGAACGAAGGGCTTCATTTTCCTCATCTGTTAACACCCAAAGGATACTAATACGAGATAAAGGAGTATAAGGCTTGAAGGATGCTGTTCGATTCCTATTAAAGGCTCTCTGTATTAATTCTCTCCCCATAGTCTCTGGGACACCCACATTGGCTGCTACTTTTCTGACTAGACACTATATTCCTCCTACTTAGTATCCTCGCATCCTAACACCCAATTCACTCTCCTTTTCTTCTTTTACTATCTCCTCCCATTCGTGGATTAATAGTTTGTTAATCTTTAAAGCTCAGTAAACAAATCCACTCACTCGAAGTAGTACAGAGACTGACCCTTTCACTCAAAGTCCTTCACACACAGAGTAGCTTAACTTCTAAACTGAGGATACAGAACTCCGTCTCACAAACACATACACATGTGTACGTAGGAGATGACTTTTAACTGGTTATGAAATTATTAATGTCTATGAGAGGTAAGTTATGTGTCTATGAAACAAAATTAAACTGATCTGGGAACAAAATCACAGGACTTTTGTTAATGAAACCCTTTAACCAATTAAGTTAATCAGCAAGTGTATCATATGATGAATGCTGTTAAAAATATCTTAGTAATATAGATGCCGGTAAATAGCCACAATCGATTAGGGTCTATTAGTTTTGCTGATCTTCATAAATACTGAAAACACCAAAGCCTTCAGAATACAAAGATATATAGGATTCAAAATTATAAGGTATTATTACCTTCAATTCTAAATATGCCAAATTTTGCAAAGTAATGCAGCAATATTAAGAGATGGAATACTCTCTAACGACTCAAATGTGCTTTTTATTATCATTTATTCTGTTTTACAAACATCCTTGGTGGGTTTGAAAGGGAGAGAGAGGCACCTGGGTGGCTCAGTGGTTAAGTGTCTGCCTTCAGCTCAGAACGTGATCCCGGCATTCTGGGATCGAGCCCCCCATCGGGCTCCTCGCTGGAAGCCTGCTTCTTCCTCTCCCACTCCCCCTGCTTGTGTTCCCTCTCTCGCTGGCTGTCTCTATCTCTGTCAAATGAATAAATAAGATCTTTTAAAAATAAAAAAAAAAGAAAGGGAGAGAAAAAACTAAGGAAAATGGAAATATTTCTTGAAAATTATATAAATAATAAATGCACTAGCTTAAGCTGAACAGCCAAAGAAAAACAAAATTATGTCAACTGCATACAATAATTTACAAGACTTTAAAGCTCTGCAAAACTGTAATTTTCATCTAAGTAGGGATAATAAATGACAGTAATTCAGGGAAGAGAAGGATTATTGGTTAGACCATAGACCAAGCTCATAAGATCCAGCTAACTCTGTACAGATAAAAGAATTTACTAGACTCCACTTCTAATCATTGCCAGCCTGCTTATAAATGTGTGTATTAGTAAGAGAATCTAAATTGATCAGCTTAATCTGTCGTATGACTAGAAAATTGAAAGATCCTGGCTATTAAATTTATTTCCTTTTTCCCCTAGGATGCTGCATTTCTCCATATCTCCCTTGTACTTAGGGATGGCCATGGCCATATGACTATGCCCTGGCTATTTGATTATAAGTGCAATGACGTGTGCCATTCCCATGACCATTAAAAAACTCTCACATATGGGGCACCCGGTGGCTCAGTCACTTAAGTGTCTGCCTTCAGCTCGGGTCATGATCCATGCTCCCGCTCAGCGAGGAGCCTGCTTCTCCCTCTCCTTCTGCCTGCTGCTCCCCCTACCTGTGCCCTCTCTCTCTCTCTCTGTCAATTATATAAATAAAATCTTATATACATACACACACACACACACACACACACACACACAAACACACACACACACACCTCATATACTACCATCATGCTCTCCATTCAAGACCTAGGGGATAAAGGAGCCACAAAAAGGCCAAAGAACCTGAATGAGCACTTGGAAGAGAGCCCTCTGCTGATCGGCCATATCAACGTAAGTAAGAAACAAACTTAATAATATTGAACTACAGACACTTTTTGAGTTTATCCTTCACAGCTGATAGCATTCCCTTAACTAACTGAGAATTCTTTTAAACTACATGTTGTTGAGTGTGTATCACCATCACAATCTTGGTACGTGAGGAACAATGCCTTCCTAAACTCGCAGAGGAAAGTGCTTCCGGGCAGTTCCGGAGCCAGCTTTCACCTAGGACTCCTAAGACCCAGTTGTGCACATTTCTTCCCAACTCCACTTTCAACAAAGTAATGCGGCTTAGCTTGACATCAGCCCTGGAGGCGTATTTAGATGACAGAAATTGGAAAATGCCACAAATCAGGGCTTTTTCTTACAGGAAACCAGTTGTTAACCCAACCGGTAGCATTAAAAGATTAATACTGCGTTCAGTATTGGTAAGTAAACTTGGATGAAGCTGCAATTTATCATAAAAATTAATTCAGACCATAAAATTCCAATTTATTTGTAGATGGGCAAATAGCTATTAACACTAATTCATTAATTATTTACTCATTCATACAATATTCACTAAATGCCTAGTATATGCCAGGCACTATGCTAAGGGCTGGGAAATACAGTTCAACAGACATAGACTTTACTGGAGAATTTAAAGTATCGTGGGAGAGACAATAAGCAAAACAAATAATCACACAAATACTGTTTCTATTACAATTATGATAAATTCTACAAAATGAGAGCATGCACACCATAGATCTCTTGATGGCTTTTTCTCCCCTGGCCCAGGCTGTGTTTGAAAAAAACAACAAGGATTCAGAAAAGATCTGCAAGAGACCTGGAAATCAATCCACAGAGGCTCAATCAAGGCATTACCCCGAAGTGTTCCCATCACCAGAGCCATGGTATCTCTGTGTCTCAAAAGGCAGAATTCAGTGGAATTTGTGACTACTAACCGCCAAGCCCCGCCCCCCACACCGTCACGGTAGATTTGCGAAGTTGAGGTACTGGCCCATATTCTAGAGGGCTCAAGTTTTCAAATATGTCCCTTAAGCAATTAAGAGATCACTGTAATCTCTAAATAACAGGCTTCCAGATTACAAAACAAAAATCAGAGATTTTGCTTCATCTCATACCCCAAGACAAACAGCAAGACTTTCCCCAATTCCCATGAACTGCAAGCATGGCCTTCTCTAGCTGCAGCCGCATTTGCAGACTGAGCAAGAAAATTCTATGGTGTCTTTCGTAAGTCTCTCAGCAGACAGCAGGACAGAAGAAGCTTTAACCAGAACATCTCCAAATCGTAGTTGTTGCCAACTCTTCTCTGTTACCAATTGTTGTAGCTTTGAAAAAACACAGCTCATTTCTTTATTTTTGATCTGATTTTCCTCAGCAGCATACTAGCCAAATTAAACAACAACAACACGTAATTTTACTCTGTTAAATAGCTCCTTTAGATAAATTCTCTATTTCTGATACTTCGACCCCTTTCCGTGCCGTTTTCCAAGAACGCGTCTAGGTGTTCTATGGGGCTCCTGCTGCTGAAATCTGCAGCTCATCTAATTCAGAGTCTGGCTCTTCTCAGTTTTGACAGGACTGGGCTCCACTATCGACTCGATCTTACCTCTGCTCCCAAGGCACTGCTGACACCTCCTAGAACCCGAGTAATCCTCTATTCAGCCATGGCTCAAGCTATCTGTTCGGAAGGCTCTTCTGCAAAGTCAGCTCATCCTTCCTCTCTCGTCCCTCAGGATAGGGGGGTGTCATGACAGGGACATGCAGCTACCTTCACGTCCTCCGTGCCACACTGGAACTAAGGATAGTTCTGGAAAGCTCATGCTGGCCCTTTCCTGGCCATGATGCACTGCCGAATTCACTCGGAAGCAGGCATGCCCCCCGTGGGTGCTACAGCATCCTGAAAGGTGATCTCTTCCAAGAACCTCAAATATTAAGAAGGGTAAAAGCTGCTCCTTCAATTTAACCAATAGGCATCCCTCCTCCTGGGTCAAAGCCTAGAAAGCAGCGATTAGACCATACCTCTGGTCATCTACTGGCCTCACCTCTGTCTTCTTTCTCCTTCCCTACAATGCAGAAGGATAGAAGGGGCCAGCTTTTCCTTGACTTCCCTTTTCTGTATACCTAATGCTGTCCCCAGCTACCTTTAGGCTTGAAGTAATGAGCTTCAGGCTTCCCATTTTGTAGCTTCTCTTAACCCACCCATTGCCTTAAATGGCAAAAAAGAAAAAAGAAGCTGGCTTACTGATCAAAGAATCCAAACTGAGAGGCACTTCAAATATAACATACCTATCATACCGCGATTTGAGCATTGTCAGCTATGTTCAGAGTCTCATAATTGCCTAAGTACAAAGTATGGACCAGATCTATACGCAGACAGAGAAGTCTCCTCTGCTCTGGGCAGGATTTGGGAGCTAGGAGGCTGGTGGAGAGAGAAAAGGAACCTAGTCCAGGCAAGGTGGTCCCCAGGGAATGTGACAATAGCCTATACTACCCAGAGCTGATGTTACTTAAAGAAAAGTTGTTAAAAGCGCCAAGTTTTACAGCAAAATTAACTGAAGTCAGTAATCTACAAAAAAGATAGCACAAAACATCAAGGGTAGGAGGGCCTGAGGCAAACTTCAGAAACTAGAGAAAAGAGCCAGTTTGAGAGAGTCAAAGGGAATAATCCATGTAATTATTGGGGGACGGGGGGGAACCACTATGTCCTATGGTTGAGCTTTAACGCCCTCTACATAGCATGTTAGTGGTGAGCTAGTTCCTTTGGGAAAAAACAAAACAAAACAGAGCAGTATCATAATTAGAGACTCATTCACTTTGAGTGTTCTCCAAAAAGTTATCAAATGAAGCTGAAACTGGTTTCAACCAATTCAATTACAGAGCCAAGCCAGTTAGATCATATGAGTTTTCAGTTGTTCAGCTGCATGACCTTACAGTAAGTAACCAATTAAGTTAGAAAACAGACAATCAGATAATTGAGTAGCAATTTCAACAACGTTATATTACCCATCGTATGATGGGGCCATCTCACATTTTCATAATTTGAGATGCCAAATATTAATTAAAAGATAGGAAATGGGGGCGCCTGGGTGGCTCAGTCGTTAAGCGTCTGCCTTCAGCTCAGGGCGTGATCCCGGCATTCTGGGATCGAGCCCCACATCAGGCTCCTCCGCCAGGAGCCTGCTTCTTCCTCTCCCACTTCCCCTGCTTGTGTTCCCTCTCTCACTGGCTGTCTCTCTCTGTCAAATAAATAAAATAAAATCTTAAAAAAAAAAAGAAGAAAGAAAAAAAGACAGGAAATGACAATGGAAATGAAAGATAAGAAAATTAAGTTGAAAATACAATGATTTATTATATTACCATGCAGTCGATATTACTTAAATTTCAAATATCTGCCCTGTTTATCCAAACAAAACACCCAATTGAGGAAGAAAAAAAAAACACAATTTAACTCACACTTTAAAGCCTCAGAGAAATGAAAGAATTAAAAATTACAGTGAGCTCTACTACCCCGCCTAAACTTAAACCTTTACTCCTCTTTTCACTTTACCTAAACTCTATTTTTATCTCTACATATTAAAGTAATTTGTTTTATGCCATGAGATAAATCTTAATTTTTAACATCTTTCTGCTAAGACAGACATAACTGTTGTAGAAAGATTTTTGTTTCTGCCCCCAGAATTTTAGCTTATAAATTTACATAGCAATAAATTAAATTAAGATAAAACAGAAGAGAGATGAAACTCCTAGAAAAAGAGTCCAGATTTGTGGTTACTAGTGACAGACTGGATGGAGGAAGGTGGTCAAAAGGTACAAACGTGGGGGCACCTGGGTAGCTCAGCTGGTTAAGCATCTCCCTTTGGCTCAGGTCATGATCTCAGGGTCCTGGGATCGAGCCCCACATCGGACTCTCTGCTCAGCAGGGATCCTGTTTCTCCCTCTCATTCTCCCTTTGTGCTCTCTCTCTCTCTCAAATACCTTTGTTTAAAAAACAAAAAAGGTACAAACTTCCAGTTATAAGAGAAGTACTAGGGATGTCATGTACGACATGAGGACTACAGTAAACATCACTATTTGGCACATAGGAAAGTTGTTAAAAGAGTATATCCTAAGAGTTCTCAACACAAGGAGAAGTTTTTTCTTTTCTTTTTACTGTATCTATACGAGATAATGGAAGTTAACTAAAAATTTAAAAATTTTAAAAAGATAAATTCTATTGTATTAAAATGTTTACTTTCGAATAGTAAAATAATAAGATAAAATAAAAAAAGAAACACCAGCTGGAAGAGGTTTTATTGCAATGGATACAGCTAACAAAGGGTATGCATTCAGAATATATGGAGAGTTTCCATATTCAATAAGAGAGAGAAAAACATCACAATAGAATAATAGGTCAAGGAATGAATATGCAATTCCACAGAGAAATCAAATTCAACAATAAAGAAATACAAAGGTGTTAGGGGGCTCCTGGGTAGCTCAGTCACTTGAGCGTCTCATTCTTGATTTCGGTTCAGCTCGTCATCTCAGGGTTGTGAGAACCAAGCTGAGCGTGGAGCCTGCTTGGGATTCTCTCTCTTCCTCTCCTTCTGCCCCTCCCCCCTAAAAAATCAATAAATAAAAATAAAAAATAATAAAAAGGTGCTTAACCTCATTAGTCAGAAAATGCAACTATTTCACTTCCATCAGTTTGGCAACATTTAGAAGTCTGACGATACCAAACACTGGAGAGGAACCAATACTCACAAACATTCCTCCCAGGGCTGTAAATCACTTTGACCACTTTGGGAAGCCATTCTGCAGTATCAGATGAAACTGAAAATAGTTCTCCGTGTGCTCTACAACCCAGAAATCTTACTTCTACCCCCGAGAAATTCCCAAGCACGCACACGAAGACATGAACAGGTGCATACACAGAGCACTGCTTCTATTAGAAGAAATTTAGATAACCTACATCAACATGACAGGGGATCAAGTGTAGCAAATTCATACAGAAGAATTCTATTCAGCAGTCAAAATGAATGAATTGGGTTTTAATGAATCTAAATGTTGAGATAACTCGAAATATAGAGTTAAATAAAACAAGTTTCAGAGAAGTACAGTGTGATCCATGAAACAGCATTAAAAACCTTGCAAAATAATACTATAATATTATATATATTTAGTATATATATATATATTTAGTATATATATAGTATATTTATATATATAATACTATAATATTATATATATATACTATATGTATGTATATATATATATATAAAGTTAAACCATAAAACCATAAAAATAAAAACATGTGTGGAGTCATAAGTAATCAAGATAATTGCTCTAGCTCTAATATATATATGTATAGATATATAAAACTATATAAAAATATATATAAACTATATAAAATAAACTATAAAAAACTATAAAATAAACTATATAAACTATATCAAATAAACTATAAAAAACTATATAAAAATAAAATATATATATATAAAACAAATATGGCAAATATGACAAAACACTAAGATTTGTATAAGGTTGGTATTATCCTCTAAACTTCTTGACATTTTTAAAATGTTTCAAAATAAAAAAGAAGGAAAAGAAACAAACAGCAGGAGGAGTTGGGAATGTGTAAGAAGGAATGCCAGACTAGAAACCAATTAAGATTAATTGGATAGTGAAAATACTTACTGATACTTACAATCACACTGAAAGTAAAGATGTATTTAACATAAATATATTAGTTAACTGAGAATCAATTACTGAATTTTCATACAGATGTTTTTTAAAAATACAATATAGCTTACTTTCAGGGGTTTTTATATGGAGGGGTGTGAGTAAAGGAGTCAATTATATCAAAGGTAACCAATTAACTGTACATATTTTGTAGTGTTGTTGTATTTTTCTTTTCATCAAAGCAACTGATTTATTTTATTAACTAGTCTAAATTGAATGTTACCAGAAAACTAAGGAAGCGGTTGCCAAAGCAGTCATTAAAAAGATTTTAATTGTATATTGATTATTATCAGAATAAGGTAATTGTTGCCCTCATAATAAATATTTATTTGACTTTCAAATCTCATTTTAATTCACAATTGCATTTTAAGTTTAAATTAGTCTAAGTAATTTTTTAGGACAACTCTTAACAACAGTAGGTATGTCCAGCAAGATTAAGGCAAGTGAATGCTTCTGCAATTATTAAGTTTTCCCACTAGTCTGTGCTACAGCACTTTGTTCAAACTGAACCCAGTGGCTTCTTTGTATATTAGTACTATGGTGTTAACCCACCTTTTCCCCAAAACTAAATTAAATTTCAGTTAAAAATACAGTAATTTTAACAAAATTAAAAAGTGAGTTTTATATTCACTGTCACCTCAATCTGGACTGTTTTTCCCCCTACATATCTGCAATGCCAATAACTCCCTCGTCTCTTTCTTTTTTTCTTTTCATTATTATGTTCAATTAGCCAACATATAGTACATCCTCTTCTCTTTCAAGTTGTTGCTCAACTGTCATGCTTACAGCCGCCCAAATTATATTTCCAACACCACCCAAAAGTATCTAGATTTTCTTTTTTTTCCAGTACATTTACACTTATCTTTAATACCTATGTTGGTGTGCATCTCCTAATTAGAATATGTCTCCTGTAAAGTACAAGATACATTTGTCTATTTTAGTTTACTGCCCTATCCCACGTGCCTAGAAAACACCAAGACAAGTTCAAGGGATGAGTGGATTAATATATTAACAATAAGTACATAACAGTTACAGATTCCTTTCTTTAAAATCTGTTTGCTTGGCAAATTTCTACAATCCAAATATATGGCCTTTCATGAAATTGTCTAGAAGAAAAATAACATAACATTTAAGAACTTCCCAGATTCCAAATGTTTATCACTCTTGACCGTGGTGATGGATTCACGAGTGTATGCATTTGCTCAAACCCATCAAATTGTTTACATTAAAGATGTGCACTTTTTTGTATAACAATTACATCTGATAAAGCTGTTAAAATAAATTAAAAACAAAACTGTGGAAACCGCCTTCTATACTGAGTCAGATTAAGTTGAGAGCAGCAAAATGATAGACTATACCAGAGCTTATCAAACTGCAATGTGTATTTGAATCACCAAGGGATCTTGTCAACATGCAGATTCTGAGCCCAGGGTCTGAGGGCAGAGATGCAGGGATTCTGTGTCTTGAACCATCTCGCAGGCGGTGCTGCTTCTGCACGGCTGCAGACCACACTCTGCATAGCAAGGCTCTGGTTTGTAAACTCTGGTATGTAACCAAACTCTGGTCCTAGTAAGAACGCCACCGCCACAGCCACCATTCCATCATGCCACTGCCACAGCCACCATTCCATCATGCCACTGCCACAGCCCCTATTCCATCATGCCACCGCCAGAGCTACTAACAACAATACTAACAACAGTAAGTAGCGTTTGTTGAGTTTTCCCTATGTTCCAGGCGCTCTTCTAATTCTTGTGTATTTATTATCCCATTTAATGTCTGCTAATTCCACTAGTTACTGAAGATTGAGGAGGTCAAGTCACATAACGTCTTCTAGCTGATAAGCAATGTAGTCAGAACTCAGACCCCAGTCTCTAATGAGCAAGGGATACTAGATTCTTTACATTAAGTCTATTTTAAATCTCATGTAGCCAATAATTTTGATATCGAGCGTCAAATCTCTTTGACCCCCACCTGAATCTAGGCATAGCTGTTGGGGACAGTGGTGGCAGCAACCCAACCCAAATCCACTTCACACCCACTGGGATGGATGTAACTTTTTTTTTTAAAGAAAAATAGCAAGTATTGGTGAGGATGTGGGATACTGTAACCCTTGTACATTGACAGCAAAGAACATAAAATGGAGCAGTCACTGTGGAAAACAGTCTGGCAGTTCTTCAAAAACTTACACAGAATTATCTCATGACCTAGCAATTCCAGTACTAGGTAATACCCAAGATGATTGAAAATATATGTTCACAGAGCAACTCATAAATGTACGTTCCTAAAAGCATTATTCATAATGGCCAAAAAGTATAGACAATCCAATGTCCTTCACTTGTTGAGCAAATAAACATGTGGTATATCCATACAATGAAATATTATTCAGCCATAAAGAGAAAGGAAGTACTAATTCTTGCTACAACACAGATGAAACTTTATAGCATTATGCCAAGTGAAAGAAGCCAGACACAAAAGGCAACACATTATATAAATCCATTTATATTGAATTTCCAAAATAGGTAAATCCATTGAGAAGGAAAGTAGATTGGAGGTTGTCTGGGTGTGAAGGGAGATAGGAGTGACTGCTAATTAGGTTATAGGGTTTCTTTTCAGGGTGATGGAAATGTTCTGGAATTTGATATTGATGATAGTTGCACAACACTGTGAATACACTAAAAACCACTAACTTGTATACTTTAAAATAGTGGATTGGATGTTATGTGAATTATATTTCAATTTAGTAATTTTTTAAAATACCTCTTCTATAAAAAATCCCAGGCCCACATGGTTTTTATCTTTTTTAGGTTTCTCCACAATCAGATCCTGACCCAAAGATGTGAGAGCAAAGTTGTTTGTTTATTTGAAAGATGATCCCAGAAAGTACAGTAAAAGAGAGGGAAAGTGAAAAAGAGAAAAGCTAATAAACAGTCAAAGAGTAGGTTATTTCTGAAGGCAAATGAAGCTTGGTCTTGATAGAACCCTCAGACTCATCACACTAAGAGCAAGGAAGTAGGGTATTTATCTATTAGCTCATTGGCACTTCTGTCCCTCTCCCTCAGGTTAAGTCTACCTCATTGGCCATAAAACGCCCTTAAGCAAAGAGATGCAGGAAGCTACTGGTATGTTCAAGAACCATTTGCAGGTGTCATCTGGGCTGGGCTGACGTCTATGAGTAGGGTACCTATAATAATTGCTATAATTATATGGGTGAATTCTACCAAACTTTTAAGGGACTGTTATTAATTCATATCCTATATAAATTATTCCATAAATTAAATTTTAAAAAAGAAGAAAAGTCATATATCTTATTTTACAAACCCAATTTTGACATAAGCATAGGCCAATTCTATTCTTGTATATCTAAAGAGAGCTAAAACATAAGCTAAAACTTAAATAACAAAATCCAATAGAAAACATGTCCTATCGCAACAGACCACCATTTAACCCCAGGGATGTAAGGACGGTGCAACATCAGAAAATTTAGTCATACAATGTAATATAACAGACTAAAGAAGAAAAATCATATCATTATCTCAATCAATGAAGAAAAGCATATGATAAAATTCCACACCATTTTATGATTTAAAGTAACCTTAGAAAACTAGGAATACAAGTATATTTCTTTAACTTGGTAAGAAAAGTAGGAATAAAAGGACCTTTTGTTACATCAGTAAATATTACTTTTCAAAAGCCCTCAGCAAAAATTAAACTTCATGGAAAAACTGTAGCTCTATCTGACCAGATAAAACTGTGCTTTCTCAAATATTTCCTTAGAGTATAAAGAACTATATATTTGCAAGGTCAAGTAAACAGAAGAGTCTGAAATGCGCCTGGGTGGCTCAGTTGATTAAGTGTCAGCCTTCGGCTTAGGTCATGTCCTGGGGTCCTGGGATCGAGCCCACATTGGGCTCCCTGCTCGGTGGGGAGTCTGCTTCTCCCTCTGCTCCTTCCCCTGCTCGTGCTCTCTATCATTCTCTCATTCGCACCCTCCCCTTCTCTCAAATAAATAAAATCTTTAAAAAAAGAAAGAAAAGAATCTGGTATATCAACAAAACTGTAAGACAAATAATCCAGAAATACAGATGCTGATTATTCATTGAAGATAGAAATGAGACTTTAGTTCAGTTATATTGTTAATGATTTTGACAGTTACATAAATTATAAATAAATAAAATGTCAGGGGTTTTCATGTCAATAATCTAGAGTTACCAATTTTTAGAGAATATTTTCAAGTCAGACACTAGTATCACATGTGGATGTAACAGAAACTACAGATGAACAAATTCACCTGGCAGTCTTATTCTGCAGGTAATCGTGATTTTCTTAACTTAGTTTCTCAATACAGCTGTAAAGTATTCATTCATAACTGGCAGATGGCTTGAAAACTTCCTGATATATACACATGATACATAAAATACACTTGTAGATTATTGATATAAGTGGAGCTGTGTCAACAAGCAATACCAATACTTGCTTGTTAAATGTGCGGAGTTTTCTTATGTGCTCAGTGAACATCAGGGACGCTACAGTTACATTCCAATAACTAAGCATGGCACTGGCTGAACAAAGTTTGAAAAATTAAGCAAGAACCTAACTGTGATTGCAGTAATACTGAAAAATATCAGGGTGCCTGGGTGGCTTAGTCAGCTGAGCCTCCAACTCCTGGTCACAGTTCAGGTCTTAATCTCAGGATAGCGAGTTCAAGCCCCATGTTGGGCTCCATGCTGGGTGTGGAGCCTACTTAAAAATATATATGTTAAAAAAAGTACTGAAATACCATTTGAAGGTAAGAAGCGGTCAAGATTATCACTTTTAACTGGCATTGTTCTTTTTTTTTTAAAGATTTTATGTATGTATTTATTTATTTGAGAGAGAGAGAGAGAGAGCACGAGTGGGGCGAGGGGTAGAGGGAGAGGGAGTAGCAGGATCCTTGCTGAGCAGGGAGCCTGACTCAGGGCTCGATTCCAGGAGCCTGGGATCATGACCTGAGCCAAAGGCAGACGCTTAACCAAATGAGCCACCCAGGCACCCTTAAATGGCACTATTCTTTATAAAAATATCTTAATTGCTAATGAAGCAGATCATACTTCATAAAGCCTGTTCATTGTACGCTATCCAATAATAAAATAATGCCATTTAATACTTTGCAATTTGTTAAAAGTTAAGAAGGGGGATATGAGAATATACAAGAAAATGCTCTTGGATATATAGTTCCCAGTTATATATCCAACCTGTGAAAGACTACACTGCTCCAGAGACCCTGAAAGACTCTGCTCTTAAGACTTTATCATCCAACAACAGTGTGAACCCATCTCTCTTGCAGCATCATTGATTTGCAAAACATTCAAACCCTAAAGAAAGCCATTAATGTTACATGAAGAAAACCGAGGATATTAGCAACTTACAAGCAGTAATCAAGACTGGCTTCAGAAAACTTTTACAAATTAATATTGCTCACTGGCAAAGACAGGAAACCCTTCATGAGAAAAAAGGTTATTCTTCTGCTCCAAAAAAGATGTTAACTGATGACCTAAGTATAATTTTATTAAAACTTTCATAGGTACCACTATATTTAGTAGAGTTCATCAAATTGCAAGAAGCAATGTTTAGCAGATTGTGGAGGTAGAAAATACTGCTTACAGACTGAGTAATCTATAGATGCTTCCAATCATTCCCAGTTATACTGAAAACAACATAACTGATAAAATCATGGCACACAGAGACTTTACAGGAATCAACTGGTGAAGAGATTTCAAAACTATGAATACCTATATTTGGGTTGTTCTGGACTTAGTTGGCAATGTATTTAAGGATCTTTAATTCATGTAGGAAAGCCATAATCATATACAATCACTACATAAAAAAGATTAAAAAAAAAGAAAAATGCTCTTGCCCACTGATCATTCACAGTCTATAGGCATTAACTAAGCACCCAGGAATAATGTCCAGCCAGGGTATGAAAGTATAGAGGAATAGCCATTGTCTATTGTTCTTAGTCAGCTATATATATTCTGATTGGTTGGCATCCAGGGTCTCCTGATTGTTAAATAATCTGAATATTAACCATGTAAGTATTTCCTATCTCTTAGTAATTGTGTTCAATATTTACGATAAAGAAATTAATAAAATACAATCTCTGTCTTCAAGAAACTAACAAGCAAAACATATAAGTAAACAAATAAATTACAGTACAATCTGGACAGTAATAAAAACATAGAGAAGATACTCAGCAAGTACTGATCAAAGCTATTAGGGTTTATGACGGAAGAAATAGCTAAGCTGGATTTGGAAGAATCTGTATAAATGCACAAAATAGAGAAGAGGACTCTAGACAGAGGAAACAATGAATAAAAAGGCACAGAAGCATTAAAGAGAACTGGGTCTCCTTAATAAAAGATGTAATTCCAAAGGTGATGAATTTTAAATTACGAAACAAAAGCAGACGGAGGTGAAGTAGAGAATTTGGTAAAATCCCAATGATGGGAAGATGGTGGAGTAGGAGCACAGGGATCTGTTTCCCCATCTAGACAACAATTGCACTGACAGAATCTGTCTAATATGCCTATTTGAAACTTTAGAGTTTATTGATAAGATTACAATGTCCAGGAGAAAATCTGGTAGTAAATTGCAGTTACTTTCAGTCAGTTTCAGTTTTCAGCACAATGGCAGCTACCCACCCTCCATCCCTTCCCCTCTGGCTAGCATCACACATGTGTTCCTAGAGCAGCCTCACACCATTTGCAGAGGCCAGGGTGAGCAAAAAGGGAAATGCAGATCAAAACTACAATGCAATATCACCTCATACCTGTCACGATGGCTAAAATCAACAACACAAGAAACAAGTGTTGTCAAGGACGTGAAGAAAAAGGAACATTCATGCACTGCTGGTGGGCATGCAAGCTGGTACAGCCACTCTGGAAAACAGTATGTAGATTCCTCAAAAAATTAAAAATAGAACTGCCCTATGATCCAGCAATTTCATTACTAGGTATTTACCTAAAGAATACAGAAACACTAATTCAAAGATATACATGCACTCCTATGTTTATAGCAGCATTATTTACAATAGCCAAATTATGGAAGCAGCCCAAGTGTCCATCAACAGATGAATGGCCAAAGAATATGTGGTGTGTACATACAATGGAATATTATTCAGCCATAAAAAAGAATGAAATCTTGCCATCTGAAAGGACGTGGATGGAGCTAGAGAGTATTACGCTAAGTGAAATAAATCAGAGACATTATCAAGACAAATATCATATGATTTCACTCATATGTAGAATTTAAGAAACAAATGAGCAAATGGGGGAAAAAAAGAGGGAGACAAACCAAGAAACAGACCATTAACTACAGACAACAAACTGATGGTTCCCAGAGGGGAGGTGGGTGGGAGGATAGGTTAGACAGGTGATGGGGATCAAGGAGTACACTTGTGATGAGCATCAGATGATGTATGGAAATGATGAATCACTATGTCATACATCTGAAACTAATACAACACTGTATGTTAACTAAATGGAATTAAAATAAACACCTTAAAAAAAGGATTCTATCCTCCAAATATTACACACCTGTACTCTGATCATGGATTACCATGTCTGGTCCAAGAGGTCTATATAAAGAGCAGGGCAGCCATTATTGCTACACCTACCACTACCGTTGCAAACACCTGCCACTCTGGGTGAAGTTACCTCCAGGGGATTTAAAGAGCTGGTGCCCTTTCTCCCTTCCTTTCCCTTCATTTTCCTCTTTTTCCCCTCTTAGGAGCCAGATATGGAACACTATAACATTCAAAAGCAAGTGCAAATTCAGGAAAAATTAGAAAATGACTATACATTCCCAGAGAAAGGTGTTAGCGAAAGACCTGAGAAGACTTTAAGTTTATACCTCAGGCTGATCTTTGTCACAGAGACAGCCAATAACAATCAAAAAATAAAAACAATAACCAAAAAAGCAACAAACCCTGAGGAAAAGGGAAACTCTGATTTCCAGAGATACTACATTATTAGATCCAAATGTCCAATTTCCAACAACCACAACACAATCATGAGGCATAAAGAAAAACAGGAAATATGGTCCATTCAAAGGGAAAAAAAAACAGAAACTGTCCCTAAAAAGACCTGATGGAGGATCTAATAGACAAAGGCTTTAAAGCAACAATCTTAAAGATTCTCAAAGAAATAAGGAAGATGTGAAGAAGGTCAAGAAAATGATGTGTGAACAAACTGGAATTATCAGTAAAGGAAAAAAAAAAAAAAGACCTACATAGAAACCAAAGAGAAATCCTGGAGCTGAAAAGTACAATAGTTGATATGAAAAATTCACTAGAAGGAGAAGTCAAAGGGAGATTTGAGCAGGGAGAGGAACAAATCAACAAATGTGAAGCTAGGGCAATGGAAATATTGCGCCTGAGGAACAGAAATCAAAAAGAATGAAGAAAAGTGAACAGTCCCTAAGGGGCCTTCAGACACCATCAAGGTGACAAACATATGTATTCTGGATGTCCCAGAAGGAGAAAGAAATCAGCAAGGAGAATATCTGAAGAAATAATGGCTGAAAACTTCCCAAATTTGATGAAAGACATGAATGTAAACATCCAAGAAAATCAACAAACTCCAATAAGATGAACTCAAGGAGACCCACAACAAGACACGTTATAACCAAACCTTCTAAAGCCACAGATAAAGAATCTTGAGAGGAGCAGCAGATAAGTGGCTTGTCACATACACAGGATCCTCAATAAGATTACTAAGAGATTTCTCATCAGAAACTTTGGAAACCAGAAGGCAGTGGACAGGTATATTCGATGTGCTGAAGGAAAACTGTCAAACAAGAATCCTATATCCAGCAAAACTATCATTCAAAAGTGAGAGAGAAATCAATCATTCCCAGATAAACAGAAGAAGGGGGAGTTTGTTACCCCCTTCAAGACATGCTAATGGGAGTCCTGCAGGGTAAAATGAACACTGGACTGTAACTCAAAGTCAAATGAAGAAATAAAGATCTCAATAAAAGTAACCGATGAGAAATTATAAAAGCTAATATCGTTGTAACAATTTGTAACTCCACTTTTTATTTTCTACATGACGTGAGACATTAATATATATTTTGTTAATTATTAGTCTAAAAGCTAACATTATTGTAACTTCAGTTTGTAATTCCAAATGTTGTTTTCTACATAATTTAAGAGACTACTGCATTTAAAAGAATTATTAGTTTATACATTTGGGCACACAAAATATAAACAGGTAATTTTGTGACATCAAAACTGAAAAGGAGAAGGATGGAGCTGTAATGAGCAGAGGTTTTGTAGTCATTGAAGTGAAGCTGGTAAGAATTCAAAATTAGGAGTTTTATAACTTTAGAATGCTAAATGTAATCCCCGTGGTAACCACAAAGAAAAGTTTTCACAGGAAAGGGTATGAAAAAGTAAACTTTTCACTACAAAAAAATCTACTAAATACAAAAGACAGTAATGCAGGAAATGAAGGATAAAGAAGCTATAAGGCATATGGAAAACAAACTCCAAAATTAAAGAGTCCTTCTTAATCGAGAATTATTTTTTAAGCGGGTAAAACTCTTCAAAGACAGCTATTTGAAGAATGGATAAAATTACATGATCCAAGTATATGCTCCATCAGACTCGTTTTAGATCCAAAGTCATAAATAGATTGAAAGTGAAAGGATGGAAAAAGATATTCCATGCAAATAGTCACCAAAAGAGAGCCAGGACAGCAATACGAATATCACACAAAATAGACTTTAAATCAAAAAAAGTTACAAGAGACAAAGAAGGACATTGTATATTAATGAAATCTTCAATAGCAAGAAGATATAATAATTATAGACGATTACCTATCTAATAACAGACCAGCAAAATATATGAAGCAGAAACTGACAGAACTGAAGATAGAAATAGACAGCTCTATCCTTGTGGTTAGAGACTCCAATACCACACTTTTGATAATGGATGGAACAAACAGACAGAACATGAGTAAGGCAATCAAAGACTTGAACAACAATAAACCAAGTAGAGCTAACAGACATAAACACAATGCCCCACCCAACAACAACTGCAGACATATTCTTCTCAACTTCACATGGAATATTTTCTAGGACAGACCATATTTTAGGTCACAAATTAAGTCTCAGGGGCGCCTGGGTAGCGCAGTGGTTAAGTGTCTGCCTTCCGCTCAGCGCATGATCCCAGCATTCTGGGATCGAGCCCCACATCAGGCTCCTCCGCTGGGAGGCTGCTTCTTCCTCTCCCACTCCCCCTGCTTGTGTTCCCTCTCTCGCTGGCTGTCTCTATCTCTGTCAAATAAATAAATAAAATCTTAAAAAAAATAAAATAAAATAAAATAAAACAAAGTAAGTCTCAATAAATTGAAAAAGATAGATATTATACAAAGTAAGGATTCCAACCATAAAGGGATGAAGCTAAAAATCAATAATGAAGAAAAACTGGAAAATTCACATATTTGTGGAAATTAAACAATACTCTCTTAAACAACCGATGGATCAGAGAAGAAATCACAAGGGAAGTTAGAGAACATATGGAGGCAAATGAAAAGTGGAAACTAAATATATATTTCTTATTACAAATCACAGTATCACAACCTCACTACTCATTTGGGAAATGCAAATCAAAACTACTCTGAGATACCACCTCACACCCATTAGGGTAGCTACTATCAAAAAAAACACAAAAAAACAAACAGAAAGTAGCAAGTACCGATAAGGATGTAGAGAAACTGGAACACTTGTGCACTGTTGGGAGGAATGTAAACTAGCATAGTCCCTGTGGAAAACAGAATGGCAATTCCTCAAAAAATTAAAAATAGAATTATCATATGATCCAGCAATTCGTCTTCTAGGAATAGCCCCAAAAGCATTGAAAGCAGGGCCTTGAAGTTGTTTACAACAGCAGCACTCACAACAGCTAAACATGGAAGCAACACAAGTGTCCATCAACGAGTAAATAAGCAAAATGTGATACACACACACACACACACACACACACATACATACACACACAGGGGAATATTATTCAGCCTTAGAAAGTAAGGAAATATGACATTTGCTACAACATGAATGAACCTTGAAGACATTATGCTAAATGAAATAAGCCAGGCACAAAAAGACAAATACTGTATAATTCCACTTATATGAGTTACTTAAGAGTAGTCAAAATCATAGAGCTAGAAAGCAGAATGGTGGTTGCCAGGAGCTGGGGAAGGGGGGACATAGAGTAGTTAATGGTTAATGGGTACAGAGTTTCAATTTTACAAGATAAAAAGAGTTACAGAGATAGATAATGGTGATGGTTGCATAGCATTATGAATGTATTTAATACCACTGAACTGTACACTTAAAAAGTGTGGCAATGGTAAATTTTATGTCTGTGTATTTTACCACAATAAAAAAATTTTAAGAAGCACAGAACAGAAAAAAGTCCCAATGATGATTATATGCCATGATAACCAAATTTCAATCGCTGCTTTACCCTGTCCTCTCCCCAAACTAAATATATTTAATTAAGTCAATGGTTCTTGGATTTTCATAGGCTCTGTCTGGCTCTAGTATGGGTTATTTTCAGTGTAATTCTAGTGGACATGATCTGACCTTTAGTTGGCCATTTCCCTGCTTTTTCAACATCACAATAAATTCTAATACAATGCTATTAGGTTAACACAAGCCTCATCTGGTGTCACCTACAACTGAATAAGCGTACCCTCAATTCCAAAAAGGACAATGTGCTGGCATTTTTAAAAGCCACAACCCAGCAAACTCTCTTACGATAAATTTTCTAAAAAGAAATCCTGGACACAGCGTCAGGCCAACTACCAATGCATATCCTGCCTAGCAGGCACAAGTCCCTGAAACCACTACCTTATTCACTGAAAGCCCAGGTCAGTTACTCCGTGGACGGCCAGAGCTACGGCAGAGCTATTCTTAGAGATCCAATTTGGTCAGCTCCCAGGCTGATGATACTCTGGTGGGCTCTCATGTAAGTGTGCATCCAGAGTTTGTTGTGATAAAGCACTGAATCTGAAACCCCATTACAGGTTATATTTCCCTGTATCTACTGGGAGGGCTCCAGACCAGAGCACACCTTTCTCACCTATACCCATTTTAATCTAGTTCCACCATCCAATAGAATAAGAATGACTGACTCTCAAAAGTGGAACAGACCACAAGATACAGGATTATGGCACTTAAAGACCAGTCTGTGATGCAAAGAAACAGACTCTGAGCCAATAAGCACTCTGTTAGATTTAAGGTACTATATTAGGGGGCGCCTGGGTGGCACAGCAGTTAAGCGTCTGCCTTCGGCTCAGGGCGTGATCCCGGCGTTATGGGATCGAGCCCCACATCAGGCTCCTCCACTATGAGCCTGCTTCTTCCTCTCCCACTCCCCCTGCTTGTGTTCCCTCTCTCGTTGGCTGTTTCTATCTCTGTCAAATAAATAAATAAAATCTTTAAAAAATAATAATAATAAGGTACTATATTAGGAAGCAATCAACAAAACTAAAAGACAATCTACTGAATGGGAGAAAACATTTGCAAATGACATATCCAATAAAGGGTTAGTATCGAAAATCTATAAAGAACTTACACAACACACAAAAACACAAATAATCCAATTTAAAAGTGGGCAGAAGACATGACCAGACATTCTCCAAAGACATCCAGATGGCCAACAGACACATGAAAAGATGCTCAACATCGCTCATCATCAGGGAAATGTAAAACAAAACCACAATGAGGTATCAGCATACCTGTCAGAATGGCTAAAATCAACAACACAAGAAACAACAGGTGTTGGCAAGGATGTAGAGGAAAAGTAGCCCTCATGCACTGCTGGTGGGAGCGCAAACTGGTGCAGCCACTGTGGAAAACAGCATGGAGATGCCTCAAAAAATTAAAAATAGAATTACCATATAATCCAATAATTCCACTACTGGGTATTTATCCAAAGAATACAAAAACACTAATTCAAAAAGATAAATGCACCCCTGTGTTTATAGCAGCATTATTTACAATAGCCAAATTATGGAAGCAAGTGTCCATCCACAGATGAATGGATAAAGAAGTTGCAGGATATATACACAATGGAATATTACTCAGCCATAAAAAATAATGAAATCTTGCTACTTGCAACAATATGGATGGATCCAGAGGGTATAATGCTAAGTGAAATAAGTCAGAGAAAGACAAATACCATATGATTCCACTCATATGTGGAATCTAAGAAACCAAACAAATAAAAAAAGAGAAACAAACAAAAAAGATTCTTAAAGATTAAGAGAACAAACTGATGGTGGCCAGAGGGAAGGTGGGCGGGGGGATGGGTGACAGAGGTGAGGGGATTAAGAGTACACTTACCATGATGAGCACGGAGTAATGTGTACAACTGTTGAATCACTATATTGTACACCTGAAACTAATATAATGCTGTATATCGTACTGGAATTAAATTTTAATAATAAACAAACAAATAAATTTTAAAAGAGGAAGGTAGTATATTTTGTTCCTAGATATAACTGGTCCGTGAGACACAGATAAAAAAAAAAAATCCCTCAGAATGCACACTGAAGAGAGGGAAGTACTGATAAAGTGATGATTGTCACAGTCATCTGAACTAATTGAACTGTTCACTTTTATTTTCTAAGCTCTCTTAACACTAAACGACAGGACCAAATATTGAAAACTTGTGTTAACAGAGAAAAGAATCCCCTGGCCAGATGCAGCCATTTTTATCCAAGCTCATGCCTGACACATTTTTTTTTAATTTTTAAATCATAGGGAAGCTTAAATGAAAGTGACTGAAATTTAAAATCTTTCCACTTCAATCTTGGTTTCACGATGCTATTATTTCTTAAAAATAATAAAATAATTATCTCATTTTATGTCTTTATTATTTTATCTGCTCATTTTGGGTTGAGGACGGGAAAATTCGTGATACCAGGAAATTATTTCATTCGAGCACTTACTCATCTATTCACGAACAGTTTTGAAACCTACTACAATATGCCAAGTCCTACGCGACTTATTAGAGATACAGTGAAAAAAAGACAAAGCAGTTCTTTTCTGTGGGGCTCATGGTCCAGTGGGGGAGATGGATAATAAATTAACAAATCCGCAGACAAGAAAACTACACATGTGTGCTTGGGAGAAAATGAAGGGCAGTATGATAGAGAGTAAGAGGTGCGGAGAGAGTTACAGCCTCCAGAGGTAGTCAGAGAAGGCCTCCCTGAAGCGACGACAGGCGAACTGACAGCAAACAGGAGGATGAGCTGCGCACAGGAAAAGCTGCTGAAATGCATGCCAGGTGGAGGAGAGCAACATATGTTCAGTGCCTACAGGCCGGAAAGGCCTTGGTAGCTCCAGGGACAGAAACGCCTGCGAAGGAAAGCAACGAGGGGGAGGATGGTATGGGAGTGACGTTAAAGAGACAGAGGCCAGAACGTGTATCATCTTCCCTGTCTGTCTCAGTAAGAAGTGGTGGGAGAAAGCTCTTAAGGGATGTAAGCAGAGAAATGACATAATCTGATTGCATTTTGAAAAAGATCACTCAAAGAGATGTATGGAGGGGCGCCTCAGTGGCTCAGATGGTTAAGCGTCTGCCTTTGGCTCGCGTCATGATCCCAGAGTCCTGGGATCGAGCCCCGCATCAGGCTCCCTGCTTGGCAGGGAGCCCGCTTCTCCTCCTCCTTCTACTGCTCCCCCTGCTTGTGCTCTCTCGCTCTGTCAAATAAATAAATAAAATCTTAAAAAAGAGAGAGAGAGAGATGAAGACTAGGTTGGAGAAAGGAAGCAGAGAGACTAATTAGAAGTTATTGGAGGAATTCAAATGAGACATAGAAGCCACAAGGATTTAGTGATAAAATTGTTGAGAAGGAAAGGGGGAGAATGAAGGATTATCCCTAGGTTTTTGGCTCAAGGAACAGAGTATCCAATAATGCTCTCTTCTGAGGGGTGTATGTTAAGTCTGAGATACCTATTATATATCCAAGGACAGATGTCAAGTAGAAAATTAGATATTTGACTCTAGAGTACAGGTGAGGACTAGAATATACATTTAGAAAACATTAGTTGCTATGGACTAAATATCTGTCCCCGCCTCAAATTTACAGGTTGAATCCTAACCCCCAAGGTCATCATATTAGGAGGTGGAGTCTTTTAAGGTAATTAAGTCATAAGGATGGAGCCCTGTAAATAGGTTTAATGCCCTTATAAAAGGGATCCCTCACCCCCTTCCGCCATGTGAGGACACAGCAAAAAGATACCATCTATGAAATAGAAAGTGAGTCCTTACCAGACACTCAATCTGCCCGTGCCTGGATCTTGGACTTGCCAGCCTCTGGAACTGTGACAAATAAATTTCTGTTGTCTGTAAGCTACCTAGTCTATGGTATTTTGTTAGAGGAGCCCAGATGGACTAAGACATTCGTAAGTTGTACAGATGATACTTAAAGCCATTAGGATTTTCCATATTCTACTTTCTAATCCTTAGAATTTGGTTTACATTCGGTTAATCTTTAGGCGAAATGGAGGGTGGCTCTGAGGAATACAAGCCTAATAATTCATAACACGCTGTTGCTCAGAAAGGCCTACAGGTTTCTGTTCTAGCTAAATATCGCCCCTAGTATTTAAAAAAAAAAAAAAAAACCTTCATAGGAATCATTTTTCATGACAAAACCTGATTTGAGGCCGTTATATTGTGTTTCATGAACCCCCTAGACCCTTCCCCAAAATACACCAAAATGTTTTTCCATATAAAAGCCAATTCTCAGATTAAAATCAGTCAAGAACCAAAACTGAGCCAAATCCTAAATAACTCTAAAGAGAATAGGCTTGCCAGATTCATTGTAGCCAATTCATAGCTGCTCACGATAGATGAAAATTAGTCGATGGCAAGGTCTAAAAAACAAAAATCAAAACTACATTCTCTTCCATGCCAGAATACAGTTTTAGGTTTCCTCACATTGTTAGAGAACTTGGGTAAGTCATTTCTTATAAACGGCTAGACTCCAGCAAGCATAATTTCAAAGCTAGTAAAGTGGTCAGGTCTATTCTTGCTAGTGACAAAACAGAACAAGCTATTTACCGCTAGACCATCTTCTTCTCCACAACAAGGCTTTCTAAGTAACACATCTTCGATGTAAAAAAAACAACTCTATTATCCATTGTTTCGTAGACATTAGTCTGAAAATTACTGTACCTTGATAACAATGTATAAAAGATAACAAATTTGTTTAAATGCAAAGCTAAGGAAGGAAAAGCTGAGGTGCCAGAAAGGAAAATGGAGTTACAAACGAGAGTAGAATGCTCGGAGACTGACACTGTGCAGTTTAAGACTTTAACACCTACGCAGGAACCACACAAAGATAAACAAATAAAGCCCAGGGTCTATACAGACTAAGAAGTTGAATCCACGATGATACGCAATGCAGGGTACTGAGAACTCCATGCTTTCAATGAAGGGGTAAACAAGAAAAATTTCATCTACTGACAGGGAAAGCAGAGGAAGTACGTCTCTGCTTATACTCTAGACTAACAGACGTTTCCCCTGAGAATTCAAAACATTGTCCTGCACTTCACATGGGTGTATAATTTGCATCATGATCCAGGAACCCACAAACCCACTTAGCCCAAGTTCTAAATCCAGCAAACATATGCTTCAAGAATATGGATGAAATGGGGCGTTTGCAGACATAACAAAAGCTGACATACTTCATCTCCAGCAGACCTGTGCTAAAAGAGTGTTAAAAAATTTGGGCTGAAGGAAAAAGATATGTTTCCACAAGAAGGAATAAAGAACATCAGAACGAAGAAATGTTAGTAAAAGTCTGTTGTTTAAATTTATTTATATATACATACACAGACATATACAAATCTACTTTTAAAAACTATTGACTACTTAGTTATTTTTAATAACAAGGTAATGTGGGTTTTTTAGCATATACAAAGCACATAGAGCACAAAAAGCAGGTGGGTGGTCATTGAAAGTAACCTGATGTAAGACTCTCACATCATTCACGAAGTAAAGGAATATTTTCAAAGTAGACTGTGATAGATTAAAGATGTATACCGTAATCTCTTGAGCAATCCATAAAAAACACCAGAGACACAACTAAAAAGTCAATAGAGGAAATGAAATAAACTATGAAAAAAAAATCACTTGATACTCCCCAAAAGAGACAAGAAAGAAGAAACAGAGGAACAAAGAAAGGAGAGGACAAATAGAAAAGAAAATACTAAAGGCAGTAGAGTTAAATATATCAGTAATTACACTAAATGTTAATACACTCATTAAAAGCAGCGATTGCCAGACAGGATACAAAAAGCACGACCCAGCGAGATGTTATTTATAAGAAATTCATTTTAAACATCAGACCTGTGCAATATTTTTTTACTTATTTTATCAGTTATGGTGGGGGGGGGGTTGAAGTCCCATAACTCTGATTGTGGATTTGTCTACTTTTCTCTTTAAAACTTCCGATAAGGACAAGGTTCAAAGTAAAAGTATGGCAAAAAGATTTACCATGAAAACACTAAGCATAAGAAAGCTGGTATGACTTCATTAACATCAGAAAAAGTGGACATCAAAATTGAGTGCTACCAAACATAAAGAGAAGCACTTCGTGGTAACAAAAGGTGGATTCATCAAGAAAGCATAATATTCGCATTCACAATCTTGAATGTGAGTGACCTAATAATAAAGCTATCAAACAGATGATGCACAATTTAAAGTATGAAAGAGAAGAGTAAATAAATCTACAGTGAAGACACTTTAACCCCTTCCCCTCAGTAACTTATTTCACAAAATACCAGTAAGAATTTAAAAGTTTCGAACCATGCTTTAACCAATTTGAAGTAAATGGTATGTATGAAACAATATGTTGAACAACATCAGAAAGCACAATTTCCAGTGCACATGGCTCATTCTCTAAGAAGGACCACATGAGTCTCAATAAACTCCGAGGGAATAACATCTCAGACAATATGTCCTCTAACTGCGAGGGCATTACATTGGGAATCAATAAAGTATCTTAAAAAATCCAAATATTTAGGGGCGCCTGGGTGGCACAGCGGTTAGGCGTCTGCCTTCGGCTCAGGGCGTGATCCCGGCGTTCTGGGATCGAGCCCCACATCAGGCTCTGCTATGAGCCTGCTTCTTCCTCTCCCACTCCCCCTGCTTGTGTTCCCTCTCTCGCTGGCTGTCTCTATCCTGTCGAATAAATAAATAAAATCTTTGAAAAAAAAATCCAAATATTTGGAAATAAAGCAACATGTTTTCAAATAACCTATAAATCCAATTAAAAAAATCAAAACAGAAATGTTCAAAATAGTTTAACCTAATGATAAAATGTAAGCACACCTATCAAAATTGATGGGACGCAGCTGAAGCAGTTCTTAAAGAGAAATTCAGTTTTAACAGCGTGTATTAGAACAGAAGAGCAGTATAAAATAAGGTATGCTTCCACTTTAAGATACTAGCAAAGGAAACAAAGAAAACCCAAAGTAAGTAGAAGAAGGAAATAATAAAGATAAGGAAAAAACCCAACTGAACAAAAAGTAAATAAAGCAAAACAAATAAACAAAAAGAAAATAAAGCAAAAACTGATTCACCCTTACCAAGACTGATTGTGGAGAGAGAGAAAAAAACACAAATTCTCAATATCAAGCATGACAGAGGGGACATCTCTACAGGTCATATCAACATTAATGGTTAATAAGTAGATATGATGAACAGCTTTATGGCAACAAATTCAAAAACTTAGATAAAATAAATAAAGTCTCTCAAAAACAAAACTTAACAAAGTACACAGTAAGAAATAATTTGAATGGTTCTATATATCTTTAAAAAAATCGAACACAGAATTTTAGACCTTCTCACAGAGAACTCCACTGGCCTCCAAGGTAAATTCTATCAATGTCTAAAGAAGAAATAAAACAAATTTTCAAAACACAGACAGAATAAAATCATTCATTTTATGAGGTCAGCATAACCTTTAAACCAAAACCAGAAAAGGACACAGAAGAATAGAAAAGTATAGAGCATTATTCTTCATTAACATAGATGGAGAAATCCTCAACAAAACACTAGTAAATCAAATCCAAAACTATATGCATATATTTTTAAGAATATTATATCATAACCTACTGAGTTTTATCCCAAGGATGCAAGATTGCTTGTGAAAATCCAAGATTTCGATTTACCACATAACAGATTCACGGAGAAAAATCATGTGTTGATATCAGTAACATGTCTCGGAGACTAGCCTTAGAATTGGAGCTGACCAGATGGTAGCAGGAGACAAGAAAGACAGTTGGATGATTTATAACCCTTAAAGACCTAAATATGAAGTAGGAAGCTGGTAGGTCAAGAAACCTCTGAATTGGGGCGCCTGGGTGGCACAGCGGTTAAGCGTCTGCCTTCGGCTCAGGGTGTGATCCCAGCGTTATGGGATCGAGCCCCACATCAGGCTCCTCCATTATGAGCCTGCTTCTTCCTCTCCCACTCCCCCTGCTTGTGTTCCCTCTCTCGCTGGCTGTCTCTATCTCTGTCAAATAAATAAATAAAATTAAAAAAAAAAAAAGAAAGAAACCTCTGAATAAAACTGAGTTAAATCTGCAACAGAAATGGAAAACCTGCTTGCACAGGAATGGTGGGGGCAGGAAGAAGAACTTGAAACAATCATACAATTATAAAGTAAATTTTAAAATACAACAAAATGACAAGTTACATAGGTTATTTTAATTATGTAAGTGAATAAATTTTTATTTCAATTGTTCTGAAGGTTCTGGCGAATGCATTTAAACAAGAACTCATAAAGGAGGGCATAGATTATATTATTATTTTCATATGGTTTTATATTGCTAAAACAAAAGAAACAACTGGCAAACTCTGAGAAGCAATATAATTCAGAAAGGTGACTATGTACAATAACATACAAAAAACAACATATTCCTATATAAAAATAAGTGAAAAAAGTAATAAAATATTTCATTTATAATTTTTTTAAATTACTGAAAAGTACACAAAATTAATATAAATACTACTGAGGGATATAAAGGAACATTAATAAATCAAAAAACATATTCTAATCTTGAATATAATGACTTCATATCATAAAGATGACAATTCTTCCCAAATTTATCCATAATTAAATATGATTAAGTAAAACTTACCCTATATGGTTTATTTAGGACTAAACAAATTGATTCTAACATATAGAAGGAAATTAGCAAGTATAGCCAAGAGAATACCTAGCAACCTTGGAACAGACAAGGATACCTTAGAATACAAAAAGCATTAACCAGTAAAGAAAAAGCTAATAAATTGGAGTTCCTCAAATTAAATTGTTCTGTTCTCCAAAATACACCATTAAGAAATGAAAAGCAGGCCACAGAGAGGGAGAAAATATTCTTAATACGTATATCTGATACTTGTATCTAGAATATGGAGAAAACTCTTGCAAATCAATAATAAAAAGACAATAGGCAAAAGATTCACGTAGCTGTTTCACAAAAGAAGTGATAGGAATGGCCAATAAACACTACTGATACTTAACATCACTAGACATTCAGGAAATAGAAATAAAAACCAAACCACTTCATGCTCACACCAAATGCTGCTAAGGCTGTGGTAAGCAGAACTTTCATATATTGCTGATGGAAGTGTAAGATTGTACATGAACTCTGGAAATCTGTTTGTAATAGAAGTGAAATGTATACCTCACTTTTTGCCCCAGCAACTCTACTCTCCAGTATTTATCAAAGAGAATTAAAAATATATGCCCACAAAAGACTTGGAACATATTTATAGCATCTCTGTATTTTGTACTAAAGGGAATCTAGGAAGTGGTTGTTTGGACTTTTAGTAAACACCTCATTAGTTACAAAGATTCATCATTTGAACTCATTAGACTAAAACCGAATGTATCAATTCAAATGGGATTCTCCTATCCCCTCCTTCCATCATGGGTTCCATCCTCCCTGTTTCGTGACAGTATCAGAGAAGTAAACAGCTCTTGCAGATATACTACAGAACCTGTCTTTATCTTTAAAAATATAAATCCCATCTCTACATTTGTATATACTTTAGGTTTCAGGAACATTTGAAACAACATTTTGAAAATAAATGCATTGTCTTAAAACATAGTATGGCCAACCGTGATAGTATGTAAGTCGTCCTTGTTTATCATTTAAGACATATATTACTTTGCAGTGAACTTGCTACACAAGCTGTTTCTAAATGGTCATGTGAAAAACAAACAGGCAAAATTATCATAAAATTTTGTAAAAGGGAGTGGAACTTTGGAGTTTATTTTCCTTTTCTAGCCCTTTAGTTCTCTGGCTCTGTATTTTAAAACATACTGAAACTTCTAGCATTTGATAAAGCATCTTGCTTCAATATGAATATACAATAATATAAGTACTTTTGATGATTTTAGGACCTAAACACAATACAGAGCTTTCCTCTTCTTTGAAAGCATGAACAGGTAGTACAAAGAAAAGGAAATAGAAGTGGCTTCTAAATGTGAAAAGATGCTCAACACCACTCACCCTAAGACAAATGCAAAATAAAACTACAATCGACTCGGTAAAGATAAAAAAGATGGATATATTGTGTTAGCACTGATGTGAGAACCAGCACCCTCACATACTGCTAGTGGAAATATAAATTAATGAACGCCCTTTAGAGATGGCAATTTGGCATACTGACCAAAATTTCAAATGTTTTATAATTCCACCTCAAGGAATTTATCCTACAGTAATATCTGTATATATACAATGTTACATATGTACAAAAATAGGTTTATAAAAGCAAAAGATCATATATAATCTGATGAAATAAATTATGGCATATCCATACAAGGTAATAATGAATTCATTAAGATAAATGTGATCATTCTATATGTATCAATGCATATCCATTCAAGGTAATAATGAATTCATTAAGACAAATGTGATCATTCTATATGTATCAATACAGGAAAATCTCCAAGATATACAAGTAAGAGATAAAATTAAGATGCAGAATATTTGTGTAAAACCTGTATGCCCATAAATATATCTCATAGTATATAAAAGAAAATGCTAACCGGCTGCCTGTAGGGAACAGAATGGAGATACTGGGAAACCAGGAGACTGAGGGCCAGGGATGGGAAAGAAACTCAGTTTCGCTATCTATGCTTTTTGTATCTTTTGAATTTTGTACCATGTCCCCATGATACTTATCCAAATACATAATAATGTTCTTTAAAATAAGTTAAACATTTGTATATGGTGTAACAGGGCAGTGATGCAGAACGATACTGCAGAGAGACACAGGAATTGGAGGACAGGATAGGACCAGAGGAAGAGTTAAGGGAACTGAAAGGGCCTTTTGTGGGGGAGGGGCACTGAGAACAGAGGATGCAGTGAAGCAAGCAGGAAATGCAGGGACCATGACAGGGACCATGAGTATAAGAAATGAGTGTAACCTAAACAGGGATGAGGACTCACAAGCCGCTCCTTGAAACAAAAAAGAACTGGTCCGTAAACGGTTTTCTCCTGCCTCTGTCCTACTCAGACAAATTAAACCAAGGCCTTGAGAGACTTAAGGAGACCCAACAGGGGAGGAATATATCCAGGACTGTTCGAGCATCACTGGACCCAATGGCTGTCACAGGGTAACCACCAACCAATACCATATGTTGCTCTAGTTCATCTTTTATGTTAAAATACAATAAATTCTCTTATTTATTTTTAAAAACATGGTGGTGGGCTTTACTTTCCTTTTTGGCACTTAGGAAAGAGGGTCCTCAGAGTCCTGGGGAAAGAATCAATAATCAAATACAACAACCCTATGGGGTAGGCACTATTCTTGTATACTTATTTATTGCCTCCATTTTTTTTTCTTTTTTTTTTTTTTGTTGTTGTTGTTTATATCTCAACTCCAATTAGGTAACATACGGTGTAATATTACTTCCAGGTGTACAATATAGTGATTCACCACTTACATACGATTCCCAGTGCTCATCACAACAAGTGCTCTCCTTAATCCCCATCACCTATTTAACCCATCCCCCCACCCACCTCCCCTCTGGGAACCAGCAGTTTGTTCTCTAGAGTTAAGAGTCTGTTTCTTGGTTTGTCTCTCTTTTTTTCTCCCCCTCTGCTCATTTGTTTTGTTTCTTAAATTGCACATATGAGTGAAATCATATGGTATTTGTCTTTCTCTGACTGACTTATTTCACTTAGCATAATACCCTCTAGTTCCATCCACGTCATTGGCACCAAGAGCCAAAGGAACCTCGAAAAAGAAGAACAAAGCTGGAGCCATCATAATTTCAGACTTAAGTTATATTACAAAGCTATACTGATCAAAACAGTATGGTACTGGCACAAAAATAAACACATAGTTCAATGGAACAGAATAGAAAAACAGAAATGAACCCACAACTATATGGTCAATTTATCTTTGACAAAGCAGGAAAGACTACGCAATGGGGGGGAAAAAAACAGTCTCCTCAACAAATGGTGTCAGGAAAACCGGACAGCAGCATGCAAAAGAATGAAACTGGACCACTTTCTTAACACCAAACACAAAAATAAATTCAAAATGGATGAAAGACCTAAATATGAGACCTGAAACCAGAAAAACCCAAGAGGAGAACACAAGCAGTAATATCTCTGACATTGTCTATAGAACTTCTTTCTAGATATGTCTCCTGAGGCAAGGGAAATAAAAGCAAAAATAAACCATTGGGACTTCATCAAAATAAAAAGTTTCTGCCCAGCAAAGGAAACAATCAACAAAACTAAAAAGCAACCTATGGAATAGGAGAACATATTTGCAAATGACATATCTGATAAAGGGCTAGTATCCAAAATCTATAAAGAACTTATGAAACTCAACACCCAAAAAATGAAGAATCTAGTTAAGAAATGGGCAGAAGACATGAATAGACATTTTTCCAAAGAAGAAAAACAGATGGCCAACAGACACATGAAAAGATGCTCAACATCACTGATCATCAGGGAGATACAAATCAAAACCACAATGAGATATCACCTCACGCCTGTCAGAATGGCTAAGATCAACGGCACAAGAAACAGATGTTGATGAGGCTGTGGGGAAAGGGGAACCCTCTTGCACTGTTGGTGGGAACGCAAACTGGTGCAGCCACTGGGAAAAACAGTATGCAGCTTCCTCAAGAAGTTAAAAATAGAAGTACCCTATGATGCAGCAATCGCACTACTAGGTATTTACTAAAAAAACACAAAAATACTAATTCAAAGGCATAAGCGCACCCTGACACGTATAGCAGCCGCACCTACGCTAGCCAAATTATGGAAACGGCCCAAGTGTCCATCGACAGATGAATGGATAAAGACGACGTGGTATATGTATTAAATGGACTATTACTCAGCCATAAAAATGACTATTAAAAAAAGGAGTAATTTTTTTTTTTTAGAGATTTTAGAGATAAGGAAAGTAAGGCTTATAATAGTGATGTACCTGGCCCAAATAACACAGTTAGTAAAGTGACAGAGGCTGGCTTTAAACTTGGGCATTCTGAAAGTCGAGTTTTTGTTCTTAACCATTTCATGTTGCATCCACCTCAGACCCTATTAGGATTCCCACCACTTACTGTTAAACAGAAGTTGTCATGTGAATGAAATGATACACATTGAAAGGTTTATCACAGTGCTCTTCGTACATAATGACTGTTTAATAAAGTGCGCTGTTACTAATAAACATCTCTTTCTTGGGGCGCCTGGGTGGCTCAGTTAAGCGTCTGCCTTAGGCTCAGGTCATGATCTCAGAGTCCTGGGATTGAGTCCCGCATCAGGCTCCCTGCTCAGCGGGAGGCCTGCTTCTCCCTCTCCTGCTCCCCCTGCTTGTGTTCCCTCTCTCCCTGTCTCTCTCTGTCAAATAAAGAAATAAAATCTGAAAAAAAAAAAATCTCTTTCTTGGTTTCCTAAAAGCTCTTTAAACTCTGTGTCACTGTAACTACAATCATTGCCTTCCCTTCCTGCCCCAAATATGTCCTCTACCTTCTACGTGCTGGGTTCAGCACAAATGTCTACATTCAATGCAAAAACCTAGTTGTTCTCCTATACTACTCTGTCTTTGTCATCCTCTTTATTCAACTACTAAACTTCTCAATTTTAACTCTCAACTCTCAAATCCATCACTTAGTACAGCCAAGGACACTTTATCCTACTTCAGGAGCTCATAAATTCCCATCTACCGCATTTAGTAGTTATGTGAATCTCACAGAGGATAAAGAATCAAGTCTCATTTCAGTTGTAGATTCAATAGAATGGAATACCCAATTGGAATAACTTGATCAAAGCAAAAGTTACCTGCAGGTGGAGAAGTAGCAGAATACATAATCAAAACGTACGACCTGTCTCTGCTCTCAAGAAGTTAGCTATGCTGCAAGTGTAAATATACACCGTGATCTCTCCACCTTCCTCTGATCTCTATCGTCGCCAAGCTGAAAGTCACTTTAAATCAATTCTTATTAGTAACATCAACTTCTTTTTTTTTTTTTAAGATTTTATTTATTTATTTGACAGAGATAGAGACAGCCAGCGAGAGAGGGAACACAAGCAGGGGGAGTGGGAGAGGAAGAAGCAGGCTCATAGCGAAAGAGCCTGATGTGGGACTCGATCTCATAACACCAGGATCACGCCCTGAGCCGAAGGCAGATGCTTAACCGCTGTGCCACCCAGACGCCCCAGTAACATCAACTTCTAAAACCTTCAACATATTATAGTTATCAGTATTTTCACTTGTCATATATAGTCTTTATAATTTCCCTGTAGGCTATTGTATCTTACAGATATGTCATTTCACCCAATTTCCACAATGTGAGTTTTAATCCCTTTTTATAAGAGACCTAAATGAGATTTTCAAAGTTCACTTGCTCATTTACAAAAACTATGCAACTGATCAGGTGAATGATTTTTAATATTATAAATTTTTCACTGAAATTAGAATATATAATATATCCACGTAAATATTCAGCAGTCCCTATCTTTTTTTTTTTTATTGATGTGATTTTTATTCCTGTCTTTTAAATAGGCACAATATTTTCCCAGCTCTACAATTTCCGGGTCTTTTGATTTACTCAAAACTCTTCCTACCTTTTTTTTATTGAAGTATAATTAGCATACAATGTTATATTAGTTTCAGGTGTACAACATATGGATTTGGCAATTCTATACATTATTCAGTGCTCACCACAATAAGTGTTGCCACCATCTGTCACCATGCAATGTTTTTACAATATTAGGGATTATATCCCCTATGTTGTGCTTTTCATCTCTGTGACTTACAGATTTTGTAACTGGAAGCCTGTATCTCTTAATCCCCTTTACCTATTTCACCCATGCCCGCCACCCTCTCCCTGTTTTCTAAATGCATTTTTTCTGGGAGCCTGGGTGGCTCAGTTGGTTAAGTGTCTGCCTTCGGTGCAGGTCATAACCCTGGGGTCCTAGGATCAAGTCCTGCATCGGGCTCCCTGCTCAGCGAGGAGCCTGCTTCTCCCTCTCTCCTCCCCCTGCTCTCTCTCACTCTCTCTCTCTCTCAAATAAATAAATCTTTTAAAAAATAAATAAATAAATGCATTTTTCGATATTTCTGTTGTATGGTATGTTGTCTAAATAATATTGTTCAAAATACTTCTATTTTGCTAACAAAATCCCTGGAGGTTTGTACAGTATTTTTACTGAAAATGTACAAATTCTGGTCTTTGTCAGACTTATAATAAGAGGCAGAATGGTAGTGGCAGCATTTAAACTTATGATTTTATTATAAAAGTTGGCCCTGACAGAGCTCTTATATTCAATTTCTAGAACAATTTTATTAATATCATATACACGTTATTGTATTATCAAAGAGAAATGCAAAAGCAAATAATTTATCACTGTTAAGGCAATATTTAGGCAAAATTAAGGAATGCAGCTCTGCACAGCCATTGCCCAGATGAAATGGAACAATCAAACGTACTATAAACATACTTTTTTGCAGAATTGCAACTGCAAATGAGAACTACAGTGAGCAGCTAGATAAAACACAGAGGTATGGAAGCCTGGATAATGTGCTTAAATCAGAAAAAGTATCAAATTTCAGTGAAAACAAGGCACTTTGCTCAGAGTATCATAGCTGCAGCTGCAACCCAACAGATAACCTTCCTGCCTCTGAGATGGGAGAAACACAAGTCACGTAACATCCTTCCACACCCTTCGTTTCAATAACAATAACCACCAGTAACACTGGTACCCTAAGAGAATTCAACACTGTTGTAATAAAAGAAAGAGGGTCCTCATTAAAGTGGTCTTTATACAATTAGATAATATTATCTCCAGACAGCAAAATGAGCATCATTTTCTTCCCAAGGCTATAATTTCATTATGCTGTCACTAGACACGAATAGATCAGTGTTTATTACGAGATAAACAGGGATATATGCTAACCTACGGGCAAATAATTTACCATAGAACTTTAGTTTCCTTGTTTGTTTCACACAAAATTCAAAGAAACATCCAAATTATATTTAAAAACATAATTCAATCCTTTTTTCTTTGATTCATAGGATCAAAGGATAAATTCATATTTAAGAAAATATTCTAAGACCAATATTCATATTAATGTACTGTTTGCAAACTGAGGTAATTTATATGTAATATATAAGCAGACATGTTAAGTGATCCTCATTCTTCAAACATTTTCAGAGGCAAAAGCAGATAGATGAGTATCTGGACAACGACCAACGTGTTTTTCTTTCTTCTAGTTCCGTGTTTTTGAAGAACAGCTGTGGATATTTGTAGGGTTTCCCTGCTGCACATTACATCTCCCCTAAGATTTCCATTAAGAATGCTTTTATCTGTAAGTAACAGAAAATCTGACTCCTAGTGGCAGAAACTAATTGAGGGTGGATACTTCTCTCACATTGAAGAAAAGTGTCCAATACCATTAAATCAGTAGCTCAATAATGTCATACCTAATGATTCCAACACTCTCGGATTTTCCCTCATGTTCACAAAGGTCTGGTCAAGCTCAAGATAACACTTTTGCATTAAAAGGCAGTGCCAGCTACATCTTTCTTTTTTTATCATGACTTTCTAGAAGCCCTCATAAGTTTTCTTACATCTCATCGGCTAGAACTGTGTCATAGCCATTCCCAGTTGCAAGGAAATCTAGAAATTTTTATTTTTTTCAGGTCCTTCCATTGGGGATTGCAAGTGAGAAGGAAGTTAGGATAGCCACTGAACAGGTTCTAGAACAGGCTGCCCTTTCGACTAGTCAAAGTCCATACGTGTGTGTGTGTACATACAATACACATCTATATGTATATATATGTGTGATATATATATGTATATGTGTGGTGTGTGTATACAAGTATATATGTAAATACACATCTATATATGTGTGTACTACATTACACATAACACATTTCACTCCCTCCCTAAGGGAGATAGTCCCAAAGTCTCATCTAGTTACAAAATCTAGCTCTGAATCTAGGATCTCTGAGGTAGAGCAAATCTTTCCATCAAGGTCAAGTGTACCTCATTGTGAACCACTGACCACACATTGAAAGACAAGTTACCTGTTTCCAACACAATGATGGAGAAAGAACAGAGTGATTGCAACAAAAACTCTTATCCAAAAACAGGAAGAATCAGAAAGATACAGTGGTCAACTGTCCAGAGCACACAACAATCCTTCCATAGACATACCTTCATTTCTTCGGTTACCCTATCTGGCAGCCCCTGATTCAGCTCGTCTCCCTTGACTGTTGTCATGTATGTCCCCTGGTTCTGCCCTTTGGGAGGATGTCCCTTGACCGTGATCCTCCTGGGCTATATAAGAGACTGGTGCTGGCAAGTGGAGGCTTCCTGCATTCTGTACAGCTTGCGTCTCCACTACCAGTACACACACCATACTGCTACTGTGGGGACAGGGTAGCACCCTAGACGCTGACTAGTCACAGAACGTTTGCTATCCACGCTTGGAGTTTCTTCAGCCACTAGCTATATATGGCTATTTAAATTTAATTAAAATTAAATAAAATTTCAATTTCAGTTCTTCAGCCACACTCGCCACATTTCACATGTTCTGTTAAAGATATAAAACACTGTTGTCATTTGTGAAAGTTCCATTAAACAGGACTGCATAAAGAGTGTCATTAAAAAGGCCTGTTGAATTTCATTTGCGATGTTCCAAACCCACATAAAATTCACATACTTTTATCCGTTAGCCTCTCTGTGATTTAAAATATGGGCTGTTACATAATGAAATCTCGTCAGTACGTGAAAGTCATTTCTGTAGCTAAGTTATCACTAAGAGTCTCATTTCTGGGATAGGTGTCAGAATTCATTATGAAAACTACAGATGATAATCAAACTATTATGTATCCTGTGTTAACTCTGGACATAAAAGTAGCACTGGAGATTCTCAAGGTTTTGAACTGCCTGAATTGCACTCCTGGAGAGTCAGCTAATAAAGTTGGCTGGTAGAAAGCTGGTAGCTTCTCTAGGGAACCTGCCCTGAATTGAGGATGACGTACAGTCTGGGACAGGTCTATGGTAATTGACTGCATCCTCAAAACTGCCTTCAAAATTTAGTAGAATTCCTATAGGTTAAAAAAAGAAGAAGAAGGTAGTCACAGTATCTTTTATTCTGCTCAGAGATTTCATTCTAAACCCACATCAGTATTTGCCAACACCCACATTATCCCACAAGTAACTGAAAACTGAACAGAATAAAAATGCTCCAACCAACAAAAAGAAGGTACTGTTGGAAGATACCAGCTAAAGGGTCTCTCTGTGCGTATTATCCCAATTTGAATTTGGAAAACTTGAAAGGACCTCAGGTTTTAGTCTGACTCATCAAAGGAATCAGAATAGAGAGATTTTATCTATGTTTGCAGGAAGTCACCAGTCTCCAGAACAGATCCAAATCCAAATCAGACTTCTGCAGACATGAGCAGATTATTCAAATCCTGCCTGTGGCCAAATTCTATATACCCGACTATTTTAAAATTAATTATATCTAATATTCAACATGAGGATATAAGATAGACATTTAACCAATCTCTAAAATATATTGTTAAGAAAAATAAAAATATATTAAATGCTCAAATCAACTATAACTATACACTTCAGAAAATCCATGTTCAATGTTATTGAGACTCATTATTACAGAGATTAAATCTTTACACTAACTCAGAAGCTTCTTTTGAAAACTCTGACCAATACAGTGATGAGTTTAGAGAAGCATAATAAGATGAAAGGAATTCTTATCACAACGAAGAATGCTAGACTATCTCCTTTAAAAAAAAAATGAAACTCTAAAGAGGCAAGCTTTTTTAAGAATCAAATAAAATAATCAAACTTTCATCTATAAGATAATAAAATGTGTTCATCAGTAAAATCAGATAGCATGCTTAAAATATATCAACGTATAGCAATTATCATGCACTACAGCTGTAACAAAATACTTAGAAGTCTATAAATTAAATATAGCTATAAAATTAAAATTAGCGATAATAACAGCAAGAAAAAAATAATATTAGACAGAAAAAAAGACTCTAACCACTTTGTCCTCCTGGTGTGAAATCCACGAAAGCAAGTTAGAAAGGACAGAAAAGACAAAACAAAAAAATAATAATTAATTCCATTCTTAAAACAAGTAAGAGTTTTTAAGAGTTTGTTAGTGAAATAAAAATTCTGAAAAAGTCTAAGTTACATTTTGACCGAAATATAAACATTTTAAAAGGAAAATTTTTTCCACACATTTCAAGCAAGAGCATGCCATATACTAGAATATATAAAGATATATAAACAGAATAGTTTCTATAAAAGCAATTAAATATACAAACATCAGAAAAATGAGAATGTTCTTTCCACAAACAAAATCCCAATTAAACACTCAATTAACCCAAAAAGAGAAACTGAAAATGTTAAAGAAAATAGCTTTTTAAGTACAGAGACAATAAAACACAGCATCACTGTTTATCTTTCATTTCATCATACACTGTCAAAAGAAGACAAAATTTTATATGAATTATGCATTTTGCTTCTAAAAGTTATTTCTGTCCCATTAATTTAGAAGCCTTCTAAACTCTATAACTAAAAAGAAAAAAATTAGAAAAAAACATTAAAGACAAAACGTTATTGATTATAGTCGATAATTTTGGGTCATGGTTTCCCATTATAAATGTGGAAAATAAAATGGCAAGATGCATGATTTGGTCAGGAGAACACAATTAGATATTCCATGGTTAAAAATTGTTGCATTTTTCTTTACTTAAATATAGAATAATGATAACAGTAAAAGTGATAACGAAATAATAATGTTCTGATATAAGAACTTATATAAATTAAAAATTAAAATCATGTGTTTTGAAGTATCACTGCTTCTCTGAAATATGGGTGGCCGTATCTACTACTTGTGACGAAGAGGAAGGACTTTGCAATCAGAGAAATCTATCTTAAAATTCTACCTTTTTTTAAAATAACATTTCTACCTATATATCTTATGCAATTTTCTTAAGCTAAGCCTTTATCTGCAAAATAGGGAATTAATATTTACTTTATAGGATTTTCTGAAATAAAATAACACGGAAAGCTCTCAATACAGTGCCTGGCATAGAGTTCTATATCTAATACTCTAATCTACTGAAACATAGAATATTGCATAGAAGGGACAGAACTGCATTCCTTATCTTATACTGTGTTCTTGATTGCTTCATTTGTTACAAATGGTAAAACTAAAGATCATATAAAAGCTACTGTAAACAGTCCAGGACATCTATTGCTAATCATTTAGTTCAAAAAAAAATCACTTATGGAGCACTCAATATATATGTATCAGGCACTAAACTAGATTTCTGGGACATAAAAATTAAAGTTTCTGGCATCAAAGAACTAAATGGAGTAAGAGGAAAAGAAACACTGCAGAACAAAGAGACTTCTGAAAGCAAGAAAACAACAAAGCACTATAGAAACACGAATGAGGAGATAACAGGACTTTGAGAAAAAGGATTAAGAGAAAGTTTCTGAGATATAAGCAGGTCTTTAAAAAATAAAGAAGAGAATGTCAAGCAAGACTAGTAAGGAAGAATATTTTATACAAAGAACATGAAATATGCAAAAAGCACAAAAGCACAAATAAGACTGGTATATTTGGAATACAAGTATGTGGGAATGACTAGATTATAACTGTTATATTTGAACTAAAGTCTCTATGGTTAACTAAAAGCATAACACTTTAACAAAAATTAATTCACATTGCAGAAATTTAAGACATGAAACAAAATGAAGCTATAACTAACGAATTTGCTAAATTAATCCCTCTGAACAGATTAAATTTCAGCTATAACATATATATGAAAAACTTAGCTATAAAACATTATGAAATATTACTGCCATCATATCTTTATTATCTTTCAACAGAAATAAAAAAAACTATCATATGATTTATAAATAAGGCATAATATTATTAGCTACTATTTACTGAGTCATCAACTATTGTACAAAGTGCACACTGGGAAGAGACAAAACTGGAAGCTGAGAGAACAGTTAAGAAGATATCGAAATATGGGGTGTCTGGGTAGCTCAGACAGTTAAGTGTCTACCTTCGGCTCAGGTCATGATCCCAGGGTCCTGGGATCAAGCCCCAAGTAGGGCTCCCTACTCAGCAGGGCGTCTGCTTCCCCCTCTCCCTCTGACCCCCGCAACTCATGCACGCACATGTTCTCTCTCTCTCTCAAATAAATAAATAAAATCTTTTTTTAAAAAAAGAAGATATTGAAATATTTGGGGTAAGAAACAAATGTAAGAGCAGTGTGAACTACAGTAGTAGCAAGAGAAATGGAGAGAAGTAGACTGATTTAGGAGATACTGAGAAGTAAGGCTATTAATACTTGAATGAAAAAGAAGAAGGAGTAGGGGAGGACTCCGAGTCTGGCTTGGGCAGCTGGAAGAGAACCATTCATTGAAAGAAGAAACACACAAGAAACACAGTTGGAAAATAATGAATTCAGGTATAGACAAGGTGATTTGAGGTGCCAATTAATACATACAAACAGAGATTTTTCAGCAGGAACTATGTAGGTGGATCTGGAGCTCAAAAGAAGAATCTGGCCAGTGAAATAATATCTGCAAATCATCAGCATAGATACAGTATTTGAAGCTACAGGAGTGCATAAAATCCCCAGGAAACTGTTAAACAGGAATGAGAATGATGACCCGTAATCAAAATGGTCCTTCTCTTTGAACTAGCAAACCTTCCAAAGAAAAGAAATTCAAAACAGATTTTAATTTCTAATCGGATTTTAGTAATACAATTAAGTCAGAAGTTTCACTGTATTTGTCCAAAGTGATATTAAGCTCATTAATAAACTGGAATTGAGTTGCATGAAAATCAAAGATACTGTATAAATATAAAATATTATCAAGGATCTTAGGACAAAGACTAATGAAATATAAAAAATTATATTCTGAAACATAAAATATAAATATATGAAATATAAAAAATAACTTGCTGTGAAGAAATATTTTTATTTTAAGCATATGGATAATTTGAATTTTAAAATGTTCTTTAGGAGCGCCTGGGTGGCTCAGTCGGTTAAGCGTCCATCCTTTGATTTCGGCTCAGGTCATGGTCTCAGGGTGGTGAGATCGAGCCCCATATCAGGCTCTGTGCTAAGTGTGGAGCTTGCTTAAGATTCTCTCTCTCCCTCTCCCTCAGCCTCTAGCTCCCCTCTCTCTCCCTCTCAAATAAATAAATAAATAAAGCATTCTTTAAAAGTGAATTTAATTGATCAATAAATTATTTCAGGTCATAATTACTAGACTTGAAAACTCTAATAGGTTAAGAGTATGTCCAAAAGTTATTTATTAAAAGTTTAATAGTATAAATATATATATTTAAAACTTCTTTTAAAAAGCTATTAAAAATGTATTTTATTTTCTAATAATTTTATACTCACCATTTTTCCCCATAATCAACTCTCCCTATGGCCATCCTTACTATCTTATCACTTCTGCTAATAACCAATTACATTACCTCTCCTGAAGATCAACTAAAGTGTTAATCTACCTTCTCATTATCATCTGCCAATGACTATTCTCTGTCCAACTTTCCATTATTAGTTACCCAGTCACAGAGTAAACTAATGTCAGTTTCCCTCAACTCCTTCTCTAGATATTCAATGACAGGGTGCCTGGATGGCTCAGTCAGTTAAGCGTTGGCTCAGGTCATGATCAGGGTCATGACTTGAACCCTGCATTGGGCTCCGCACTCACAACACAAAGTCTGCTTGAAATTCTTCCCCCCTCTTTTTCCCTCCCCCTCTGCTCTTCCCCCTGCTCACATGCTCTCTCGCGCTCTCTCCCTCTCAAATAAACTAATAAAATCTCTAGATATTCAATCTTTCTCCTACTGCTTCCTTCTCTGTATTGCCAGAAAGATAGATCCCACCCTCTATATCAATGCAATATACTCTCCATAGTTAAACTACCATCGCTTGTCTCTCTCTTCTTGTCTATCTTGTATAATCAATCCTAAACCACCCCTCACACCACTACAATATTACTCCATCTTCTCTGTCACGTCTAATCCCTTCTTCCAAGAACTGCAACGATTATATACTGCCTATATAGTTTATCTTTTTTACTCATTCATTCATAAGTTTGGACTGCCATCTTCAAAAAAACATTGTCACAGTGCTGGGCTGCAGCAAGGAGCTGGATCAAAAGATAATGCCTATCCCAGAACAACATGCCCATGATAAGTACACCAGATTTCTTTCTTCCCTTCATTCACTCAACAAGTATTCATACTGACCTATTATGTACCAAACACATGGAAACCTATAGCAAACAAGAGGACTTAGAGAAACAGAGTCACTTGATAATAAAATATTAAAAGTACTAGATTAGAAGCCTTCAGAACCCATTGAGGCACAAAATAGTGAGTGATTAATTCACATGAGTTACTCAAAGAAAGCATGATGGGGAGATGATGCTTAAATCCAGAAAAATGAGTAAATCTTCATCAAGTAGGTAGGGATTATGGGTAGGAGCAGGGTGTAGGGGAAAGCAGAGCTGTCATTCAGATAAAAGTGGCGGGATAAGCAAAAGCGTAAGAGATATATGGCAGTAATAATTTAAGAAAAATGCGGATAGTGTAGTTTGACTGGGGCATACAGAATGGAGTGAAGCATGTGCCTTGAGTTAGGCAGGGTACGAGTCATAGGGTTCTTTACACCATTAGAAACTTCATGAGTCGTGATGACTTCATAAGTCATCAAAAAATGAGTCGTCATTAAATAGGTTTTAAGCAGAAGGTAAAGTAATCAGATTTGCATTTTACAAATATCACAATAGTAATGTGTGAAGTATGTGTACGAGAGGAAGCAGAGAGACCAGTCAGGAGACTGACATTAGTCCAGATGCTGGAAGATGAAAGCCTAAATAAGACCACAGTCAGTAGTTCATAGAGGTAGTGAGGAAATGATCATATCCAAACATTGTGAGTAGAGATAGAAACCTGAAAGTATTCCTGGTTTTCTGGTTTAAGTGACAGAGTAGATAGTGGTGCCATTCAAAATGTTGAAAATTATAGAAGGACTAGATCTGGGGGTTGTTCCAGCGACAGAAAATACATAGTCTGTTCTGACCTAAGTGAGATTCAGTGGTATTCTAATATATTTATTGAAAGGGAATTAAAAAGACAACACTTCAAAGAAGAATCTTATGTCCTTTTTTTTTCAATTAGGTCATATATTGATTTATTTAGATATACAAAAAAAAGGCGTATATTTGTGTATACAACTTGATGAGTTTAAACATAAGAATACATCCATGAAACCATCACCACAATGAAGTTAATAGACATATCTGTCACCTCCATAGTTTCTTTGTGCCCCCTTATGTCCTTTCTTTTTATGGATCAGAATTATTTTTAACTTAAAACAAAAATATTGTTTCAGATAAGAGCTCATTTATTTTTTTGCTTGTGTTTGAAGCTAAATACTTTCTTGGGATTGTTTGAAAAAGAATTCGGTGAGATTTTTTGTGTATTCCACTTAAAAAGGGTAGAGGAATTCATAACTACTTCTAATCCTCCTCTCACACGTTGTCTGCATTCCATTTCTTCTGTGCTCCCCTACCCAGTGTCTAACTATGCTGCAGTTTCGGTGATAACCTGAATTACTTTATCTATTAAACTACCATATAGTCTACTGTTAATGATTAGAATTCATTGCAGATGCTATCATTAATCTTCCCCATACAAGCTAAGTAAAATCTATTTAACCTGGTGCTCATCTTATCTACTGATAAAGAGCTTACTTCATTTATTGATGAGAATATTAGGTACTGAGCAGGATTCTTCCCACCAAGTGGTTAGGAGCAAGTAGACAGCAAGCTTTCAAACGCACATTAACCAAGCTATTGGTTAACAATATGCCATTAACCAAGCATACCTATGCACCTGCTATACAACAGTAGTCTAAATATATTTTTTCTTTTTTTTTTTAAGATTTATTTATTTATTTATTTATTTGACAGAGAGAGACAGCCAGCGAGAGAGGGAACACAAGCAGGGGCAGTGGGAGAGGAAGAAGCAGGCTCCCAGCGGAGGAGCCTGATGCGGGGCTCGATCCCACGACTCCAGGATCACGCCCTGAGCCAAAGGCAGATGCCTAACGACTGTGCCACCCAGGCGCCCCTAAATACATTTTTTCTTTTCTCTAAAATAAATTTCTAAAACCACGTACCCCTCACACATTTTTAGGATAATATTTAAATTTCAAGTTTAAATAGTTGGAAAGGATGCATTTTCAGATATGTTGTATATTGTAGGTATGTTTTAATTATATTTTTATCAAATCTTGGAGCTGCAGATTTATCTCATTCAATATATGGAAAATGTCTACTATATAACCTATTTAGAAAACCAGGGCACACTGAAAAACCATCAGACAAATATGTCTTTCTCTCAAAGAGTCCAACGTCATTTTCAAATTCAAATAAATGTGGCATTTTGGGTCACTGTAATCAACTCACATCAAAGTTCTAATTCTAAAAAAGAGACATGAGGCACCAGAGTCTCACCAGCAGTCTCCTGCCTGAATGAAATAAGGTGCTGCCCCTCTATATTTCGTACAAAACTTCTAACTGCTTTGCCCTCAAGGAACTCTCCCTCAGGACAATACAGTCTAGAATTGTCACTTTGTTTCGTGCCCCAGAAATTTTTACATCCTGAGGCAATACATTATATAAAGACTAGATTCACATTAGGTAGGGTTAAGGAGCATGCTTTTGGTTTAGAGTATAAAGGCAATCGTAAAAGTGAGTTAGAAGATTCCACAAAACAGAAATGTTCTCAGGTAGATCAATTTTAAGAAAAAAATGAAAGAATACATATGGAAAAATTTGCCCTTTAAGTTATTCACATTCATCCATTCTCCAGAAAGCCTTCCTTCCACAGCAGGGGGAGACTTTCAAACCCACTGCCATATAACTCAGAGTATAAAATGCCTATGGAATCATCCAGAGATTCCCGAAGAGAAACAATCCCAAACTGGTAACTACAATAGTCTTTCTAAACTTACGAGCTCTTCTAGGTATTACTACCCACACTGAATCATGCTCTACAGCTAATGGAAGTCAGGGCTGAGCCCAGTGAAAACTATAGAAGATGCCATGTTGAGAGGGAATGAGCTCATGTAAACTGGTAAAAATGTTTTTCTTTACGCTCAACCTGAAACATTATTTCGCCTCCTCCCATGATGCTGATATACATGAGGAAGTATAAAATGTCCTAAGACTCTGCATGTTAGACTATTTCTCACAGTCCCTATATTATCCTGTACCATTAGGGAGGCTGACATCAATAAGGGAAAATAATTCTTCCTTTTACACTCAACAACCATTTCAAATAATATTCTCACACATTCTAGGTTATCGAGCCTAAAGGCTTGAAGTTGAGGATCCACCTCATGCAGCCATTTGCTTCAGGGTAGTCCTATGAAGTCTAGAATTCTAATAAGCTTGCCAGCTACCTATTTCTCAAATTCCAATGAACACAGTTTACTAAAATAGTGATGCCCTCCACACTCCCATGTCATATAAATGTGGGATGGTATAAAAACCAACACACGGTGTACTAGATACAGTAACATAAGAGAATTAATGGAGCTTCTCAATTCCTTTTTATTTTTTTTTAAGATTTTTTATTTATTTATTTGACAGAGAGAGAGACAGCCAGCAAGAGAGGGAACACAAGCAGGGGGAGTGGGAGAGGAAGAAGCAGGCTTCCCAGTGGAGAAGCGAGCCCGATGCGGGGCTCGATCCCAGACCCTGGGATCACACCCTGGGCCGAAGGCAGACGCTTAACGACTGAGCCACCCAGGCGCCCCTCAATTCCTTTTTAAAAATGATCTAAGCAGTAAATATATTTGGCTATATGAATATTCTTTTTAGGTACTTCAAGCATGACATGAGTTATCTAGCATTAATTTTAAAAACCCAGAAGAGACCTTAGAAATCACAAACTGATGCTTTCATTTTACAGATTTTGAAGCAGAAGCACTAAGACATGAAGTGATACGTCAAACAAAAGTCACACAACACCAGGGCAGAAACAAAACTTGGTTCTTTTATTGTCTCAACTTAGGCCATCCTCTTCCTGGAGAATGTCAAGTGTTTCCTGATATGCTGGCATGTAGGAAGTCTATTAAATTGAAAAGAAAATTTATACATGCTATGCTTGCCTTGGGCATACGGGAACTGACTGTATATTGCACCAGCACACTAGCTAAAGACTTGCCCGTAATCACAGTGACCTGAATCTTTTTTTATTTTATTTATTTATTTTAAGTAATCTCTACATCCAATGTGGGGCTCGAATTCACAACCCCGAGATCAAGAGTTGCATGCCAACTGAGCCAGCCAGATGCCCTGTGACTTGAAATTTCTAAAAAAGAAAGAACTACCTGAAGCACTGCAGAACTACTATACTCATTATTCTATCTCTCAGTGCACAATTTAAAAATTTATCATTAAAATCATTCATATAAATGATACTTAGTTATACAGTAGAAACGTCTATATTATTTCACTCGTACTATACGATATAGTGAACACATGTATGTCAATATGTTTTAGGGGGCTTGCTTAAGGATCACTTGCTTTTATAACCATTCTAAAGTTATACTCATTCTGCTTCAAATCTGATAATTTACACGTATTACATTTGTAAATTAATACAATTCTGAAAAATGTATATTATTTACTTTTTCAAAATTAGATATCTTTTAAGCACATAGTAACCTATTTTCCCTAGCAAAAAGCAAAAGAAAGAAAAAATTAATGTTGCTATGCTTTGAAGCTTACAATAATCCTCATTGTAAATTACCTTTCAGGTCTGTCCTATTAGAATCACCATTCCATGATTACAAAATAATTTCTTCCTTATAAAGTCATTATTTTAAAATCTGAACTAAATATATAGCTTTAATTTACTAAGGGGGTGTCATCTTAAAAGGAAATAAATGAAAGCAACATTTCATAAAAACTTATTGTATTGGTACTTCTATATGTCCTGCACTACATTTATTCTGGCTGAATCATAAATATACCTCAAAAGAGTTAATTAATTGTTAAGGATGGCTCCACATGAAAGACCCTCAAAATTAAAACAAAAGGTTCTTTTATCTTGTTCTCGTCGGAGATTACAAAATAAATTTTAAAATGGCTTTATAATTAAATTTTAAGCTATAAAATATTTGTATTTTCATTATTCTACTTCATAAAAATTGAACAAATTTCACTGAGCTTAATCTTTTGGGGCTATGATAAATCAAAAAGTGCATTCAGCATCTATTGAGAGCAAAAGCCTTCTTCTATTACATAAAGCAACCAAGCAAACATAGGATGATCCAATTTAAATAGAGAAATTGAACTCAATACTTTTTTCATTTAGAATATAGACAATCTTTATACATATCATACAAAGGAATGCTTCCTCAAGTCGATTATGAGTGAAAATGTAGGAAAACTAATAAAAGAAATCCAAAGTTATCCTCCTTGAGCTAAAATCTAGATGATTTTTTCTTATGTTTCATTCCCCTAATACTTCCCTCAGATATAAGAAAAAACATGAAAAAGTGGGAAGTACTACTGGTTCCTTCTTTCCTCCGTAAACCATCCACCAGGCTAATCCACACCATGCAGAGTTCTGTGGTTCACTACAAACAACAGACTCTCAAGGGGCATTCCAATTTTTCACTGTATTTAATTTACTGACTAAAACTTTGCTCAGCATAAAGTGACCATACATTAAACACCAGAAAATATATAATCAAGCAAACTATAATCAGATGTCACTAGAGACTTCGACTTGTGGCTTAAATGCGGTAGCAAGAACAAGATCTCTCCACCTGCCTGGCAAACAAATATAATATGGGAAAAACACATGAAGGAATCGTTTTTCAAGACACTGGACATCAGGCAAAAAAGTACAGAGATCACTAAAATTAATGGGAAACAAACGAGATAAGCAATGCAGTTGCCCCAGCTTACTGCTTTGAGAGACTTTCCAGGCAGCAGAGCAGTACAGAGGAGCGGAAGTTCAGCTCGGCAAACATCCTCAGGTGAAGAGAACAAACTTGAGAACATACACTCTAAGGAGGCCAACACAGCTGCGTTTTATAGGCCAACTTACCAGAGAAGAGAAAACTGCAGAGGGAGAACCCCACAGATCTGCAGGGAGTCCCTCAAGTATTCAGCTAGTAATGATGAGGGAGCATGCATGTGAGAAAAGTCACCTGACGGGTGAGAGAAAACAGTGGACGTTTCCACCAGCAAAACTGGAAAAAAGTCTTAATTCATGTCTAATAAACATATGCAAAATTGGCTACAGGACTCAGGAGAGAGTCAGGAAAACACATATTATAATGAGACTAATCAATCAAAACCAACCAAAAACTGACAGAGATGTTGAAATTAGCAGAAGAGGACATCAAACCAGTTATTACAGAGTGTATATTCTACATGTACAAAAACTTAAGTACATCATAGAAGATATTTTAAAAAGTCCAAAATTGAAATTCTAGACATCAAAACAATGTCTGAGATGAAAAAATACACTGAATGGTATTAACAGCTGATATGAGATTGCAAAAAAAAAAAAAAATGAGTAAACTTAAAAGCACGGCAATAAAACATACTAAAATGAAAAGCAAAGAGAAAACTAAAATTTGGCTTAATGAAAAGAACATAAGTGAGCGGTAAAACAACTTCAAGCAGCCTAATGAATGCGTAATGGGAGTTCCTGAAGGAAAAGAGAGAAAGAAAAGCCCAATAAAAAATATTTGGTATGTGTTGTGATGAGCACTCTGTATTGTATGAGACTGATGAATCACAGACCTGTACCCCTGAAACAAATAATACATTATATGTTAATTAAAAAAAAATTTTTTTGACGAAATAATGGCCAAAATTTTCCAAAACCCTACAAAAACTATAAACTCACAGATCAAAAAAGCTCAAAAAAGCTCCAAAAACAAGAAACATGAAGAAAAACACACAAAGAAACGTCATAATTGAGTTTCACGTAACCAGTGATAAAAAGAATTATCATGAGATGAAGCCCCACAGTCAGCTCTACACTTGGCGTGGAGTCTGCTTAAGACTCCCTCTGCCCCTCCTCCGCACCCCACCCCATGCCCAATAATAAATAAATAAATCTTTAAAAAGAAAAAGCAATCAGAAAAAAAGAACATATTATATACAGAAAAACAAAGATGAGAATGGTATCACACTTCTAATTGGAAACAGTGAAACAACATCTTTAAAATACTGAAAGAAAATAACCCTCAACCTAGAATTCTATACCTAGAAAAAAAAAATCTTTAAAAAAAAAAAAAGTAAAATTTTCTGCAGAAAAAGTTTAAAGTATTCATCATCAGCAGACTCACACCACAATAAATATTGAAGGAAATAATTTCAGGCAGATAAAATATGATACCATACAGAAATACAGATCTACAAAAAGAAATGAATGGTACCAGAAATGATAATGATGACAGTAAATACACACTATTTCTTTTATTATTTAAACTTCTTAAAAGATAAACTTTTTAAACAAAAGAGAATAATAGTGTATTGTCAGGTTATAAAATAAAGTAAAATATATCACGCCTAACATAAAGTCCAAAAGAGTAGAAATGGAAACACGTTATTGGAAGGTTCTTATACTATACTATACATAAAATGATATAATATTGGTTAAGGCTGATGATGATAAATTAAAGATGTATACTACAGACCCTGAAGCAATTAATAAAATGACAAAACAAAGAACGAACAAAGCTATAAAACAGAGTCACAAAGTTAAAGAGGCAACAAAGGAGATAACCTGAATCATAAAATGTGCTTGACTAATTCAAAGGAGACTTAAAAAAAAAAAAAATCAGATGATACAAGTAGAAAAAAAGGAAAATGATATAACCAAACCATATCAAAAATTATATTAAGTGTATATTATCTAAGACCCCAATTAAAAGGTAAAGATTGTCAGGTTGAATAAGAAAGCAAGGTCCAATTACATGCTGCCTCTAAGAAAAATACTTTAAACATGAGGACATAAATTAGTCTAAAGTAAAAGAGAAAAATGTAAACCAAAGTTAGAGTGGCTTTTTTAAGATCAAAGTGGATTTCATGGCAAAGAATATTACCAGGAATAAAGGAAGCCATTTAATGTTATAAAGGGGTCAATTAATTAATAGGGATATAATAATCCTAAATGTTTATGCATGTAAAAACAGAACTTAATAAAATACATAAAACAAAAACAAAAATACAGAGAACTGCAAAAGGAAGCAGAATTATTCAAGTATAGTTGTATATTTCAATATCTTTCTCTTAATAATTGATAAAATAAGTAAGCAAAAGATCAAAAAGGATATACTAGACTTAAACAACTCTATTAACTAACTTGACTTAAAGGACATTTAAAAACACTCCAACAAAAAATTAAAGAATATACAGCCTTTTCAAGTACACACACACATTTACCAAAATAAACCATATACTGATCATAAGACAAGTATGAATACATTTCAAAGGATTCAAGGTATTCAAAGTATGTCTAGGACCACAACAGAATTAAATTAAAAATCATTACCATAAAGATCTCTGGAAACTCCCTAATATGTGAAAAATAAATAACATACTTCTAAATTATTCATGGGTCAAAGAGGAAAAGGAAAACTTGAAAGTATTTTTGACTGAATGAAAATGAAAGACAACATATCAGAATTTGGGGGATGTCACCAAAAAAGTACTTAGGGGAAATTGACAGCACATAATGCCTATATTAGAAAAGAAGAGACATCTCAAAGCAAAGACCTCAGCTCCCACCTTAAGAAACCAGAAAAAGAGATAACTAAACCCCAAATCAGCAGAATTAAAGAAATAATAAAGATCAAAGATGAAATCAACAACTGAGGAAACCAATGAAACAAAAAACTAGTTATTTCAGAAGATCATTAAAATTGATAAATTTCCAGCCAAATTAACTAGGAAAAAAGAGAAGATACAAATTACCAATATCAGAAATGAAAAAGGTAGCATCACTACAGAATCTACAGATATTAAAGAATAATAATGGAATACTGTGAATAGGTTTATGCCAGTAAATTTGACAATTTATGAGGATCTGGAGAAATGCCTTGAAAAATACCAAAGCTCATTCAAGAAAAAATAAATGACTTGGATAATTCTATACCTATTAAAAGAAATTGAAACTGTACTTTAAAAACTTCCCAAAAATTAAATAGCATGCCCAGAGGGCTTCCCTGGTAAAATCTACAAAATATTAAAGGATAAAAAATATCAATCCTACAGAAACTTTTCTAAAACACTGAAGAGAGGGAAATACTTCCCAACTCATTTTATCAGGCCAGCGTTACTCTGATACCAAAATCAAAAAAAAACATGACAAGAAAAGAAAACTACAGATACTAACACTCATGCAGCAAAAATTATAAACAAAATTTTAATAAATCAAACTCATTATTACATAATAATGGTTAATGATGGTTAAATAAGCAAATCCATAATGATGGTTAATCCATCAAAAGCAAATGGGATTTGTCCCAAGAATATAGTTGGTTTAGCATTTCAAAATCAACCAATGTAGTTCATTACTACATTAACAAGCAAAGAAAAAACATGATTAATTTCAACAGATGGAGGGAAAGCATTTGACAATTTCCATCATATATTCCTGATGTAAAAACAAACAAATAAACCAAAAAAAAAATCTCTCAGCAAATTACGAATAGATAGCATCTATGAAAAGCTGACAGCTAATGTAATACTTAATAGAGAAGGACTGAATGTTTTCTCCCTAAGATCAAGACCAAAACAGGGATATGTGCTCTCACCACTTCTTTTCAGAACTGTGCTGGAGTTTCTAGCCAATGGAACCAGTCAAGGAAAAGAAAAATAATCAGGTAAACGAGGGGGAAAGATTAGGGGGGGGGAATGAAAAATTATTAATTCTCGGCAAAACAAAACAATGAGAAACGGGAACAGTGAGAAAATGGAGAAATTAAATCACACAGGAGAACAAATCCCCATAATTATGCCTAAGTAATGTATGTACAAACATCAGCTTCCTATTTTGAAATGGCCTAAGTAAAGAATTGAGTGATAAAATACTAGGCAGAAGATAAATGCAAATTCTAAAGAACTTACTAAGAAAAACATATTATGATACTGTTTTTGCTTATTTCAGCAAAGCATTCCTTGGGCAGCATTAACATATTCCCTGAAGTGAATGGATAAACTACAAAACTCTAGTACAAAATATCTCCTTAACATTTCTTCTTTAAATTCCGTAGTCTATTGTTTATTTCATTAATATTAAACCAAAAATAAAGGGTAATGTAGCTTCAAAAGCTATAAAATTATAAAACACAGACTCTCTAAGCTGGGAAGAGCCTCTTTTAAAAGGAAAGAAAACAGGGGTCAAAGGACGAGTAGGTCTACAAAGTTATAAAATTATATATAGTAATGGAAAAAGCAGTGTCACTGCTCTAACATTAATCAGTGTGTGACTTCAAGAATGACCTTTAATCTCCCTGAATCTGAGTTTTCTGCATCTGTAAAATAAAAGAGTGAGACCAATTGACCTCTAAATTATCTTCATCATCTTTGAAAGTTTAAGATCCTATGATTCTAAACAAAATCATTAGCTAAAGGACATAAACAATGAGACAAATCTCCTCAACTGAAAGGAAAAATTAAAAATTTCTTTCATCTAAAATGAAGACACTAGAAGTTCTTTTGTTCACTGATTAACCTGAATAGTAATTTCAATTGTCTGCTTTATTTTATTCACAATTAGCTTAACTGTATTATAAGCTTAACTATAATAGAATTATGTATAATTTTCATTCTGTACCTTGTTTGAACGTAATGACACTCGACCTCCACAACGAGCACAGAACTTTGTTTGGCAATATGAACAGTTATGGCCACATCCATCAGCAAATTTTGTTTTGTGGCAAATACCACAGGTTGGGGCATCACCCTTCTGTTCTTGCTGCTGTTGTGATTCTTCTCCCATCTTCTTCACCTGCTCCTTGTACATTTCAAACTGCTGATGAAGTTTTCTGCAAAGAAAACAGATAAGAAAAATTTGGTTTCCTGATGGCCTCAAAAATAATAATTACAACAATCCATATGCAATTTTGTATCCAAAAATTTCATAAAATGAGAATAAAGAATAAAAATTTAGTTTTCTGATTATAGAATAACATCCTACATGGCACATCACAAGAGTGTTGCAACTAGTTCTGCCCTCTGATATACATGGTAATTTAAAAGTCAATTAATACATGTTAATAGAGATATCTCTTTGAGTTATAATTGTAAAATTTCTACCTACTACTTATAATATATTTGCAATCATATGCCCTAAAATATTTAAAATATTATTTTTCAAAGGTTTAGCTTCAGAAATAGACTGAGCTGATCTGACTTATGCAGTACAGCCAAAACCTATGAACTTCAAATCTTTGAGACAGCTCTCAACTGGAGTGATCTTAAGAATCCAAACAGAGGGGAAAACACTGGATGAGTGCTCTCACTAATTGTTTAAATCTGTTCAACAGTCTGGATATTAGTTGGCTTTAAAAACATTGTGAAATATCAGGAGCCTAGCAAATAAAGCTGTGCAAATAAAAGTAAGACCAATTTTTATCTTAAAAACAAAACAAAAAAATGAGAAAAAGATGACTAGAAAAAGGTATTATTTACTCTTTAAAAATAAATCGTTATAAAATTTTTCACTTCCAATATCTTCATAAAGGAAATTTTAAAATGTTTTAAAACTATAATTAACTCTGCTTACAAAGCTGTAAATAATGTCACTCCCAACCTAAAAATGACAAAAGCCTAAATAATCTACAAAATCATAACTTTTCTTGAGCCCATCAGAGAGTTGAGTATATAAGGCAAACAAACAATCTGAACGCCAAAGAGCAGCAAGCCCCTCCAAAGAGAAATGAAATATACTGTTTCATCGCTGGCAGAGCAGAAGAGGGGAAAGAGGGGCCACCATGCAAGCAGGTAGGAGGAAGTCAGTTAAAATTTTAACAAACTGTAAAAGGCCAAGTATGGGCTAACATGACAGTTTGGACTAGAGAGGGGCCTAGACTCAAGGAAAGCTCACATTCACTCACAGGCACTTTTCTGCAGGCCTCTACTGGTTACTTATGAGGAAGACTGGGAGCAGGGCATAAGAACAAACAACTCCTTGGGGGCACACACGTGTACGTGAAAAAGAGTTAACTAGTGGCTCCTGGGGTACAGGCACAATTCCCCAGACTCTCTCTCCTAAAAATGTCAAAGCTATAAGCCACAGGAAGAAGGAAACTCTGTTGTCCCCAGGGCAAAGGCAAAGATCCCCTGCAGCTAAGGAAAAGGTTAAAGGGAAAAAAACCTCCGCATGAAAGAGGGACAAAAAACCATCTTCAGCCAACATCCTTCGCTCAAATCAAAGGCCTTCCATAACTAGGAGAGGGATGGAAACTCCTATCCCAAACCTATCAGAGATACAAGGCAGATTTACTTCTCTGGGAAGAAGGGCGTAAGAACTCTGAGCAAACCTCATCCATACGGCCCAGATGGACAGGTCCTGTCAAAGATGAAGGGCAGGAAAACTTAACAAAACACCCTTACCCCTGCCCCAAACCTAGAATCAAGAAATAAGCATCAAGAGTTTACTGCTGGGGAAGGGGCAAGAGCATGTGGAGAGATGCCCCCTGTGGAGTAAGTAGATGTAAATGGCTGAAGGGGTAGCAAAACACTGAAAACGACTTGTGATATTCCTGCATTCATCCTAAATACAATACAGCAGTAGACCCACTGGAGGAATTTGGAGGAATCTGAAGACTGTGATGCACGAAAGATAATGATGTCAACAACAAAATCCAAACCTATCTGAACTTCTGACCTGATGATGAGTTAATTTCCAACACTAACAGTCTGACAGAAAAGGCATGCCCACTTTAAGGCATAAATATAATTCAAAACCATGAGACTGGGGGGGGGGGGGAATAGCAAGGAATAAACCACCCATTGTCAAGAGATAAAATAATTAACATAATTAGATTCAGAGATGACAAGGATGATGGAATTATCAGAATTATCAGACAGACTTGAAAATGATTATAATTATTAAGGTAAAAGATTTATTTTAAAAAAGGGGGGGACAACAAGCATGAACAGATGGGGTACTGAAGCAGAAAGATGGAAAGTATAAGAGACATATGAAAATGCTGGAAACAGAAAACATGGCATCAGAGATGAAGAATTTCTTTGATGGGCTCATGGATATGCTTGAAAGAACTAAGGAAAAGATTAGTAAACTTCAAATAAGTGAATAAAAAAATATCCAAACAAACAAAGAAGAGCTGGAGAAGGAAAGAAAAAAACAAACACAGCATCCAAGAACTAAACTGATCTAACATGTGAAATTGGAGTCCCAAAAGAAGGAAAAAACAGAACAGAGGAAATATAGCCATGAACTTTCCAAAATTAATGAAAGCCACCAAACCACACACACGAACCTCAAAGAAGACTTGGTAGAACAGACACCAAATACACACACACCTAGACTCCTCATAGTCAACCTGCTAAAAACCAAAGAAAACTATGAAAGCAGCCAGAGAAAATGATACGTTATATGTAGGAACCAATGGTAAAAGTTACAGAAGATCATCTTTCAGAAACCATGGAGGCTAGAAGACTTCGGAGTAACATCTATATAAAGTACTGACAGAAAAAAATCTGTCAACCCAAGATCCCATATGCAGTGAAATTATGCTTCAAAAAAATAAAGGCAAAATAAAGATTTTCAGGCAAAGAAATGTTGAAAGAATTTATTGTCTGAAGACATTAACCACAGGAATATAAAGTAAGTTCTTTAGGCAGAAGGAGTATGATATTCCTTGAAAGTATCATATAGAAACCTGGAGCACATAAAAATAAATGCTTATATTAAAAAGAAAAAAGTCTCAAAAAATCAATTTCCAAAAAAAGAAAATTAAAACCAAAGAAAGTATTTTTTAAAAAAGTTTTTTAAACTATAGAAGAAATCAATGAAACCAAATGCTGCTTCTTAAAAAAAAAAAAATCAATAACCTCCAGCCAAAATGATCAAGACGGGAAAAAGAGAGAAGATAAAAATTACCTAGAGCAAGAATGATAGAGGGAACATCACTACAGACTCCAGTTAATCAAAATTAAATGCAAAAAGTTACAAAAGGAAACTATGAACAATTCTATGCCCATAAATTCTATAACTTACATGAGAAATAGACTATAATAAAATAGACTATTTCCTTGTAAGACTGAAACTGGCACACCTCACTCAAGAAGAAACAGGAAGATTGACAAGTCCCGTATGTGTTAAAGAAATTTAATTACTAGTTTAAAACCTTTAAAAATAAAACTCCCGTTCTCACTGGCTTTTTTTATGACTTCCACCAAACATTTAAGGAAGAAATAACACCAATTTTACATAATCTCTTCCAGAAAATAGAAAATAAGGGAATACTTCCTAACTAATTTCCTAAGGCCAGCATTACTGTGATACCAAAACCATACAAAAAAATAACAGAAAATTATAGACCAAAATTACATAGGAAGATGAAAAATCCTCACACATTATCAACCCAAATCCAGAAACACATTAAAGAATAATACATCAGAAACAGGTGTACCAGGCTTATCCTGGGAATGCAAGGTTGATTCCACATTCTAAATTCAAGCAATATAAGTCAGCATATTAAAAGGCTAAGGGGAAAAGACATATAATTATGCCAAAATATACTGAGAAAGCATTTGACTCAGCAAACTAGAATACAAAGAAACTTCCTGAATGCAATAAGGGTTTCAACAAAAAAGCCTACAGCTAATATCATACTGTATTGTTCAAGATTCAATGCTTTCCCTCTGAAGTCAGGAACAAAGCAAGGTGTCCTCTCTCACTACCCCTAATCAACATTGAACTGGAAATCCTAGCCAGTGCATTAAAACAATAAAAAGCATAGAGACTGGAAAGGGGGAGAAAAAAATTGTGTGCAGATGGCAGAATTATCTATATATAAAATCCCAAAGAAACTACAAAAAATCTCCTATAATAAACGTGCTTTAGCAAGGTCACAAGATACAAACTAAGCATATCCCCAAAACTTGGATTTTTATAGACTAGCATTGCATAATTGGAAATCAAAATTTTAAAAAGTCTGCAATGGCATCAAAAAACAAAAGAAGGAAAACACTCAGGTATAAATTGAACAAAATATATACAGGCTTTTTATGATGAAAACTATAAAATACTGATAAAAAGAATCAAAGGAGATCTAAATAACAGGAGAAATATACATCAATGATGAAACACTATACTGTTAAGATATCAATTCTTTCCAAATTGATCTCTTGATTCAATGTTATCTCAATCAAAAACTCAGCATGATTTTTGAAGAATGTCAAGCTAACTCTAAAATTTATGTAGAAAAGCAAAATTCCTATAATAGGCAAAATATTTTGAAAAAGAAGTTACAGGACTCATACTACATGGTTTCAAGACTTATTATAAAGCTACAGAAGTCATCAAGTCAATATAGTATTAGCAAAGGATAAACACATACACCAATGGAATGGAATAGAGTCCAAAATAGTCCACTACTTAAATGGTCATTTTTTTTTTAAAAGGTGTCAAGGCAATTTTATGGAGAAAGAGTCATCTTTTAAGCAATGAGAAATTCATGTGCAAAAAAAGTAATTGGAAACCCATGTGATTAAAAAATGAACCTCAATTCATTCTTTACACCTTATTCAAAAATTAACTCAATGTATTATATAACTGCAATCAACAGATCACAAAACTAAGTATAATGACTATAAAACTCCTAGAAAAAAAACTGAAGGAAATCATGACCCTGGGTTAAACAAAGACTTCTTAGATAGGCTAGGCAAGTATTTCTTCAATAAGATGTAAAAAGTGTGAGCCAGAAAGCAGCCCCTGGCAACATGTTAAATGAATAAGCATGGCTGTGTTCCAATAAAACATTATTTATAAACATGAAATTTTAATTTCATGTAATTTTTATAGTCACAAAATGTTATCATTAAAAAAATTTGTTTCTATGATTTTAAAATGTAAAAGCCATTCTTAACTCACCACGTACACAAAAACAGCCAGTAGTAGCCATGTTTGCCTATAGGCCATAGTTTGCCCACTTCCATACAATACGAGTTCATTTATATGACATCCTAGAAAAGGCAAGGTTATGAGGACAGAAATCAAACCAGTGGTTGCTAGCAACTGCAGCAGAGCAAGGGAATTAACTACAAATGGGCACAGGAAGTTTTTGGGGTGAAGGAAATGTCCTGTATCTTGCTTATGGTAGGAGACATACAACTGTATGTTTTTTCAGAATTCACTGAAGTGTATACCTCAAAGGGGTGAATTTTACTGTAAATAAATTACACCTCAAAAACCTTGACTATAAAAAAATGTTAGTTTCAAAATGCTCTCCTAAAGCCAGTAGGTTAATTAAAAATAGAACTCTATGAGTGAGGCCATTATATCTACTCAATTACAAACACATGCTTCCTTCTTCACACCTAATATCAGTACACTTAAATAGCTATGCCAGTTTGATTAATGTAACTTCAGATAATACACTGTTTTTTCCCTGATTATCACCCACCAAAAGGGAAGCCCTGCTAACACAAAACAAGCACCACTGCAGGAGGTTTAAGCCCATAAAATGTGTACCAGAGCAGGCATGAGTTTACGTGGACCATTGGATGAGCTCTGCACCATTTAGAAGAATTATCTTCCCATGTGTGAGATATATTGTACATTTCTATCATATACACGTTGATGCACTGATGAACTCCGACACTCCTCTCAGGAAATGGCTGAACCCAGCAGGGAGGAAAAAGAAGGCGGGAAGAGGAATATTAGGACCAGCAAGGTTTTGTTTCAGTTCTAGAGGCACTGGAATAGTAGGCCAATTACCAAGGTGCACGGAAGCAAAAAAGCAGTCTACTTAAGTGAACTGTAGTAAAACACAGTGTCTCAAGGGAAGTGGAAGCCGCATCTCACATGAGGAGAAGGCCCATCATATTAGTCACAAAGTTAGGAATCATGTACCCCAAAGAACTATTTAAAGAACTGTTGGAAACTCTCTTATGGAGAACTGCAGAAATCCCAGAGACTGGAGCAGTAAGGCTGCAGGCTGGGATCCAATGGTCCCAGCTGTGGGGAGAAAAGCGATCAAGAAGATGCAATCCAAGGAGGACACGACGACAATAGTTTGAGGTAACGAGAAGATGTAGAGAGATTTCGTGTACGCATCCTTCAAGTCCTATACAGTGACAAACTACTATACGTGGAAGTGGTGGTATACAGGGGCGCCTGGGTGGCTCAGTCAGTTGAGCGTCTGACTCTTGGTTTCGGCTCAGGTCCTGATCTCGCGGTTGTGGATCGAGCCCCACATGAGATTCTGCACTCAGTGCAGAGTTGCTTCAGATTCTCTCTCCCTCTCCCTCCTGCTCTCTCTCTCTCTTTCAAATGAATAAATAAAATCTTTAAAAGGAGAAGAAGTAATGGTGTACAGGCAGATTCAGATTCCTTGACGAGAAGAGCATATCTCCCCTTCCCATTTATAAATAAGCGAATTCTATCTCTGCTTCCTCACCCCATTCTTCAACCCATCTAATCTAGTTCCCATTCTACTTACTAATTCTCACAAAGTTCATCAATGGTCTCCCTGTACCTAAAATCAGTGAACAAAATTTTTACTCTTTATCTTACTGAGTTCTCAGCAATATTTGAAGTTATGTTCCACTATGTTCACTGCCCCCCTTGGCTGTCACAATGCTCTCCTCATTTTCCTGTATCTGTGGACCTTTTATTTTCCTTCTCCTTCAAAGGTCAAGACACAGGCCCTATTCTCTTTTCATTCTATAGTGTCTTCTTAGGCAGTCTTATCCTATATCCAAGGCTTCAGTTTCCATCTACCTATAAATTACTTATAAATGTAAATGTCCAGCTCAGATCTCCTCTGAGCTTTAAAATTCAATTGCCTACTCGACATCTCTATTTGGAAATCTCAATGCCACCTGAAATTCAATACGTATAAAACTGAAATCATAATTTTCCTACATGAACCAGATTCCCTTCCAAGCATTCCCTATTTCAATAAATGGTGCTACCATTCAATTATACGGCCTGAAGTCCAGAATTGTTCTGGAACTCTCTCTCTCCCTCACATGCATAATTTATTTATCACTAAGTCCTTTCAGTTTTACTTCCTACATGTGTCCTGAGTCCTTCCACTTGTCTCTACATCCCCCATGAATACCACAGGCCTTGTTACCACCCATGCCCATCTGGTCTCCTAGCAAGGCTACTCACTCCCACACTTCTCTCTCTCAATCTATTACTGCACATTACAGGAAAACTCAGCTTTCCTAAAAGACACTGTTTAAAATACTTTACTGGCTTCTGACTGCTCTTAAATAAAAAGAAAACGCTTCATATGAAGACCTACAAAGCCCTGAATGTTCTGGCATACATTCCCTCTTCAACCTCATGTTTTGCACTGTTTCTTTACCCTCATTCTGTTAATGCCATTCTGGCTTTCTTTCATCCTTTAGATTCATCACCATGGCTCACATTACTGGTCTTTGCACTTTATACATGCTCTTGCCTCCACCTGAAACGGATTGCAATGCACACTTCTTTTTCTTTCACTTTTTTTTAACCTTAGGTATCCAGAACAGAATTGATCATAAGCTTGGTAGCACATATCCATACTTGGCTCCTATTTTAATTACTTTCCCTTCCCCAATGTGATTTCTCTTCCATCGGGTAACCAGTCTTGTCAATTTACATAAATGGCATTGTGCCATTTACTTATTTCTGCTTGTCATATTGGCCATTCCACTTTACTTTTTTATATTTAAATCTACATAGATAAACTATAGCTAATGCATACAGTGTTTATGGTATATCAGGTAGATAGACAGGTGCTATTATTATTTCTATTTTTATTCCTATCCTTCAGAGAAACTATTTTGCTCATGGTCACACAGATGGTAAGCCGTTAAAACCAGATCCAAATTCAGTGCTGCTCCAGAAGCCATGCTTTTAACCGCTTTGGGTTTTGCATTTTGCATTTTAATGGATGTATAACGTTCTGTTTACATATATCACATTTTATTCAATTTATTTTTTTTAAGTTGGTCTTTTATAATTCATTATTATACATATTTCTATAATGATAAACTTATAAACCCATACACAGGCACACCTCATTTTATTGTGCTTCGCTTTATTAGTACTTTGCAGACACTGCCTATTTTACAAGTTGGAGGTTTGTGGCAACCCTGCATCAAGCAAGTCTCTCAGCCCCATTTCTCCAACAGCCTTTGTTCACTCCATGTTTCGTGTCATTTTGGTAGTTCTCACAATATTTCAAACTTTTTCATTATTATCATATTATGGTGATCATAATCAGCAACGATATAGCATTTTTTAGCAGTAAAGTCTTTTTTTTAGATTTTATTTATTTGAGAGAGAGCGCATGAGAGAGAGAGCATGAGCAGAGGGGAAAGGCAGAGGGACAAGCAGATCCCAGGACCCTGAGCTGAAGACAGATGCTTAACCGACTGAGCCACCCAGGCACTCCTAACAATAAAGTATTTTTAATTAAGATATACACATTTTTTTTAAGACAGAATGCTGCTGCACACTATAGACTACAGTATGGCGCACACATAACTTTTATATGCACTTGGAAACCAAAAACTTCATTTGACCCACTATATTTCCACATTCACTTTATTGCAGTGGTCTGAACTGAACGCACAATATCTCTAAGGTAAGCCTGTATGGTTTTCTCTGGGGTATATATAGTACACATCCTCAAGTTCACTAAATATTTCTAAACTGCTTTCCCAAGTGGCTTAACCCAGTTAGCATCCCTGCAAGAAAGGTATAAAGGTTCCAGTTTTTTTCTTGTCTGTGCCAATGTGTGATATTACTTAACTTACAAAATTTTTGCAGCTTTAATAGATATGAATTGATGTGTTTTTGTGGGGATTTTTTTCCCAGTTCATGTTTGTCTGACTTCTAATGAAGTTCAGCCCATGGGACTGCCCCTCTTATGAATTGCCTATTCACTCCATCCTTTACCAATACTCTGTTGGATTTCCTGTATTTTCCTTGCTGATTTGCAGTAGTATCCTATATAGCTTATATGTTACTCATTTATAAGTTAAGCAAAACAAATATCCTAGTCTGACAACTGATTGTTAATTTTGTACATGGTGTCCTTTGTTTAACAGAAATCTTTAATTTTGATGTAGTCAAATACATCAATTTCTCCCTTCATGGTTTGTGGTTTCAGCGGCTGGCTATAAAAAATTCTTACTTATCCCTAAGTCAGTCACCAAAAAATTCTACAGTTTCTTCTAATAGCTTTATAATTTTGTCTCTCACAGTTAGGCTTTTAATCGATCTGAAGTTTATTTTTATATGTGATGTGATGCAAGAATTTAATTTCAATCTTCTCCATATAGAGATTGCATTTTCCCAGCACCATTAAATAGTCCATCCTTTCTTCAACTTATTCGTAATGGCAATCTATCAGATACTAAGTTCCCACATGTGCATAGGTCTATTTACAGACTCTGTATTTTATTTCCTTGGTTTTTGTGTTTGTTCCTACTCCAGAACAATACTGTCAGAACCAAGCTCCAAATATAATGAAAGGTCTAAAAGATCTTAAATATGTAAATTTGAATATATAATTTTCCAATGATATAAATCAGAGGTCAGTAAACTTTTTCTTTAAAGAGCCAGGCAGTGGATATTTTAGGTCTTGTGGGCCATAGGGCCTCAACTATTCAACTTTGTCACAACTACTCAACTCTGCCCTTAAGATGTGGAAGTATTCATAGCTAATATGAAAATGTAAGCGTGACTGTGTTCCAATGAAACTTTATTTACAGAAACAGGCAGTAGAGCAAGCAGGTTTGACCCACAGGCCACATTTTGCAGATCCTGGATATACATAGTATATGTATGTCAAAGACATACTTTAATTTAAAACTTTTGTTACAAATAAATATTTAAAAGACATACACAATAAGATATCAATTTAGAAATACTGCTTTTTTCCATCTTCTTATTTCATAAAGCTATTTTATGCAAAATTTTTTTAAGATTTTATTTTTAAGGGATCTCGACAACCAATGTGGGGCTTGAACTTACAACCCTGAGATCTAGAGTCACATGCTATACTGACTGAGCCAGCCAAGTGCCCCTATTTTATCCAAATTTTCATGTGTATTTTCTGCATCAATGTCTCCGTCATCACTAAAGCAGCTCAATGAACTCAGTGTTTTCCAAAGCAAATTTTCTTCACTTCCTGAGTTATTTGAAAAATTGAACTTTTTCAATCCACTAGTTCCTGGAAATCCTGCTATTTCTGATAATTTTATACCCAGCCACATGTTTTTGTTGCTGTTGTTTTCTCACTCATCTCATAGGTATGTTTTCATGATCTTTACAAGCTAACCATTTACATTACCCCTTCTTTAAAGTAATCTTTTTTAAAAAAGATTTATTTATTTGAGAAAGAGAGAGAAAGCATGCGGGGAGGAGCAGTGAGAAAGGGAGAGAGTCTTAAGCAGACTCCACGCTAAGCACAGAGTCCAATATGCGGCTTGATCTCATGACCCTGAGATCAGGACCTGAGCCAAAACCAAGAGTTGGACAATTAACCAACTGAGCCACCCAGGCGCTGCTGAAGTAATCTTTAAAAAGTTTGCTTATTACAACTTCCAACAGTAGCCGTCACGAGGTCACATCACCAGGAATTTCCATACTGATGCTGAATGTCTTTAACTCCCCTTTCACAGGTTTGGGCCAGTTAATCTCTATAGGTACAGGTTTGTTTGTTTGTTTGAGGTCCTTTCAGGGGAATGTGTCTTTGCCAAGCAGTACTTTGTAACTCAAACTAAAGAAATCCTGGGCTTTTCATAATAAAATATGTTGCAACAATTCAAAATAAAGCAATTTCCTTTTCCTAGAAGGATAATCTCATGGAAAAAAAATTTTTAAAGGATCGCCACATATTCCCAAATATATATTACTTGGGTTTTATAACTCATTTTGATATCTGGCAAAATGAATCCTCCTCTCTGCTCTTCTTTTCGAAAATTGTCTTCCTATTTATAAATGTTTTTCTTCCATTTAAGTGTTTTAATCCTTTTATTCCATTCTCTTGAAAATCTTGGTAGAATTTCTACTAAAATTGCTTTGCATTTATAGACTAGTTTCAAGAGACATGACATCTTTACATTGTTGCATCTTCCCCCTCTACTAACATGATGAGTCCTTTATTGCCAATCTTCAAAAAACAGTAGCCACCTATTTGGCTTTACAGGTGAATTATTTAACTCAAGTTTTTTCATTTTAACTCATAATACACCCCCAAGGAGTCTATAGACAGACCCATTTTTCAATTTAATTGGCTCCCTATTTATATTTTGCTTGCATTATATCCCATGCATTTAAAAACATTTTGAGATGGGGTCTATAGGATTCACCAACTTGTCAAAGCATCCATATAAAAAATAGATTAAAGATCTCTATGAGATACTCTCATGTTTTATATGTTGTTTCAGAAGAAAAGTAAAAGCAAGTTCCCCAACAATTTCATGAAGCCATTGTAACCATGATACTTTGTACTCTTCCCTTCCATAACTCATTATTTTCACTGCACTTCAACATCGCTTCATTGGGAAGGTATTCCTTAGCATCTCTATGTCAAATCCTTCCATTAACTATTCCAAGTACTATAGTATACTGCATTTCCACATTCCTCCTTTTATCTGTATATATGATTATTTGATCAATGCCTATCTTTCTAATTAGAAAATATAATCCATGAGGATTGTTTTGTCTGTTTCTGCTGTCCATTTTATCCCACCGATAGGCATGATGCATGCCCCATAGCCAAGTTCTCAATAAACATTTACCAGATGTTTGAATTAATAGTGAATAAACAAATGTGTACTATGTGTGCACTGTTTCACAAGTGATGGAGCAAAAATATAAAGTTGAGTATGAACCAATCCTGTCTTCAGTAAGATAGACATATATGAACAAGTATAGACATGAGTTGAATATAACCTATATGATACAAGATAAAATGAAACATATACTAAATAAATATATAAGAAAAATGGTACTGGAGCACAAAGAAAAGAGCCACTAACTGTGAATGGTGTTGGCATGACTTCATAGAAGATTTCAATGACTTCACAGAAGTTTTAGTTTTTAAATATCCTGCACATCCTGGACTTGAAGGATATGCAAAATTGTGATCGGCAGAAAATGAAGAATGATTCAACCTGAACTATGCAAAGCATAAAAACAGATGGAGAACTCAGGAAGTTGAAAGCATTGTCTTGGCATAAAGTACGTACGAGAAAAGAAAGGGGAGAGAAATAGAGTAGAAGCGGGAGAGGCAGCTTGGGGGAGAATATCCTGACTTCCTTGCTAAGAATCATTTCCCATACTGTCTGATATCCAACCTAGTTTGCCACATCACAAGTTACAGAAATCAGTAAGAGAAAGCTGAGAAATATTATAAAACTATCTCAAATAAATCAGATATTTGGCTCACTCTCTGTAGGCTAAAAATACTTCTCCAAAACAATTTGTAACTATTGCACACACGCGCACACACACACACACACACACACACACAAAGCCCAAGCTGAAACACTCTTTATACTAACATTTACATGAAGTTCTTTAGCTAATATTAATTCTTTATCTTTAATATGTATCTTTAATATAAATAACTTTGTTTCTGTGTTTCATGATGCCACCATGACCAATATCCAAAAGGCACTGAAATTCAGGTCTACTTCTTAACAACAATAACAAAAAAAAAAAAAAAAAATTTATATAATCACCAGATATAGAACCTTTGAACTGAAATGATTATTTCATTCACAAGATGAAATCATCTTGATGTTAGAAACTGCGATTCAAAATAAGTAAAAGTACACTCATAGCTTATTATTGACAATAGGAAATGATTCATCTTGAATATGTAGATACCCCTCTCTGGTGATGAGAGGAAAGTATATTGCTTCCCTGAAATTTGTTTCTTAAAGAAAAGTATTCAACAAATTCAATTCTGGGGAGAAAAAAAAGATAAATAGAAGAAACACTTTAAGGCCATTACAGATATCCAACCTTCACGTTCTTTCTGCTTAACCAAAATAAAGTACTTCTTTGAAAAAGACATTAGGAAGTAAAACACTTTTATGCACTGCTCCTGGGTAAAATACTATTTGCTCGTCATCTAAAAAATAATAATAAAAGAAAAAAGAAAACTCTGATTGCATTATTTACATTTTTTGCAATTTGTGCTAGGTTACTCACTTAATCTCAGATTGATGTAGATAACGATAAACCTTGAACTACTTCATGATCCAGTAGCACAATGCTACTTACCATGCTGGCAACCAAGATATCTGAATACTAACTCTGACATTTACACTAGAACAATAATGTCCCCCTACAGTTCCCCAAGCATATCATGCTCTTTCACATCGTTGCAGAGGCTGTTCCACCCACTAGAATATAATTTAGTTTCTTCTTTCAGATTTCAGCAACCCTGTCTGATCCCCACCAACTGGCAGAGTCACTCACTGACTCTTAGGTTACACTTCTAAACAATATATCACACTGTAATTATTCTTATGTATATTATCTGTCTAGGACCATTCACCTTTCGCCCAGCACTGTGCCGGTGACACATACTACGTTATTATTTGCACCTTATTTAAAATTGAGTTGAGGTATTTTAAATAAGCAAGAAAAATTCAGTATTTCAAGGAAATCTACGGCAGGAAAATATAAAGATTTTTCTTTAAACACGGTCTAAGTCCTGATTTCACTTCCTATTAGCTGTATGAGACTGCTGGAAAGTTACTTAGTTTAGTCTTCATCTGTCAGGTGGGATTTTAACATAGACATCAGAGTACTGTGATAATTGAGATAACATATGAAGACAACCTAGCTCAAAGTTTCCCCATTCTCTCCTCTCCTTTATGTGTTCTTTATGTCTGGACTTGAACTTGGTTGACTCTTTTCCTTATAGAAGTAGCATCTGTTCCCCATGTTCTACATTACCTACAGTACAATGTTTTAGTATTGTCTGAGTGTCTATCCTTTTTATCTTTGAAGGAACTAAAATTATGTATCAGATTAATCAAATACTAAACTATATTTCTGTATTCTCACTCTTCTTAACTATGATTATTATTCTAAGGTTTAAATTGAAATGATATTTATAAAGCTTTTTCTTTAACAGTCCAAATCTGTGACACTCTAACCTTAAAGTAGGACTTGATTATTAACAAAACTGAAGCATTAAAATAAATATCATTTTAACACTGATTTTCACCAGAGAATGAATCTGAAGTAGTGCTTTCTACAAGTTCATGGCATGCAGTTTTGGAACAATATCACTAAATGTAGTCACACACTTTTTTTTTAGAGTGCTTTTCAAACTGCAGAGTGCAACCCAACACTAAGCACCAATCAATTTAGCTGTCCAAGACTCATAATTTTTTAATAAAATATATCAGAGCATTGGAAAGACTGCGAGTAAGCATTTCATGCAAATCTTGTTTCTATTATATATTAACATTTGTATGTGGTGTGTATATATATATATATATATATATACACACCAGGTTATAGCTCAAAATAGATTTCTTTAATGGACGGAGGCTTAAAAAAAGAAGTATAAAAGCTACTGTATCACTAATCAGCTAAGAGAAAGAATTAGTGTCCTTTTATGATAAAAGAACAAACATATGCCACATAGCTGGCCATCCCAGACCCTTGGCAGACCTCTCATCTGAACTTCTACAAAGCTCCCTAAGTGACTATTATAACTCTAATGTTTATTATAAAGTGCAAATCAGATCATATCATCCTATATGCGGTTCCTCTGCCTGGAATGCCTTTTCTCCCTTTCTTGGCCAGATGCAGAGCCACCAAAACATCAAACAGTAGGGCATACTCAAGAAACAGTACCAAATAAATAAATGGGAAACTAGACTAATGACTCTGACATAATGATTAGCTTTATTATTTGAAAATATTTTAAAAATAGCTTAAGTACTTCATTTTCACAAATAACTACAAAATTCTCCTCCAGAGTAACAGGAAAAAAAAAAAAACACAATGGAATCAGAATATTTATAGAAGCACTATTCATAATAACCAAAAACTGGGAAAACCCCAAATGCATATCAGTAGTAAAACAGACAAAGAAATTGTAGTATATTCAGGTACTAGAGCACCATAAAGTCAGAAGAATGAATGAAATACAACAACATGCGATCGTTTAGGTGAATCTCACAAATGTGTTGAACAAAATAATACAGACTCAATAGAATACATACTACGTGACTCCGTTTGTATAAAATATAAATATATTATATATATATAAATAATCTGTGGTGCCAGATAAAAGGATAAGGTTACCCTTTGGGCTGGGAAGTAATCTTCCCTGGATGGGAGTACGAGAATAAAGCAGGCTCTATGACCAGTGCGGAGTGCGAGGCAGGCTCAATCTCACAGCACTGAGATCATGACCTGAGCCAAAATCAAGAGTCGGACGCTTAACTAACCGAGCCACCCAGTTGCTCCCCAGTTGGAATTTTTATGTTTTTTAAAGATATTTATTTGAGAGAGAGAGAGCGCGCGCACTTGAGCATGGGGGAGGAGCAGAGGGAGAGGGAGAAGCAGGCTCCCGCTGAGCAGGGAGCCCGCCGACGGGGGACTCAATCCCAGGATCCTGGGATCATGACCTGGGCAGAAGGCAGACACTTAACCGACTGAGCCACCCAGGCACCCCCCAGTTGGAATTTTTAAAGTAAAATCAAATCAACAATATTCTCAAGGAACTTTCGATTTCCATTGCCATTTGCCTTCAAAACATGAAAAATCAACCCTTTTTGAGGTCCACCAGCTCTCCCTTATGACTTCATAACAGGCTGCCTGTGCATTTAGAAATTTCACCTCTGACCCTAGACTCAGCTCTATTCCAAGTTAACATGATTAAGTACTGCAAAAGAATCAAGTGATACACTCATTCTTATCATCAACAGTTATAAGCAGTCTCCAAAACATTCTTCTAAGGTACCCTCTATGACCTGAAACTTAGACATTCAGTCTTCTGGAAGAGACAGGAGAGAAAAGATGTCCCAGAGTTTTGAAGGAAAAGACTGTAACAAGCCCTGTTAACAACTAGCACTTCAGTAAAAGCCTCAAAATGTGGATCCCTGGATTCATGTTTTGCACCTAAAAAGACATAAATAATTTTGCTGGACTGTTGGAAATCTGCTCCATCAGGGGATCTTAAATAGGAGGATCTTAAGATTCCTCCAGAAGCAAAAGATCTTCGGACTGAAATGGCTAACCAATGACTCTTGGATCAGGTAGATGACTAATCAAAATCAACAGCTTCCATCCAAGAAGGGAAGAATGATTTTCTGATATCTCTACTCGTTCTTTTTAAGATCGTTCTGTTTCCTGTTTATCTTATTCTTATGCTTTGGTACTCTAACGATCAGCTGAAGGTTTCTCATATGCTTTCATGTATTTTCATGATCACATTTGTAATGTCCGTTAGCCTTTCACTGCCACCTAAGAAAATGCAAAACTCTCCCTACAATCTCACTGACAAAATTTAATAGATGTTCCTGGAAACACTACACACAGGAAAGTTCCTTCCTTCTGGAGTATTTCTGTATTGGAATTTTCTTCATGTTATTAACCCTAACAAAATTTGACCTTGATCCCAAGTCATTACAGCAGTTTCAACAGAATCAACAGTACCAGGAGTGGCGACTAAAATGGTAGTTATCGTTGCTTTAGCAGCAAATCTTTATCTTTTGGCATCCTGAAATTTCCATCTCATTGCAATAAATGAAAATCAAACGTAACCTAACAGCAGTAGATGTACTACTACTCATTATATTAGAGTCAGCTCTCTTCATGATCACATGGAAAGACTTTCTAGACTTCCTTGCAGTTAAGAGCCCTGTGACAGGTTTGGGGAATGAGCTGTGAGCAAAAGTGACCGGTCTTAGGTAGTTAATAAGTTCTCCATTTTCCATTCTCTCCATTCTCTTCCTCTGATGCGGCAACCCCAAGCTTCTTTTCCCCTTTCAGTGAGATGGGAAGGCGAGGGGGGACTGCAGTTGGTTATTTCCCTTCTCTCATGTTGAGGTAAAGTAGTTTCCCTTGAGAACAAAAAGCTCTGGGAGTATTTCAACCATTTTGAATATTTATTTCAATTTATTGAAAAAAAATATATTCTTTTACCCTTCCCCTGCTAGAAGTGCGAGAGAATTTTTCACTGACCTTCACGTTGAGAGCCTGGTGACATTCCTAGAGGTTAAACTCACAAAACCAGGGAGGTTGGGAAGGTTGATCCCCTAAGGCTGGGCTCCCACAAATTTTTAACTCAAGTCAGTCCACACTCAGCCTTCAGTCTGAGTTCATCAATTATAGTTAAGTTTTCCTACCAGATCCTAGCTCCAATAGTTTCTGTTCCAGTTAAGCTGTGGTTCTCTTTCTTCACCTCTCCCTCTAGTTGTCAGGGCATTGATCTGTCCTGTGATTACAATTATGTGATAAATCTTAGAAGAGTTGCTGATTTTCCACTTGGTCAGCCTTTTCTTCCTGCGAGGATGAGAGTAACAACTTCCAAACTCTTTACATGTCAAAGAGGAAACAGAAAATCTCTACAATATTGTTTTTCATTGTTCATCAGCATGTCTTTTTCTGAATGTGAAATATTTGTGAGAGCAGGAACCATAGTCCTTTTATCTCTGGATTCCTACACCTTGTGCACCATTAGAATTCTTCAGGGCTCAATCATGGACCTTCTTATCTGCTCTTCCTCACACACTCTCTAAGTTATCTTATCTATTCATCTAGCTCTAACACCAAAAGTTATAACTCTCGCCAATCCATATCTCTCCTACAAAGTTGGCTAATTTATAACATCCGAAACGTAAAAAGTTTAAAACTTATATTTTAGTTACTAGTCCTAACCCATTCATCCTTTCCCCTTCTCGATCAGAGTTAATGGCATCACAACCAAATTAGTTCTTCCGACCAGAAATCTGGCAGTCATCTTTGGCTCTTTTTTGTTCCTTACTAACTTCCTCCATATCTACTACACTAAAAAAAATCCTGCCATTTCAATCTCCAAATATATCCCCAATCCACTCCCCTCCATCTTCACTCTAATCAACCCGGTCCAAGTCATCATCATCTCTAGCATAGTCTTTCATAAAAGCCTCCTCATTGCTCTACCCATTTCTATTCTCACTCAGTCTACTCAGAGAGCAGCCAGATTAATCTTTACACATAAATTAAATCACGTCAATTCCATGTTTGAAAGTTTCCAATTATATTCCTTTTTTACCGAGACTCAGATCCTTTCATACTGAGACTCAGACTCACTCTCTGTATAAACACTGCCCTATCTGAGTCCTACCTCTGGAATCTCATCTCCTGCCATACTGCATCTTGTACCACAAACCCTTTGCTACTTAAAAACTTTCACAAATGAAAAAAAAAAAACAAAAACAAAAACAAAAAAAAAAAAACAAAAAAAAAAAACTTTCACAAATGATGTTCTCTCTGCTTAAAAAACACTCTTTCTCTTAGCATTTTTTCCTGTGAAAAGACCTCATAATCAAAGAGGACTACTGTATTAAGTGGCCATTTGATTCTAATGATTAAAATTTTAGATTTTCCTAGTATTTCAAAAGTGTAATTTTTATTATGTCCCAACATGAATAAAACTGTCATTACATGAAAATTCAAAACAAACTAACCCAATTATTGGTTTAATTAATCTGTATTTTAAAACTTTCTAACTTACCTTTGATATTATGTTAGATATTGGGATACAAAGTTAAATTAACAGTTGCATTACAAAGAATTTAACAGTTTTTTTCCTAGTACGCCCATCCTTAATTACCCAGGGACTTGTTCTACACTATACATATAACCTGTATTATATTGCCTTTAGAGAAACTTTCCCTCATTTTGATGCTGAAGCAAAAAAAAAAGTATAAAAAAAAGAAAAAGGAAGGAAGGAAGGAAGGAAGGAAGGAAGGAAGGAAGGAAGGAAGGAAAAGAGCAAACTTAAAATTATTTAATTTGTATATTAAGGAATTTCTGCAAAGGTTAAAATGAGCTGACAACGGACACAGATGTCTCAATTGATTTTCTATGCCTTAAAACTTACGGAAAATCAAAGTTGGACACGCTGTTCTACTTATACCTACAGTTTCCCATGAATTACCAATATCAAAATTAGTAAACCTTCCTGTTATATTAAAGAACTATGAAATAAACAAACTCCAAAAAAGACTCAAGAAACTTACATTATTATAGCTTTGAATAGCCACAAAATGGGATTTATATAAATTCATTAAAATGAAATTACTGTTCAGGAAATACTAGACTTTTACTACTATCTGATAGAATACTTAGTTATTCTACTATGAAAATATCTACATGGAGTATGAAGAAACATAAGTCCTATTTTTTATATATTAAATGAATACCTGGAATTCAGTTCTTAGAAATAATTTTATAGATGAATGAACAGAAAATAGGCAGATAGGAAGTTATCCCATTCGAATGGTAGTCAAAGAGAGAAAAAAATCAGATGACTCAGAAAGAAGTCTTAGAATACGGAAAGACGAATTAAAAGAGAAGATTCACAAGTATCCTGGTTTTGGGATCAGAAAAGATAAAAGGAAAGCTTCTGGAAAATTATATACCAAAAATCTGCAGCATAACAGGAATATAAGATGAAAAAGCTAACTATTGACAGAATCTATTAATTCTCAATTTTTTTTTTAAAGTAGGCTCCATCCCCACTGTGGAGCCCAATGTGGGGCTTGAATTCATGACTCTGAGATCAAGACCTTAGCTGAAATAAAGAGTTGGACACTCAACCAACTGAGCCACCCAGGCACCCCTAATTCTGAATTTTTAAAACTGCATAAATCACAGATTAACAACAAGAATGAGCTGCCCAAGATATTTTAATGGAAATAGTACCTATTAAACAAGAATTAATGTTTAAAACATCCAAAAGTACTAGTCTTTTCTCCTACCATCTTCCTATCCAAAAATCAAAACAAACTGAATTATATTTATTATTGAAGTAAAGCTATTTCTTTTCAAGTTTGCCTTGATCTTTGTTTATGCCAATCAAATGTCACTTTATTTCAATAATTAGACATCACTTTTTAAAGTTACTAACAAAGTATCTATTTTATTAATGCCCATTGTAATCTGCTAAATAATATAACTTAATCTTGATTACTTTCTGAAACTTACAAATAAGATATGTAACTGAAGTCATTTAATACTGATGCAAATTTGCATCTAACTATATTTTGTTTTTTTTTTTTTTTTTGTTTGTTTGTTTGTTTTTAAAGATTTTATTTATTTATTCAGCAGAGATAGAGACAGCCAGCGAGAGAGGGAACACAAGCAGGGGGAGTGGGAGAGGAAGAAGCAGGCTCATAGCAGAAGAGCCTGATGTGGGGCTCGATCCCAGATCACCGGGATCACGCCCTGAGCCGAAGGCAGGCGCTTAACCGCTGTGCCACCCAGGCGCCCCTGCATCTAATTATATTTTGATAGTAATTTTACTATTTTATGACATTTCAGTGCCTTAGAGAAAATCAGCAAGATAATGACATGGTACGCCATTTTAACACAATTTTTTATTAGAAAAGAGTTTACTAAATTCATTTCTATTCCTTGTAGCACAGTATTCTTATACCATCAAAGGAAAAAACATGTAAAATCAGTTGTGAAGAAAGGTTTGCTGAGTTCCTCCTACAGATCAGGCATTCTGTTAGATGCCAAAGATAAAACAGTAGCTAGGACAAAACAAGTCTTGACTTCACCTAGATTAAATACAGCAACAGCTCCCATTTTAGAGCTACATATACAGTAGACCCCCCAAGCCTCATCTTCAGTGTCACTCTCTGTGCTTTCAGTGACCCATGACCCACTGGGGTCTGGAGCATAGGATCCTCCTGCCATACCCTCGGAAAGTCAACAGTAGCCTAACACTATGTCACAGGACCTGTATCATTCCCCTCACTTTATCTCATCATGTAGGCACTTAATCATCTCACATCATCACAAGAAGAAGAGTGAGTATTGTACAAGATTTTTGAGAGAATCCACATTTACATAAATTTTATTAGAGCATATTATCATTGCTCCACCAGTCACTGTTTATCTCTTACTGTGCCTCATGTATAAATTAAACTTTATCGTAGGTATATATGTATGGGGAAAAAACAGTAAATATAGGGATTATGTGCCGTCGGCTGTTTCAGACATCCACTGGGGGCCTTGGAACATATCTGCACGTAGGGGTGAAGGGGACTACTCTACACTTTTAGAAGTAGTGTACCACAACGTAATTTTAGGTTGGTTGAAACGAAAACACCAACAAAATTTTAAATAAGATGCATACAAGGTAATATAAAATGAATGAGCAGATTACCCTCAGCCACAACAAGACAAAAAGACGTTTATCCCCTAGTTTGCATTAAAGGCAAACATGAAAGTTTCTCGGAATATTTCATCTTAGGGCTCCCATAGTAGTCTTTCTCATCCTCTCCTGGAGTTCATGTCACTTTTCGATCTGCCCATCCTTACAACCAAACCATCTTCTCCATAAACAGAGCTCCCACTTGAAAAAAGCATGGAGGCTGAGCGGTAAGAGCATCTTGGACGTAAGATGACAGTTATCATGGAGAGATTAGAATTTAAATATATACAATCTTTCTCACATTCTCAAAGTTACTTCCCCTTCAAAATATAAATAATATTACTAGCACAAGGCTAAAAAGAGATGTGTGAACAATTTTTTAAAGAGTGTTTCCTGTTCTACTAACAACTAAAATAAATAGAATTGACTTGTTTTAATGCTTCAGATCAATGTGAGAATAAATTGCTGCATTTCCCAAATTATGTTGATAACTTAATGAAATGTTCGGTGAAAACAGTGGTCAAATATGTTTAGTAAACATTGAATGTTCTAACCCCTTTGGAGCATTTTTAGACACTCAGAAGTATTACAATAAAGAAAACTGCTTGACCTTTTTCTAAAAAAACCTTTCCAAAACTATTTGACCAAAGACTGAATTGGGGGGTTAATATTTCTCAATGTCCTCTGAATTCTTTTTGAAAGAAACACACTTTAGAATATATTGCATAATTGGAGAAAGATGTTTTACTGGACAAATACAGTTTACATTATCCATACTGAAACTGAGGGGAGAATTACCTCTCTTCATTTTTACTACCTTATAAATTATCCTGTTTTCTTTTTAGATTTCCATGATAATTAAAAATAAAAGTATCAAACTCATAACCTAACAATTTTTGTTTCTGAGGAATAATATTCCAAGGGCAGCATTTTAATACATACTCTTCAGTATGCTATGCTATCAGAGATAATATTTAGTCTATACAGATCAGCTTACTTACGTCTGGGGCTCCTTTTCATTTTGTTGTTTTTGCTGGGGCTGAAGAACGTTATTTACCAGTTCAGTGATCCCACTAAAGGGAAACCACCTGTTTAAATAAGCAAATAATGTGACTGAATAACCAAATGAACAACAATGTAGGTCAAATGTTTTCTTATCCATAATAATAAAAATACACAGGCACAAAAGCTACAGCCAATGGAAATGTGAGCTCCAATTATCACCAGGCAGTCAGAATGTAGGGAAATTAAGTTTGAACACTTAACCAGTCCACAAGCAGGCAGCAAAAAACTACATCCAGTCAATATGTGGATGAAGTAAGAAGCTGCAGGCAGCTCTCTTACAAGCCAGAGAGTCAGAAAGCAGAAGACACAGTAGCCGCAGCCTATCCAGTATTAGTGTAAGCTAATACCATCCCAGGTGCAGAAAGCAGAATATGGCAAAGGTACAGAAATCAAGCCTACTGCACTCTTAATACGTTTACTTACTGTGTCGGTTGTGGTTTGTGTTCTTCTTTGACCCTAAAAAGATAAGTTTGCACAACTGAGTGCACTGTACTAAGAAAAATTTTCTATCTACAATTTGTGGTCGTATAAAAATAAAAAATGAGGTTTGTTACATAGAAAAGGTTAGCGCTTTGCTACTTGGAATCATACATTTAAATTAAGCTGACACAAAAAAAGAGAAGTTGAATCACTTGTTCTGAATAAAGGACTGATATTAAAACTCTACTACTCTTTTAATGATTCCATGATTTAGTCCTCAAGTTCTCTGCACATTTTTATTAATACTGATATTGAAGCTTTTAAAATACTTATTTTAAAGTACCATATTAAACACAGTTACATTTGTTTTACTGAAGATAAATCAATTTCCTTTCTATTTTTTAAAATTCTTCCTTAATATAAATTGAAGGCATAAATATTTTAAATAAAATGTATAGTTTTATAAGTGTATTTTAAAAGGCTTACAAATGAATTTATTTATTGCTTAAAGGAGCAGATAAAAGAATTGGGGGTTATGTACCTAATCTACCTAAAAATAACTACTAAAATAACTATGTATATTAAATTTTAAACATTTATAAGCTAAAGTAAATTATTCATATAAGATAACAGATGAAAAATGCATTTAAACTGTAATCAACTCAGTGCTTCACTGAAATAGCACTGGATATTTACAAGGCAGAGAAAGATCATACCCAAGGGTACTGGATTCCTCTGAAATTTGGCTTCCCACACTTTACCTAGGACTGACTCAATGATCAGTTCATTAGCTTTTACTTTCCCAAAGAAAGGCTAAGAATTAGTAACTAAAACTGGTCACCAAAATCTAGGACTTTCATAAGGAAATTATATTAAAACTGTGCATTAAATTCTTTTTAGATCAAACTGATTTTCTTTTCCAGTGTGTTCCTATTTATAATGCTATAAGCAATAAAGGAAAAGGTACACCCTTATACATTTTTGTGTCCCAATGGATAAATATAATTGGTAATTATGTATCTCTATATTACACCAAAAAGGAATATCCTGTGTTCTCTGCATAAACTTCAAAAAAGTGTGATAATTTTATTCTAGAGCTAAAGCCACATCACTTAGTATTTAAATATAGTCATATAATGGATTAATAATACTGTATTTAGCACCAAATATCCTACCGACAAACAAACTCAAAAAACTTAGAGTGACATTGGATTGTATCCTGAAAACGTATTGTATTTCCAAGAGAATTAGATAAAAATCTCTTAACATTTCAAAACAAAATAGGTCCCAAACAGATAATGACAAAGAAAGATTACCATATCAGCTCCTCCAAATGGAGCACAATGCAAGATAACCCTTCACCAAATGATATGTATGTTAAAAACAATAACTATTTAAATAAATAAATACTGAAATAAATATTTAAATGAGGAAACAATATTGTTATAGAATTCTTGGATGATCTCTGCAAGGCATCGTGTTGCTTTTTTACTTAGTGACAAAAGTTTTCATCATAAACAAATTGATATTAAACCACCATTCAGTTCCTAATTTCAAAATCGTTACTTGAAAAATTAACAGACACAAAAATGTTAATTACCAATTCAAGAAGTATTTCTAGGCATTGTAAGATATCTATATGTAAAATATACAAATACTTGCATAAGCTTCCCAAATAAAATATGTATCATAGTAAGGCAGTTAAAATATTTATCCTGTCAGGTGGCCAACAGACACGTGAAAAGATGTTCATCCTAACTTACTCTCAGGGAAATGCAAATCAAACTACAATGAGTTGTCACCTCACACCTGTCAGAATGGCTAAAACCAGCAACACAAGAAACAGGTGCTGGTGAGGATGTGGAGAAAAAGGAAGTCTCATACACTGTTGGTGGGAATGTAAACTGGTGCAGCCACTCTGGAAAACAGTATGGAGGTGCCTCAAAAAATTAAAAAAGAGAACTACCCTATGATCCAGTGGACACACTACTGGGTATTTACCCAAAGAATACAAAACACTAAATTCAAAGAGACACATGCACCCCAATGTTTATAGCAGCATTATCTACAATAGCCAAAATATGGAAGCAGCCCATTCAATAGATGAATGAATAAAGAATACGTGGTATATATACAATGGAATTTTATTCAGCCATAAAAAAATGAACTCTTGCCATTTGCAATGACATGAATGGAGCTAGAGAGTATAATGCTAAGCAAAATAAGGCAATCAGAGAAAGACAAAAACCACATGATTTCACTCATATGTGGAATTTAAGAAACAAAACAAATGAGCAAAAGCGAAAGAAAGACAAACCAAGAAAGAAGCTCTTAACTATAGACAACAAACTGATGGTTACCAGGGGGACCTTGATGGGGGAGTAGGTTAAGTAGGTGATGGGGATTAAGGAGTGCACTTGCTGTGATGAGCACCGGGTGATGTATGGAATTGCTGAATCACTGTATTTTACACCTAAACTAATAAAACACTATGTTAAAAAAAATTTATCCTGTCTTTAAATACAATCGAGTATAAAATTATTCTCCTTTTTTCCCCAATATTTTCAATAAAATCAAAGCTCAAAATGTCTGGACATAATTAAAATTCATGATGAGATAATTTAAGAACTGGTAATATGAAAAAGTAATGATATCATATAATTCTTTTACAATACACTAACATTATTAACAATGAACAGCTATATTAAACCTGCATTCCAAAGTGTATGAGGGGTTTCCAGTTTCCAGTCTAATACATAAAAAGCTTAGAAATCATCACTTCCATCCTTACAACAAGCAAAATAGCTGAACAAAACCGAAAATCAACAACTCTCCTTAGAGCCATCAAAGAGTTTCGGTTACTGGACAAACTATTGCCCTGAAAATGAAAGAAACAGACAAATAGGTACAGAATATCACATTTTACCAAGAGTACTAGCCAAGAGGCAGAAGCCCACACCTGAAGCTACTATCTGTAGAAATACTTTTAACTATAACTGACCAATTGCTAGAGACTCAACGTGGACTGGGTTGAGACTTTAAAATTCCAAGGGGTCCCAGTCTTAGTTGTGTGACCACATTTCCATAAATTTTATCTCCAGGAGCCCTACCAGTTGCTCACTGTGAAAAATCAAAGAAAAATCTCCTCCTACATCCAGCAAGAGATGGGGAAAGTAACCACTATGAAATATTCCCAGAGCTCCCTACTCTCCTCAACAATCCTAAACTCAAGGAAAAATATTTTACTAAAGCTTAAATAATGGGGGTTCTACCAAAACCAAACAAGCCTGAAGAAGATAATTACCTCTTCTAGCCTTTGAGGTGGGAGAAAACAAACAAACAAACAAATAAACTACACCCCCTCTAGCCTTCAACATGGGGAAAGAGAAATACCCAACTCAGGCTCACCAAAAGACAGACTACTGAATGCTTCTCATATAACAACACATTACCACCAAATCAACAGAGTTCCTGAATAATGATGAGATTACAACTAAAAGAACTACAAACTTTAGACACTACTTAATTGAGAGTCTCTAGGGAAACACAAGGGAAAGGAAGGAAGGAAAATATAAATAAAGACAACAGAGAAGATTCTGGGAGGATGACGGAGTAAAAAACAATAGAAATCTGTCTCCCCAGGTAGACAACAATGGCAAAATCTGTTTGACTATTTTGGAAATTTGGAGTCTAATGAAGGCTTTCAACTTTGGGAGAAGACTTGAACTATACGTTGCAGTTAATTTTGGTCAACTTGGGCTCTTATCATAGTATCAGCTACCCATTCCCCACCTGCCAGACCCATTGCACATTGCTGTGCACCTGCTCCTGGAACAACCTGCACACAGCTTGCAGGGGTCAGAATTAGTAAAAAGGACTCTGTCCTCCAAATATCAGCGATCTGTGCTCAGATCATGGACTATTGCTTCTCTGCTCAGAGGTGCAGACAAAAAAGTGGGTGGCTATTGTTGCAACTCCTCGCACTGTTGAAGCCCTTTCTCTTCTGGCTAAGGTGATTTCCAGGATATTTAAATGGCCAGTACATCCCCCACCCCTCTGTTTTTCAATTATTATCCCTTTCGGAGCCAGACATTAAAGACTGAAACATTCAAAAGCAACTGCATGTATGGGAGAAAGTAAAGTCACTGTAAATGCCCAGAGGAAGGCCCAGGCTTAGCAAATAACTGAAAAGACCTTAAATTTATACTACAGGATAATCCTCAGCACAAAGACAGCCTACAATTAAATACATATATATATATATACACAAAGTAAACAAAAACAATAACAGAAAACAAGAAAACCAATAACGGGAAAAAATCTGATTTCCAGAGTTACCACATTAGATTCAAATGTCCAATTTTCAATTAAAAAAAAAATCCTAAGGCATACAGAAAATAGGAAAGTATTACCCATTCAGAGGAAAAAAGGATGAATAGAAACTGTTTGGAAAAGGCCTGACAGGAGATCCACGAAACAAAGACTTTAAAACAACCATCTTAAAGAATCTCAAAGAATTAAAGGAAGATGTGGGAAAAGTCAAGAAGATGTGTGAGCAAAATGGGAATATCAATAAAGAGACAGAAAACCTAAAACAAATGGAAAAGGATTTCTGGAGATGAAAGTACAATAACTGACATAAAAAATTCACTAGAGGGATGCAAACTACAGACCAATACCCAAATACTACCCAAAGCAATGTACAGGTTCAATGCAATCCCTATCAAAATCCCAATGCTCTTGGCAGAAATACAAAAACCCATCCTAAATTCATATGGAATCAGAAGGCACCCTAAATAGCCAAGATAATCTTGAAAAAAAAAAAAAAAAGAACAAAGCTGGATGACTTACTTATACTGATTTCAAAACTTACTACACAGCTATAGATAATCAGTGTGGTACTGGCATAAAGGCAGACACAGACCAATGAAATAGTACAGAGAGCCCAGAAATAAACCCTCATAAAAAAGCCAAATGGTTTTTGACAAGGGTGCCAAGACTATGCCACAGGGAAAGGACAGTCTTTTCAACAAACAGGACTGGGAAAACTGGATATCACATGCAAAGAATGAAGTTGGTCCCCTTACCTAACTTATACAAGAATTAAATCAAAATCAAAGACCTAAATGTAAGATCTAAAACTGTAAAATTCTTAGATGATAACATAAGAGCAAAAGCTGTACCACACTGGATTTGTCAGTGATTTATTGGATATGACACCAAAGGCACAGGCAACAAAAGAAAAAACAGACAAACTGAATTTCACAAAAATTTTTAAATTTGTGCATCAACAGAGTAAAAATGCAACCCACACAATGGAAGAAAATGTTTAAAAATTATATCTAATCATAAGTAACTAATATGCAGAATATACAGAGAACTACTAAAACTTAACACACAAAAAAAAGGAACCCAGTTCAAAAATAGACACAAAAGACTTGAACAGACATTTCCCCCAAGAAGATTTACAAACGGCCAATAAGCACATGAAAAGGCGCTTGATCTCACTGATCATTAGAAAAATGCAAATCTAAACTACTGTGAGATATCACCTCACAACCATTAGGATATCTACGATCAAAAAAACAAGATAACAGGTGTTGGTAAGGATATGGAGAAACTGGAACCCTTGTGCATTGTTGGTGGGAATGCAAAGTAGTACAGTCGCTGTGGAAAACAGTATGGTGTTTCCTTAAAAAATTAAAAATTATTATATGATCCAGCAATTCCACTTCTGGGTATATACTAGAAAGAACTGGTAGCAGGGTCTCAAAGAGATATTTGTACACCCATGTGCATATTAGCGTTTTTCACAATAGCTACAATGTGGACACACACCCCAAAGGTCTATCAATGCATAAATGGATAAGCCATATGTATATATACATACACATACACACACACACACACAAAGGAATGTTATATAAACTTAAAAACTTAGGAAATTCTGACACATATTATAACATGGATGAACCCTGAAGACATTATGCTACATGAAATAAACCAATCACAAAAAGGCAAATATTGTATTATTCTACTTACATGAGGTACTTAGAATATTTGGAATCATAGAGACGGAAAGTAGAATGTTGGTTGCCAGATGCTGATGAGAAAGGGGAAAATGGGGAGTTCTTGCTTAATGGGTCTACAGCTGCAGTTTTACAACATGAAAAAAATAGTCTTGAAATGGATACTTGTGATGGTAGTATATTATAAATGTATTTAATATCACTGAACTGTGCACTTAATAGTGGTTAAGACGGTACATTTTATTTCTGTGTATTTTACCAAAATTGGAAATATTGGTTAAAAATATAAGGACAATAAAAGAAATTTTAGCTTCTGATACTAGAGCTACCCCAAACAATAAACAGAGCCTAACTCCTAGCCAAGAAAATATAAAACCTAACACTAAAGGGCTGTCTACTTACATTTCTTTTACACAATAAACCTTGTCTAGCTTTCAACAAAGAATACAAAGCATTTTTAAAGGCAAGAAAAAACACAGGCTGAAGAGACAAAGCAGAATCAAAACCAGACTCAGATATGGCGAAGATTTTAGACTTATCCAATTGGGAAGAATAACTATAATATGTTAAGGGCTTTAATGGAAAAAGTGCACAACATACAAAAACAGATGGGTTGTGTGAGCAGAGAGATGGAAAGTTTAAGAAAGAACAAAAAGAAAATGCTAAAAATCAGTAACACTCTAACAGAAATGAAGACCTTTGCCTTCAACGGACTCATCAATACACGTCACTCAGTTGGGAACAATCTCAGTGAGCTTGAAGATATGTCAATAAAAACATTCAAAATTGAAAGGCAAAGAGGGAAAAGAGGAAAAGATGAAACACAATGTCTAAGAACTGTGGGACAATTACCAAAAGGTATAACATACATGTAATGGGAACACCAGTAGAAGAAACAAAGAAACACAAGAAATATTTGAAGTGATAATAACGAAGAACTTTCCAAAATTAATGACAGAGGCCAAAACCACAGATCCAGTAAGCACAAGGAATACCAAGCAGGATTAATATGTTAAAAATGTACACCTAGGGACGCCTGGGTGGCACAGTCAGTTAAGCATCTAACTCTTGGTTTCAGCTCAGGTTGTGATCTCAGGGTCATGAGATGGAGGTCAGCGTAGGGCTCCGAGTCTGCTTCCCCTCTTCCTCTCCTTCTGCCCTTCACCCCCCTCTCTCTCTCCCTCTCTCTCTCTCTCTCTCTCTCGTAAATAAATAAATCTTTTAAAAAATGTACACCTATGCAAATACTATTCAAACTGAAAAAAAAGTCTATTTTGAAAGAAGTCAGAAGGAAAACAAATACCTTACCTACAGAGAAACAAATATAAGAATTATTTCAGACTTCTTTTCAGGAACCATGCAAGCAAGAAGAAAGTGGGGTGAAATAGTCAATGTTGAAAGAAAAAAAGCACCAACCTAAAATTCTGTATCTAGTGAAATTATTCTTCAAAAGTAAGGGCAAAATAAATACTTTCTCAGACAAGCAAAAATTAAGGGAATTTGTCATCAATATACCTGCCTTGCAAGGAACGTTAAGAGGGAGAAGGTTGAAAATACACATCTACAAAAAAATATGAAGAGGATTAGAGAAGGAATGAATGAGGGTAAAATAAAATCATCTTTTATTTTTCTTTTTTTTTTTTTTTAAAGATTTTATTTATTTATTTGACAGAGATAGAGACAGCCAGCGAGAGAGGGAACACAAGCAGGGGGAGTGGGAGAGGAAGAAGCAGGCTCATAGCGGAGGAGCCTGATGTGGGGCTCGATCCCATAACGCTGGGATCACGCCCTGAGCCGAAGGCAGGCGCCCAACCGCTGTGCCACCCAGGCGCCCCAATCTTTTATTTTTCTTAATTGATCTAACAGATAATTTTGTTTACAGTAATAATGGTAACACTGTGTTTGGTAATTATAGCATATGGATAAGTGAAATGAATCACAGCAATTTTTAAGGTACAGGAGGAAAGAATGGGAATACTCTGTTATAAAGTACTTGTACTACCCCTGAGGCGGTATAGTGTTAACTGAGAATAGATTAGTTGTAAAAGTACACTGAAAACTCTTCAGCAACCACTAAAAAATATGCTTAGAGAGGAGAAACTATGGAATCAAATCATATAAAAAGTTGACCTTAAATAAGAGAAGGAAGAGAAATAGTGGAAGACAAAGAAGAAGAAGAAGAAGAAGAAGGAGAAGGAGAAGGAGAAGGAGAAGGAGGAGAAGGAGAAGGAGGAGAAGGAGAAGGAGAAGGAGAAGGAGAAGAAGAAGAAGAAGAAGAAGAAGAAGAAGAAGAAGAAGAAGGAGAGGAGGGAGAGGGAGAGGTGAGAAGGAGGGGGGAGAAAAAAGGAGGAAGAAGAAGAAGAAATAAAAAAACACAGGCAATGAATGCAATGGAATAGAATACAGTAACTATTAATCCAATTATACCAATAATCACTTAAATGTGAGCAATCTACATACACCAGTTAAAAGGTAGACACTGTCAAAGTAGACTAAAAAAAAGCCAACAATGTGTTGTCCACAAAAAACCCACTTTATATGTAAAGATACTGACAGATTAAAAGTAAAGGAGCGGAGAAAGATACACCATGCTAATGCTAATAAAAAGAAAGCTGAAGTATCTACATTAATTTCAGTCAGAGTCAACTTCAGAACAAGGAAATTATCAGGGACAAAGAGGGGCATTCCATAATGACAAAGGGGTGAATTCTCCAAGAACACATAATAATCTTTAATGTGTATGTGCGTACGTAACAACAGAGTGACAAAATATGAGAGACAAAAATTGGAAGACCTGCCACAAGAAACAGACAAATCCACTCTTAGAGTTAAATGCTTCACACTTCGATCAGTAATTGACAGACCGCGCAGGCAGAAAGTCAGTAAGGACATAGCTGAATGAGCAGCAGCATCAATAAAGTGCACCCAACTGACATTCTCTAATCCATCATCCAATAACACCAGAACACACGTTACTCTCAAGTTCAAAGGCACACTTATCATGACAGACCACATTCTGGGCCCCAATATGCTCTTTAACACACTTAAACGAATACAAATCATACAAAGTATCCTCTGAGTTCACAGCGAAATTAAACTAGAAACCAGTAACAAAACTGTAGTGGAAAATCCAAAAATACCTGGAGATTGAACAACATACTTCTAAATAATACCTGTATCAAAAACAAAGTCTCAAGAAAATACTGAAGTATTTTGAACTAAATGAAAATGAAAAACAATCTATCAAAATTTATGAGATGCTGCTGACTCAGTACTTAGACAAAACTTTCAACTCTGGATGCAAAGGAAAGATCTAAAATCCATAAACTAAGATTCCATCTTAGGAAACTAGAAAAAGGAGAGTGAGTTAAATCTAAAGTAAAATAAAGAAAAGAAATAATAAAAATAAGAGCATAAATCAATGAAACTTAAAATAGAAAATCAACAGCCAAAATCAACAAAACCAAAAGCTGCTTTTTTGTAAGGACCAATATAATGAAAAACCTGGCTAAAGTTAGGCCAGTCAAGAAAAAGAGAGAAGACACAAATTACTAATACCAGAAATGAAAGATGGCCCATCACTACTGATCCCACGACATTAAAAAAGATAATAAATATTATGAAATTCTATGATCAGAAATTTAATAACTTTGATGAAAAGAACCATTTCCTTGAAAGATACTCTCCATGATAGCTCACACAAGGAGAAATAGATAATTTGATTAGGTCTAACATCTATTAAAGTAATTGAATCAATAGTTAACAACCTTGCAAAACAGAAATCACCAAGGTCCAGATGGTTCCATTTGTGAACCCTACCAAACATTTAAATGGGAAATTATACCAATCCTCTATAATCTCTTTCAGAAAAGGAGGCTAAGAGAACACGTTCCAACTCAGTCTCTTAGAACAGCAACACCGTAATACAAAAAAAAAAGACATTAAAAGAAATGAAAATTACAGGCCAATATCTTTCATGAACACAAGTGCAAATATATTCAACAACATATTAGCAAGTTGAATCCAACAATGCATTAAACAATTATAACTCATGACCAGGTTGGACTTATCCCAGATATGCCTGCTCAAAAGTAGTTAGTCTAATCCATCACATCAAGTTAAGGAAGAAAAAATCATATATCATATTTGACAAAATCCAACCACAATTCATAATAAAAATTCTCAACACACTATGAATTGAGAATATTTCCTCAATTTGATGAACATAAAAAGCTACAATTAACACCATACTTAATGATGAAAACCTAAAAGTTTTCCCCTTAAGATCAAGAAGGAATCAACTACATAGAGATCAAACACAGGAACTTTGGGGATGTTGGAACTGTTTTGTATTGCTGTATACATGACAATATGTATTTGTAAAAACCCCCAGAACTATACCTCACAAAGAGTAAACCTTAATATATACAAAAATTTTTAAAGATTTTATTTATTTACTTAAAAGACAGAGAAAGCAAAGAAGGAGAGGGAGAAGCAGAACCCCACTGAGCAGGGAGCCTGCTGAGCCGGAAGCCCGATGCAGGGCTCGATCCCAGGACCTGGGATCACGACCTGCGCCGAAGGCAGAGACGCCTAACCGACTGAGCCACCCAGGAACCCCAATGTATACAAATTTTTTTAAAAAATCAACCACAAGGGCAGGGGAATCCTAGGACGAAATGCAGAATGTGATAAATGAATCCAACTCTGTTTGGAAAATGGATAATAAATCTCACTGATTCAGAAAAGGCTGCTGCTCTAAGTAACGATAGAAAAGGATATTTTAAGTAGACACTTCCAATGCTAAAGACAAAAAAGAGCTATATTTAAACACTGTACTCTATTTGGTAAATTTGTTTGCACGCTGCACAGGTTAGCAACTCTGAAACTATCATGCATATAGACAGGAGTTGAACAATAACTAAATAAATTGTAGATAATGAGAGTCAGGTTTTTCACTCTTAGAAAAAGAAGTTACAAATAAACAGAGAGGAGACTAAAATGAATGAACCCTGTCTACAGCCCTGGATTTAGAGTCAAAGATATTAGTCTGAAGTTATGCATACTTACATATTAGAGAGGATAAATAATGATGAGACAGAGAGAAAGCCTATAGAATATAATTAATAAATTAGAGCTACTGTGCTCAAACAATTAGATTAATCAAAAGTGGAGCTATAAATACATGCATTTAGTTTCTTTCTCTCCCCAGAACTCTCCCAATGACAGGGTTTCCTTGTTTGTTAGAACGGGTTAAGATTCGAGGCTAGTAAAATGTATCGAATCCCAAGCAGAGAGACAAGTGGTCTTGAAAAGCTGAATCCTAATGCAGTGAAGACAGCAAAGAGGCCAATTAACAATCCCAGAAGGCTCAAGAATTGGCAGAACCAGGTATCTCTAGAAATAGAGAGTAAACGTGAAGACTAAAAACAAGTTGAAAGTGTCTTTACAATAGGACCCAGATTCCCTGACTCACGCCATACCTCTCCCCAGCCTCAGCAGAAGCTTCACAAGCATCTTCTCTGGAGAAGGTAAAACAGAATGATTCAACAAGGCGAGACCAGGCAGAGTGACAACAGGGGCAATACACTGAACATATCAAATGAAATCTTATATAATGAATGTTAAGACTCTAGCTTTTTTCCCAACATGGTCCCCAGCGCACTAGCAGCCATGCATATGCTCTCTAGCATGAAGTCTGGAAGATTCTGCTCTGGGAAATCTAACTCACTCAAGAGAAAAGAACTGTGCTCCCCAACAATCCAGCCCAGCTATATCACAGACTATGTTATTGTTAGGGAACCAATTTGAAAGAAAGAGGAGGATGAGGATATTATGAAAAGATTAAAATTAAACTAAGCCACCAAATATTTATAGGAACCAATATCTAAAGGGAACCAACACCAAAAGAAAGAGGAGGCTGGGGATATTATGAAAAGATTAAAATTAACCTAAGCCACCAAACATTTATAAAACAGAACTACAAAAATGGAAAGAAAGGGCAAAGAAAACAGATTACACAGTGAAAGATTTCTACTCTTTATTGTAAACGTAAGATGAAATAATAAGACAGACCAGAGGCCAAACACTTTCTCAGGGCATCTACTTCTGCCATTGGTGCTTTAAAGCTATTCCTCCCAGCTGCCCCCATCTATTCAGAAACCCCCCCAATCTATACTCCAGTCACTCTGGTTCTCTTTTAGTTCCTAAAAAGGGCCATGAACCTTTCTGCCACAAGATCTATGTAATATGTAATATGTAATGTAATATGTAATATGTAATGTAATATGTAAATATCTGGACATATACAGGGGGGAATATGAACATTTTCATTGGCAACCACTAATTTCCTATTTAATGCCATTTATTTTAACTTGTATACATCTATAAATGGACTACATTTTTTGGCATTTCATTCACAGCAAACAGATCAGTGTTTTAGAAACTATGGCTCCTAAAATCTAGCTGTCACTACATTTGCGTATGAGAAACAGCCACTCACAAACACTTAGAATACTTAGGAATAAGAGAACATTCATGAAACTGTTAAGTCAATAAGGTGGTTGTCAATGAATGCTGAAGTACTTTCTGTATTAGAGTTAGTCCACAAATGTTACATAATCAATCTGGATTATATATGTGGCAACTTTTCAATGCCAAATTACATTTCCCCTGACACCAAAGATGTTCCTTCAATACCAGATGGTATTTGCTCAGAGAATGCAAGCTTAATTTTTTTCTAAGTTTATAGTTAGATAGATGATTGATAGAAAAATAGATAGACAGATATCCACAATGGAAGGTAAATTCAAGACAAAATGATTTTTAATTCTTCTTTTATATTAACATAAGAAATTAAATACTTGAGTGTATCATTTAAAAATTGTAATCTTTTCTTCATATATCTTTTCCCAAATTTCTTTCACTAGTTACTCAAGCTTATCGTTATCAGTTTGGGGTAAAGATCTATTTCCTAACCATTTTCTGAGGGAAAATCAATTAACAAACTTTTAAAGTAACTCAACTGAAATTCCAAAGCATTAATTTTGTATAAACATCTGCTGAAAGGAAAATGGGCTCAAGAGAATTTAGACAGACCTAGATCCTATTTGTTAGCTGTTACCTGGTATTTATGAGATCATGAGCAACTTATTTGAGACTCTGTTTGTAATTAGTAAAATTGTGATAATGCTGGATAAAGAATATTTAAAAGATTAAATAGTGTACATAGTACTTATAAAATAAGTGAAAGTACCCTTTTCAAAATTGAACTTCCTTTCAAAACTAAATTCAAAATATTTAATTATCCAACTTTAAAATATTTATATTTCATTTCTGTGAATATATCCTACTAAGGAGGGGACAATAATAGGTGGATAGGAGAAAGGTTTGGAAAAGAAACTTTTCGTTGCCAAATTTTTGTAACTTTTGTATTATATTTCAAAATAAGTGAATAAAATTTAAATAAAATAGTAAACTACTATAATCAAAAATATCAATCAAATTCCATACATAAAGTCCTAATAATTTCATGTAAGTGAGACCCCTGAAAACAGGGATTATGTCTTACTCATCTATGGGGCCCAAGAATTTTGAACAATGCTGGGCACCTAGTTCAAAAACATCAGGAAAAATGGGTGCAGAGTTGAGAACTCTATCTACAGTTTGGTCATATTTACGTGGTTGCAAAAATACAACTGAAAATGTCTCTCTAGCTACCTAAATTCATAATAGAATACAACTACTTAATGAACTGTGCTATCAGGGAAGCCAAAAATAACTGATCTATTTATAGAGAGAGAGAAAGGCAATCCAAAAACTTCGGTGATTTGCCAAGGCATCAAACACTTAAAAAAAAACTATCATTAATTTCTAGAGATTTATAGAGAAAAATACATCCTCAAAAATCTAAAAAGTACTCACAAAAAATAGGGTCATTACTTCTTACAATTGAGAAACCAAGTAAATTGTGAAGAATGAAAAACTATTTTTCCATACTTGATTATAAGAATTAATAATTCAGAGTAAACACAACAACCAGTCCACATTGGAAGGGCATCTATATCTGATTAAGTGAACACACACAATGAGACAAATATGCACATTCTGAAATCTGTCAGCATCATCACTGTAAATCACGTAGCATTGGGTCCAGAAGAGGTGTTAAGACATTATCTGGGAGACTAGCTCTAAGTTTTTTTTATTTCAAATGCATAAGATTTAAGAAAAGATAAGCATGAAATACCTCAAAATATTATTATTTTTTTTATTAGAATGGCAAGATTGTGGGTGATTTTATGCTTCCTGCCTCTATTTTTTCAAATTTTCCCTCACGTAATGACACGTTCTCATAATCAAATAGATAAGATATTTTTAAGATATCGTCTGATTTTAAAAAGAAGAAACATTCTGCGTCCCCTATACTTATAGGCAGTTTAAAGATCAAATGATCTTACACGTTTAGATGTAAAATCCATTTCCAAAGTTCCCAAGACAGAGATTTATAGTCTGCACCACCTGTTCAGTGAGGGGACTTGCTCAACAAGCTCTTTCTGCCCTCATCCCAATGATGGAGTTGCTCAAAGACCAGAAATAAAGCATATGTATAAATTCTCTGAAGATTTGAAATGTCTTGGCAGTTCTCTGTGGGGCTCGTTAGAGGAGAAAAGGGGATATGATTCTGTACAGATCTTGTGTGAGAAACTGTATTTACTCTCCTTTCTTCTCTTCTCCGCCATCCAATGGAGCACTGTCCACAGGCAGTTGGCCAAACAGCCAGGGGAACTGCTCTAGCTGCTCACGCATTTGCACGTCTACAATACTTTATATCCTTTTATAATAAAATTACTCAAAACATAAAGAAAGGAAGTAGCAGTAATAAATCATGCTGGCAGAGCCCAGGTTATTTATTCTGAACAGGATGGACAACATATGAGAGCACTTAAAATAATGAGGTTTTTCAGGGGAAAAAAATGAAAAAGAATAAAGAAAAACACTAAGTCTCTCATGCCGCCCATTAGACACTCACAGAAAATGAAGATGATGAGGGATTTGGTGTGACATATTGAAGGCTAATAAAGAAACAACATGATCTCCCAATTTGGTTTTGTCAGTTTTATATGGAAGTGTATGGGCTTTGGAGTCAAGCAGACGGGGGATTTGAATACTGGCTCCAATGTTCACTACTTGGCAAGTTACTTAACAATTTTATAATCCATTTGTAAAAATGGACACTAAAATAGCTACCTCATAAAGTGACAGTTCAGATTAAATAAAGTAATGGGAAAATGCATGGCACATGTTTTATTATTCTCTAAACTCCTCTATATGTTTGCAATCTTACACAAACACGTCATACAATGAGTGGCACATAATGGGCTCTCATAAATGTTGACTCACTTCCTTGTTACAGACATGAGTAACCAGAGTTACTTAAACCAGAGTTTTAAGTTAAAAAAAAAAAAAAAAAAAAAGGAGGGGACTAGAGGTCACCAAGAAGTTCAGACTTCTACCTCTAGGCAGATTTATCACATTAAATAAACATCATCTGATGACTTTCAGCACACGGGTGTAAGAGGAACTTTTCTCAATGCCTAAGAGAAAGGATCATAAATAGGAAAATAATGATCAGTTAAATCCAAAATAGACAAAGTTGGTGCTAAATGCAAAAAGGAACCCACTTCTAAGGGTCCCTGCAGTTTAAATGTCTAAAATGTACAAAGCCATAGTGATTCAAACGAGCAAACAAAACCTTTAGAATAGTATCACAAATCAGCAGGGGGAAAATGCCTGTTTTGGTTGATGATATCACAAAAATTATCACTGTAAGGGAAAAAATAAAATTACAGTTGAACCTGAAACAACACAGGGCAGCAAGCCCTACACGGTCAAAAATCTGTGTAACTTTTAACGCCCCAAAAACTTAACCAATAGCCCACTGTTGACCGGAAGCCTTAGCAATAACATAAACAGTCAATTAACATACATTTTGTATATTAGCAAATACTGTATTCTTACAGTAAAGTAAAACTAGAGAAATGAAAATGTTATTTGGAAAATACATTTACAGTACTGTACTGTATTTATGGGGGAAAATCCGCGTATAAATGGACCCATACAGTTCAAACCTGCGTTATGCAGGCATCAACTACACGTGGGTATATTCTGGTGATCTGTCTTACTATAGAGATCAGTTTTTAAAATTTGAGAGGGGAGCACCTGGTGGCTCACTCGGTTAAGTTCGGCCTTCAGCTCAGGTCGTGATCTCAGAGTCCTGGAATCGAGAGCCCTGTGAGGGGCTCCCAGCTCGACAGATGAGCCTGCTTCTTCTCTCCCACTACCTTTCCCCACCATTCATGCTCTCGCTCTCTCTCTCTCTCTCTCTTGCGCGCGCGCACGCGCGCTCTCTCGCTTACTCTCTCTCTCAAAAAAATAAATAAAATCTTTATAAATCAATCAATCAATCAATCAATCTAACTTGAGAGGAAAAAAGTTACCATAATCACCATGATTTAAGAATGCAAACTCAAGTCACACAGGCTACATTTATACCCTGATTTTACCACTACCCGTGATACCATGGACAATGCCCTCCTCTCTCTTGAGCCAGATTCGTCATTTGTAAAAATGGGGCTTAAAACAATATTTACTTTTCAAAGTTGACTTCTGAATAAAATAAAGACAGAAAAGTCCTGGTTCACATCTTAAGTGCTCAACAACTGGTAGTAGTGGTGGTACTTGTTTTTAAGAAAAAAAAAAAGGAAGAGGAGAGGGAAAAGGACAGTTTTAATATGCCTTTGAGACCATTCTTGTGTTTCAGCTGTCTCTCCCTAACTCTGAACAAAACAAAACAAAACAATCACTATCTCAATGAATCCCATTTCTATAAGATTTCAATAGGGGAGCCCCTGGGTGGCACATTCGGTTAAGCAACCAACTCTTGATTTTGGCTCAAGTCAGGATCTCAGGGTCATGAGATTGAGCCCCATGTTGGGATCCATGCTCAGCTCAGAGTCTGCTGAAGTTCCTTTCTCCCTCTCCCTCTACCCCTCCCCGTGCTCACTCTCTCTCACTCTCTCTCTCTAAGATTAATAAATAAATCTTTTTTTAAAAAAAAGATTTCAATAGGAAGATAAGTAAGGACTTCAATATGTACATTTCTTTCAGTGCAATCCTCTTAGTCAAGTCACTTCCAATGCAGAGTAAGACCAGAAGAGCTGCAACAGAGCTTCGAATGCCCACATGCTGCTGAATTACACTTTGGAATCCCAGTTTTCACAGTGGCTTCACCAGAGGAAGTGTTAAATCAGGCATCTCCGGGTAATGTTTTTCTGGGGCTCATGCAAAGGTTGTGATAGAATTCAGGGCTTCTACTCAATTTGATGTAGTTCACACCAACTCTCAAGGTTTTTTACATATGCTTCTAAAGTTGATCACAACCATGTGGAATGAAGTCTTTTGATTTGTTTTTTTGAAGTAGGCCCAGGCGTGGAGTGCATTACGGGGCTCAAACTCACGACCCTGAGATTAAGACCTGAGCTGAGATCGAGGGTTGGACACTTAACTGACTGAGCCACCCAGGCACCCCTGGAATGATCTCTTTGAATAGCATCATCTGAAAGCAACCAAGGCTGAAAGTAAATTCTCTATGCAATGACATTCAAATATTTTTTAACTTGACCTAAAATACACTTTACATAGAGTATATATTTATATATAGTTACATAAATACATACAATAAAATTTCATTAAACAATACTTACAAAGGAAATGTACAATATCATCTTTTATTTTCAATTTACATCTTTATTCTTAATTGCTAGTTATACTTCCACTAAATAGACTTCATGACCCAGGTTGAAAAACACTCCTCTAACAGTAACTAGAGATAGAGTACATCTTATAACCTCAGGACAAATCTCTATCTTCTGAGTTCCCCATGACTTCAAGAATATTCCTAAAGTTTCAGAGAGCAGCTTAAGACTTAAAAATAGCCAAATAACATGACACGCCTTTATAATCACCTATTTTACATGTAGATGTGACATGCTGCTGGGTCACCCTATAGGTTTCAAATCATTGTAATTCCATGTGCACAAGTCAGAAGAGGGAGGTTTATTAGGGCCAGAAGAAGTATAACCATTGAGCAGAGAAAAGGAAATGAACTTCAGAGAGGCAGGAGGTGTGGGACCTTCTGGGCTGACAAAGGAAGCAGAGAATGGAAGATAAACACAGCCAGAGCCAGGAAAACAAGTAGAACCTGAAGCAGGAGGCTAAATGAAGCCAGAGCCAGAAGGGAAAGCAGAAACAGGCACATAAGAGGAAACAAGGCCAACACAAAATAATGTGCTATGCCAGAAAGGAAAAAAGGCTGATGGCATTTGGCTGCATCATGCATGAGAGCAGAAAGGCATGTGCTCTTATGCGTGTTCTCTCAGGCTATCAGACAACTAGAACTTTATATGCAGCTAAAACTCTGTGGTCTTTGTTTATTATGCTCTATTAATTAGCACTTCTTTCCTACCGATAATGTTGACCTGTTTTTATTAAAAATGCTTGACTGAGTAAATAAACGTATGTTTCTTTTCTATTTCATAATTTCCCACTGCCAGAATTTAGAATCAATTTTAATTTCTGCTACATTGTTTTATAATTCTTTGCAGATCCAAATGGTTTCCTACACTTCATGTACACAGCCCTGCTACGGAAATACCTATGTTGTTTTAGTGGAAAAATACATTAAGATTAATACTACAAGGGGCTAACTTTTATTTATCTTTTTCATATTCTGTACTAACAAAAAAATTATTTCTAAGAGATTTCAATAAATTAGTGATGCAATTACTACAAAGTTATTAACATTTGGCAATGCATAAGCTGTGTCTTTGAAAAATGGAGACAATAAAAACTAGCAAAATAAAAAAAAAAGAAAAATGACTGGATAGGGGTTTTTTTTAATTTATTAGAAAATAGGAATCAGTAACTACATAACAAATTAAATGAAATTCAAATTGAGGTCAGATTTAAGTTTTTCAAAATTAGTCAGACATCTACATTTATAAGCAGAGCTAATTCACTACCTGGTAACTCACCAAAACCTACTCAATCCAGTTCACAATTAGGCAAATATACCACAAAACAAAATTTTTTAAAGGCCAGTGTCATAGTAGCTGTCATATTAATTAGTGAATACCTAAATCAATTGGCAAACTATTATTCACAGTCAAATTTCAGTAACAAACAAGTTAACGAAATTAAAAATACAAATTTAGATAATTAAAAATTTCATAAAATAAAATTTATCTAGTTCTAATACCCTCAACAATTTTGATATTTAGAAACTGTCCCTAGTCAACTGACTTATTATTTTAGTAGGACATAACAATAACTTTTACCAAAAAAGGGTATTTCTTTTCCAAAAAGAAGGGGGTTTTTTTTTAAAGCATTTTTTAAAGATTTTATTTATTTATTTCAGCGAGAGAGAGGGAGAGAAAAGCATGAGCAGGGGGAGCAGCAGACAGAGGGAGAAATAGGCTCCCCGCTGAGCAGGGAGCCCAATGTGGGGCTCGATCCCAGGACCCCGAGATCATGACCTGAGCTGAAGGCAGCTGCTTAACTGACTGAGCTACCCAGGTGCCAAAAAAAAGAAGTTTTTTGTAAAAGAAAAAAAAAGATGAAAATAAGTTCAAAATTAAAGATAAATCTCAGAAAAGCAATTTAGAAAAACCTAACAGAAGTGCAAATGACCCACCATCCAAAATATACAAGCATGTTCACTGCAACATGGTTTGTAAGAGAGAAATATTGAAAGTAAACTGTAGTAGGAGATAGGTTACCAAAACAACCACCTCCCATTACCTTTGTTTTTGGTTGGTTTGGTTTGGCTTTATTATTGAGATATAACTGACATATAGCACTGTGAACTTTAAAGTGTACAACAGGTTGATTTGACACATTTATATATCGCCATATGATTACTACCTTAGTGTTAGCTAACACCTCCACTGAGCCACAGAATCATCATTTCTTTTTGAAAATATTTAAGATCCAATCTCTCAGTAACTTTAGCGTCTATAATACAGTATTTACTGACCATAATCACTATGCTGTGCATTAGATCTCCAGACCTTACTCATCTTCTAGTTTCAAGTGTGTAGCTTTAACAACATTTCCCCAGTTTCACCACCCCCAGCTCCAAGTAACCACTATTGTACTCTGTGTTTCTAGGAGTACAGCCTTTCTGGATTCCACATATAAGTGATATCATACAGCATTTGTCTTTCCAGGTCTGACATCTCACGTAGCATTATGACCTAAAGGTCCATCACGTTGTCACAAAAGGCAGGATTTCCTTCTTTCTCATGAATTAATGATAGTCTAATGTGTATATATACATACATACATAGACCCACACACACACACACACACACACACACACACACACACACACTACATCTGCAAAGTTCTTTTTGCCATATAAGGTAATGTATTCACATACTCACAGAGTCCAGAGATTATAACAAGGACGTATTAGAGGGTTATTATCCGGCCTACTACATGGCACAAGAGAGATCTCTTTTCTTTTTGAAGATAGCCACCCTAATAGATATGAGGTGACATCTCACTGGGGTTCTGATTTGCATCTCTCTGATGCTTAGCAACATTGGGCACCTCTTCATAGACTTGTTGGTCACTTGTATGTCTTCTTTGGAAAAAATATTCAGTTCCTCTGTCCATTTTTTAATCAGATTGTTTGCGTTTTTGTTATTGAGTTTTATGAGTTCTTTATATACTTGGGACATTAACACCTTATCCAATATATGGTTTGCAAGTATTTTCTCCCATTCTGTAGGTTGCCTTTTCATTTTTGTTGTTTCTTTTGCTGTGCAGAAGCTTTTTAGTTTGATGTAGTCCCAACCTGTTTATTTTTAATTTTATTGCTTATGATTTGATATCATATCCAAAAAATCATTGCCAAGACCAATGTCAAGGAGCTTACCACCTATGTTTTCTTCTCCCTTTATGATTTCAGGTCTTATGTTCAAATCTTCAATCCATTTTGAGTTGATTTTTGTGCATAGTATAAGACAGGGGACCAATTTTTTTATTTTACATAATAAATGCAAAGTTTTCCCAACACTATTTATTGAACAAGCTATGCTTTCCCCATTGTATACTCTTGGCTCCTCTACTGTAAATTAATTGACCATATAAACATGGGCTTATTTAGGGGCTCTCTATTCTGTTTCATTGATCTCTGTGTTTGTTTTTATGCCAATACCATACTGCTTTGACTACTATCCTTTTGTAATATAATTTGAAATCAGGAAGTGTGATCACTCCAGCTCTGTTCTTTCTCAAAATTGTTTAGGCTATTTACATGGTCCCATACTTATTTTAGGACTATTCTATTTCTGTGAAAAATGCTATTGGAATTTTGGTAGAGATTACACTGAATCTATCAATGCCTTTGGATTGTATTTACATTTTAACAAAATTAATTCTTCCAATCCTTGAACACAAAATATCTTTCCATTTATTTGTGTCTCCTTCAATTTCTTCAATTAATGTGTTAGTTTTCAGTGTACAGATCTTTCACCTCCTTGGTCAAATTCATGCCTAGGTATTTTATTCTTTTTGATGCAGTTGTAAATGGGATTGTTTTCTTAATTCCTCTTTCTGATAGTTTGTTATGAGTGTATAGAAACACAAGAGATTTTTGTATATTGATTTTGTATCCCACAACTTTACTGAATTAATCAGTTTTAACAGTTTTTTCGTGGATCTTTTCTATATATACCACCGCCATCTTCAAGTAAAGACAGTTTCACTTCTTCCTATCTAATTTGGATGACTTTTATTTCTTTTCCTTAGCCCACTGCTCTGGCTGGGACTTCCAGTATTGTGTTAAATAAACACGCAGAGTTGGCATCCTTGTCTTGTTCCTGATCTTAGCTGAAAGCTAAAAGCCACCACTGACTATATAACATTAGCTATGGGCTTGTCATACATGACCTTTATTCTGTGGAGGTATGTTCCCTCTATATCCAGTTTGTTGAGAGTTTTTATCATGAATGGATATTAAATTTCATCAAATGCCTTTTCTGCATCTACTAATATGATCATGATTTTTATCTTTTATTTTGTTAATGGGGTGATTACATTTGTCAAAGATATAGAATCATCCTTGCATGACTTGAATACATCCCACTTCTTCATGCTGTATGATCCTTCTAATGCACTGTTGAATTTGGTGTAGTAATATTTTGTTGAGAATTTTGGCATCTATGCTCATCAGGAGTATCAGCCAGGGGCGCCTGGGTGGCACAGAGGTTAGGCGTCTGCCTTCGGCTCAGGGCGTGATCCCAGCGTTATGGGATCGAGCCCCACATCGGGCTCCTCTGCTATGAGCCTGCTTCTTCCTCTCCCACTCCCCCTGCCTGTGTTCCCTCTCTCGCTGGCTGTCTCTATCTCTGTCGAATAAATAAATAAAATCTTTAAAAAAAAAAAAAAAGGGAGTATCGGCCAATAATTTTTTTTTTCCTTGTAAGGTCCTTCTGCTTTTGATATCAGGGTAATGCTGGTCTCACAAAATGAGTTTGGAAGTACTCCCTCCTCTTCAATTTTTGGAAGAATTTGAGGGTTGGTATTAATTCTTTAAGTCTTTGGTAGAATTCATCAATCTTGGACTTTTGTTTGTTGGGAGGTTTTTGATTATTGATTCAATCTCCTACCTATTCAGATTTTCTATTTCTTTATGATTCAGTCTTGGTAGTTTGTATATTTCTAGGAATTTATCCATTTCTTCTAGGTTATCAACTTGTTAGCATATGCTTGTTCATAGTAGTCTCTTATGATACTCTATATGGTATAACTTGCAGTATCTTCTCTTCATTTTTAATTTTATTTGAGTCCTTTCTACATTTTTAAGGGAATCTAGCTAAAGTTTATCTATTCTTTTTCCTTTTTCAAGCTTTTATTTAAATTCCAGTTAGTTACTATACAGTATAATATTAGTTTCAGGTGTAGAATTTACTGATTCATCACTTACATACAACACCCAGTGCTCATCACAAGTGTTCTCCTTAATCCCCATCACCTACTTCACCCATCCCTCTGCCCACTTCCTGTCCAGCAACCCTCAGTTTATTCTCTATAGTTAAGAGTTTGTTTTCTGATTTGCCTCTCCTTTTTTGCCCTCCTATGTTCATCTGTTTTCTTTCTTAAATTCCACATATGAGTGAAATCATAAGGTATTTATCTTTCCCTGACTGACTTACTTTGCGCTCTCTAGCTCCATCCACATCATTGCAAATGAGAAGATTTCATTATTTTTTATAGCTGAATAATATTCCATTGTATATATGTATGTATGTATGTATGCATGCATGTATGTGTATATATATATATCACTTCTTTATCCATTCATCAGTTGACGGACATTTGGGCTCTTCCCATAATATGGATATGATTGATAATACTGCTATAAACATCAGGGTGCATGTGTCCCTTCCAATCAGTATTTTTGTATCCTTTGAGTAAATACCTAGTAGTACAATTGCTGGATCATAAGGTAGTTCTATTTTTAACTTTCTGAAGAACCTCCATACATGTTTTCCACAGTGGCTGCACCAGTTTGCATTCCCACCACCAGTGGAAGAGGTTCCCTTTTCGCCACATCCTCACCAACACCTGTTGGTTTGTTTCCTGTATCGTGGTTGTTTCCTGTATTGTTAATTTTTACCATTCTGACTGGTATAAGGTGGTATCTCATTGTAGCTTTGATTTGTGTTTCCCTCATCATCAGTGATGTTGAGCATCTTTTCATGTGTCTGTTACCCATCTGTATGTCTTCTTTGGAAAAATGCCTATTCATGTCTTATGCCCACTTCTTAACTGGATTATTTGTTTTCTGGGTGTTGAGTTTGATAAGTTCTTTATAGATTTTCGATACTAACCCATTACCAGTTATGTCATTCACAAATATCTTCTTCCATTCTGAAAGTTGCCTTTTAATTTCCTTGATTGTCTCCTTCGCTGTGCAGAACTTTTTATCTTGATGAAATCCCAATACTTCATTTGTGCCTTTGTTTCCCTTGCTTAAGGAGACATATCTAGTAAGAAGTTGCTACGGCTGATGTCAAAGAGGTTGCTACCTATGTTCTCCTCTAGGATTTTGATGGTTTCCTGTCTCATATTTAGGTCTTTCATCCATTTGGAATTTATTTTTGTGTATGGTGTTAAGAAAGTGGTTCAGTTTCATTCTTTTGCATGTTGCTGTCCAGTATTCCCAACATCATTTGTTGAAGAGACTCTCTTTTTCCCATTGGATATTCTTTCATACTTTGTTGATTAGTTGACCATATAGTTGTGGGTTCATTTCCGGGTTTTCTGTTCTGTTTCATTGACCTATGCGTCTGTTTCTGTGCCAGGACCACACTGTCTTGATCACTACAGCTTTGGAATATAACTTGAAGTCCGGAATTCTGATGTCTCTAGCCTCGCTTCTCTTTTTCAAGATTACTTTGGCTATTCAGGGTCTTTTGTGCTTCCATACAAATTTTTGGATTCTTTGTTCTAGCTCTGTGAAAAATGCTGGTGGTATTTTCATAAGGATTGCATTAAGTGTGTAGATTGCTTTGGGTAGTATAGACATTTTAACAATATTTGTTCTCCTAACCCATGAGCATGGGATATCTTTCCATTTCTTTGTGTCCTCTTCAATTTCTTTCATCAGTGTTCCATAGTTTTCAGAGTACAGATCTTTTACTTCTTTGGTTAGGTTTATTCCTAGGTATCTTATGGTTTTGGGTGCAACTGGAAATGGGATTAACTCCTTGATTTCTCTTTCTGCAACTTCATTATTGGTGTATAGAAATCCAACAGATTTCTGTACATGGATTTTGTATCCTGCGACTTTACTGAATTGGTGTAACACTTCTAGGAATTTTTTGGTCGAGTCCTTTGGGTTTTCTACATATCTACATATCTACATATCATGTCATTTGCAAATTGTGAAAGTTTGACTTCTTTCTTGCAGATCTGAATGCCTTTTGTTTCTTTGTGTTGTCTGATTGCTGAGGCTAGGACTTTCAGTATTATGTTAAATAACAGTGGTGATAATAGACAGCCCTGTCTTATTCCTGTCCATAGAGGAAAAGCTCTCAGTTTTTCCCCATTCAGGATTATATCAGCTGTGGGTCTTTTGTATATCGGTTTTATGATGTTGAGATAATGCTCCCTCTATCCCTACTCTGTTGAGGATTTTTTGTCAAGAATGGATGCTGTACTTTGTCAGAAGCTTGTTCTGCATTTATTGAGAGGATCATATAGTTCCTATCCTTTCTTTTATTAATGTGGTATATGAAGTTGATTGATTTGCAAATACTGAACCACCTTTGCAGCCCACGAATAAATCCAATTTGATCATGGTGAATGATTCATTTAATGTACTGCTGGAGTCTATTTGCTAGTATTTTGTTGAGAATTTCTGCATCCATGTTCATCAGGGATATTGGCTTGTAGTTCTCTTTTTTAGTGGAGTCTTTTGTTTTTCCCTTTCTTTCCTAAACCACAATAGAGAATATCAAATACAGCCAACTTCTTCATTATACCTGACTTCTGAAATTTAGTCAATTCTAAATCTGATACTTCTATTACAAAATTTCCCTAATCTATTCCCTCTTACTATGCTGTACACACACACACACACACACACACACACACACACACACACAACTTGTATTTCACCAGAACTGTTAAACATGCCTGTTAATCAAGCAAACTGTACTTCTTATAGTAGATGCTGTGGCGTACTACCCACATCCCTCTTCAGGACAATGGCATGCAATCCCCCAATACTGCCAAAAGTATTGTCTACTGACAGCTTAAAATGGAATGCCTCCCCCAGAAACTTCCCTCAGCTGAAGGGAGCTGCCTCATCAAATTTATGAGCCTCCTCAAGGGCAGTCCACAACCAGTCACCCATGGACAAGGACAAAAAAAAAACCCAGCTCCTTTGCCTCAAGTCAGGGGAAACCTGAAGAGCCATCCTACCTCCAGAACCCCCTTGGGATTGCTTAAAGCCTTTCTGCAAATGTATCACAGTACTACTTCTCCCTCTTCCTAGTTCTGCTTCCTTCATTTCCTCCCTGGTATTACCCAAAGCACTCTCCAATAAACTTCCTGCAGACCTATCTCCACCTCAAAATCTATTTCCGAGGAACCTAAGATAGACTTTCACTGCTCTCCTCACATTATTCTGCCACTATGTCATCAAAATTGATTTTTCTACTAGAATCTTATCTATGCTTTCTTCCTCAATACCATTTTCAAAGAATTTTACTTCACTACTCTATGTAACTCACTTCCCTTGCCCCCTCCTCAGTAAGCATTTAACTTCATAAAATTGACTGGAAAAGAGCTGGTAATTCCCCTAATTCAAAGACTTATAATTTGAAGTAATAGTTACTTGGGATTTCTTTACTGGAATATAACACACTTACAGAAAAGTGCACAAATCATATGTGTACAATCCAGTTAAGTTTTACAAAATGAGTACACCTGTGTAATAGCACCAAATCATGAAACAGATTATTACCAGCGCTCCAAAAGTTCTCTTTGTGCTCTCAGTCATTAACACTTCCTTAGGTTAACTACTTTGCTTACTTCAGTAACTATAGGCTAATTCTGCCTGGTTTTGAACTTTATATAACCTCTTAAATCTGGCTTCTTTTATAAACATATGTGTGTGAAAGATACATCCATGTTTCTGGGCTGAGTATTCATTTTTTCATTTGTATTATTAATTGGTATTCAATTATATGAGTATACTATTGTGTGTTTATCCACTCTGTTCTTTTTTCTTAAAGATGTATTTATTTCTTTTAGAGAGTGAGAGGGAGCAGGGAGGGGCAGAGAGAGAGGAAGATGGGAAGCAGACTCCCAGCTGAGTGCAGAGCCCTACGCAGGACTCAATCTCATGACCTGAGATCAGGACTTGAGCTGAAACAAAGAGTTGGATGCTTAACTGACTAAGCCACCCAGGCACCCCAATACATTCTGTTCTTTTTTTTTTTTAAGATTTTATTTATTTATTTGAGAGAGGGAAAGCATGAGCAGGGGTAGGAGCAGAGGGAGAGGGAGAAGTAGACTCCCCACTAAGCAGGGAGCCTGACACGAGGCTCAATCCCAGGACCCCGAAATCACAACCTGAGCCAAACAGACGCTTAACAGACTGAGCCACCCAGGCACCCCCCAATCCATTCTGTTCTTAATGAACATCTGGGTGGTTTCCATTTGGGGATTATAGGAGGCCAAATAATTGCCCTCTAGAGAGCACCCCAATCGTCAGAACCTGTAATCGTCAAAACCTGTAAATATTATTTTACGTGGCAAAAGGAACTTTGCTGATATGATTAAGGATCTTGAGATGAGAACATCATCAACTAGCCTGGTGGGCCAAATGTAATCACAAAGGTCTTTATAAGAGGGATGCAAGAAAGTCAGAAAAGAAGGCCACGTGACAACAGAAGCAAAAGAAGAAAAGGCAATGCAGGGCTATAAACCAAGACAGCCTATGGAAGCTGAAAAGGGCGTGGAAAGGGAGTCTTCTCTAGAGTCTCCAAAAGAAACCAGCCTGCCAACACCTTGCTTTTAGCTCCATAAGACCCATTGGGCCTTTGAACTTAAGAACTATAAAAGAGTAGGTCCGTGTTGCTTTCAGCCACTAAGTCTGTGGTGATCTGTTGTAGCAGCAATGGGAAACTAAACAGGAACATTGCAAATAATGCTGCTATGGAAATTTTTTACTTTCCTTTTGGTGTGTACGTGTACTCATTTCTGTTGGGTATATGTCTAGAAATGGAATTGCCACGTCACGAGCATCACACATTCAGTTTTAGTAGGTGTTGCCAGTTTTCCAAAGTGGTTAAGTTATTTTAAAATCCCAAAAAGAGTATATCTGAAGTGCAGCTATTCTATATCCTTGCAATACTCGGTATTGTCTTTTTTTTTTTTTTTTTTTTTTTTTGCCAATCTCGTGGGTACACAGTAGTTTTGTGGTGATTTTCATCAGTATTCCCATTGTCACTAATGATGCTGAGTCCTTTTCACGTTTATTGGCCATTTGTACAACCTCTTTTATCTAGTACTTTCACAAGTGTCTTACCCATTTTGTAATTGAGTGGTTTGTTTTATTGATTTGTGTGAGTTGTTTACATTTTCTGGATGAGTCACATAAATTAGGACCTTCTGAGACTAAAAAAAGGAATCATTCTGGTGGCTCTGCTGGGATCCTTCCTTATAACAAACAGATAGCTACAATGCAGACATCGTCATTTGTTATCATAAGCATTCAATGTACTATGGCTCAAAGTCTAGATTAAAAGATACTTCAGGGCAAGGGCTAAAAATATCTCCTATGTCCTTTGTATCTTCTGCAGATCCTAAGCACTGATCACACATTCAGTGTACGCTACATATACATTCAAATGAAAGAGTCCCCAGATAAACAGGTAAACAGAATTCACTTAGCTTCCAAAGTAAGAACTTTCTGGTAACCAGCCAGTCACAACTACTCAAGCTCAAGCAAACATATACCAGGCAAATACCAGGGAGTCCCAGGAACCAGGCAGGACCAAGAAGCATATTTTTACAGGGTAATGAAAGACACCTTAGAAAGAGAGCATGATATTGTACTGAATGTAAACACCACGGACAGAGAATTACTTTACCAGAGAACTTACATATCACAGCAGTAAAGCGAAGAAATAAATAGGAAAATGAAGCCCTAGAAACAGGAACAAGCCAACCATCGCAAACTAGGGTAAAGAGTTCAGGGTAAGGCTATAACCAATATGAGGCTGAGGGATAACTGTTTTTACATCACAAGTCTTTACGTCCACAAAGTGGAAAGTACAGGAGGGAAGACGGGTGTAGGGAAGTATTGTCTGAAGATTCACTGCTGTAAAAAGAGTAACAATAGCACTCCACACCAGAATTATGATGGCTTTTAGAAATACCTTCAATTAAAATCTTTTTTTTATTTAATAAACTGGGGAAGCCTAAGTCAAATATGATTTCTAATTTTTCTTTGAATAGCATAGCATCCAGTAAGTGTTATCTCTTAGATAGCTCCGAATAGATTATAATACAAGTAAATAGTTCACCTCACAAAACAATGAAGCCTACACGTATTAGCCAGATTAAACACTTTTTGATGAGGAAAAAAACCCCAGTTTGCTTACTGGAGTCAATGGCCAATTGAGAAAATTATGGGAAAAATGCAAAAACCTGAAATAGCTAAACAAAATATTGACATACCAGTTGAAAATAATACAAATATCTAAAAACCAATCTGGCTAAAGGCAGAAGTCAAATTCTGCCTTAATCTCTAAGATTATTCTAGTCATTTGCTTTTAACAAGCTTGGTCTTATCTAGACTGAATTTCAATATTTTTTTTAAAAGGCTTTTTGTCATTTTATCTGCTTCATTTTCCTTTTCTCCATCTAAGATTTTTTTAATTATCATAAATCAAATTTCTTTTAAAATACAGATGGCTTTAAAACCATCCAAAATGATTTGTTTTAAAAAGTTCATTAGTCTAAGATTTTCATAATTTAACCACCCAAACAATGTCCTACTAGCAAATGGTATCACCTGAAAAAAGAAAACACATTGAAGGAGTTTATAATCCAAACTCACAATAGAGTTGGCCTCTGACAGTTGCAACTGAGCTTTCAATGTTTAATATGAAACTCTGTTGCTAAGCAGCATGGTCAATAAAATGTTTGTTTAGGAGACATATGTGTTTTTTTATATGCTCAAGATCACTTTCTGTAGGGAGTCACCCTCCCCCATGCTATATGGTTCTAATAAGTTTGCCAATGGGGCCAGGTAGATAACTCAGCTCTGAGTAAATATGGGACCATTATCTTTCTGCACTGAGTAACTGGTGTGAGAATGGGCATGTGACAAGCAAGACAGAGTTCTTCCCTAGATTGACAGTAAGCTGACAGAAGAGCACAGTGGTAAGCACACACTGTCTCCTTGACTTTAATTCTCGACTCTATCACTAACTAGCTGAATGATTAAGCCAGTTACTTAATTGGTCTGTCTCTTAATTTCCTCATCTTTAAAATGTATCTGTTAATAATACCTTTCTCATAGAATCATTATGAAAATTAAATACAGTAAAACACATACAGCACTTAGCATAGTAAATGGCATATAAAAAGGTTTCGAATAAATTTAATGTTAACTATCATACCATTACTACTACTATTCCTACTGCTGTTGCTTCTGTTATTGCCTCACCAATACATAAAAGTGCTAAATTTAGACAATGTGGACTAAATATGCAAGCAACCTGTCTTTGTCACTTGCAGAGCAAATAGAAAACAAGTTTGAAGTCAACAAATAAAAGGAAGCAGATCCAAGAAAACAGAACAGAGTCCCAAAGACATTCTTTGAGCCCCCAGATCCAATCACCTACTGGGCTTCCTAGTTGTTTGAGCCAGTATTTTTTTTTCCTTATGCTAATTTGAGTTGTTTTTTACTTAAAAAAAAAAGTATTGACTGACAAAACATCTTATGTCTAAAATCACAAAACAAACAAAAACGTGTATACACACACACACACACACACACACACACACAAGGAAAGCAGCTTTAGGGACGCCTGGGTGGCTCAGCTGGTTCGGCTCAGGTCATGATCCCAGGGTCCCACATCGGGCTCCTTGCTCAGCAGGGAGTCTGCTTCTCCCTCAGCCTGCTGCTCCCCCTGCTTGTGCTCGCTCTCTCTCTCTGACAAATAAATAAATAAAATATTTTTTTAAAAAAGGGAAAGCAGCATTATTCTATGTACTCAGATGATAAAGAGCTGAATACAACTCTACTGGGTGGTAATATCTGTTGCCTTAGAATCTTGGCCAAATCCTCAAATTAATATCCTGTTTCCATTAATGTCGAGTTATAATATTTTCAGGAAATCTCAAGCAGACTGGTATGGCTAAGGTGGGAAAAGGGGAATAATGCAGTTGAGATTAGAAAGGTAAATTGATCAGATTATCATGGACTTTATATGTTATATTAAGGAATTTATAATTTATTCTGTTAAAAACAGAATAAGTGACACTCATTTATTCAGTAAGTATTTACTGAGTACCTACTATGTACCAGACACTACAGTAGAACATATAAACACATGAGAGCTGCTTTAGTGGAATTTTAATATAGTGATCAGGTCTATGCTCTTTAAAGATAACACTGATGACAGGGGAATGGATGAGAATAAATACAGATAGATAAAAAAGGGAAAAATTAGAAGTAGAACACTTGGTCACTAGGGTCAAAATGATCCCAAATATCTACTTTTAAGTAATTGATATTGGAAAAACAGTAAAAAGCAATTGCTTTTGTTAAAAAATACTATGAGCTTGATTTGAAAATTTTTCATCTAAGTTCTTCCTAGAAGGTCAGCTCCATGAAAGTTTTAGTCACTATTTAAACCCAAGGTCTAGAATAGTGTCTGGCCCTTAGCAGATGCTCAATAAATGTTACTTTTGAATAGTAGCTCTAAGATTTACAGGTAAAGACATTCATTCAATAATGGATATATTGACAAATCCATTTATTATGTGTCAGGTACTGTGCTAACAACACATAAAACACAATTCCTTGCCCTTAAGGAAGTCTGCTGAAGTTTTGTTAACCTTTTCCATTACTAAACTCATTTGCATTCTCCTGCCAAAATGTTTCCTGAAAAAAGTGTTCACAGAGTTAAAGCATCAGAGAATTGATGGAGAAGGGAAGAGTTATTCACTAAAACATTTGATATTCACGTGAATTTAGTGAACTCACTTAAAGAACTTTAAAAAGTGTCATTTTATAGGGATAAGTAAGTAACAAAGAATAGGAAATAAGACTCATAATTCTTTAAATCTTGAACTCTATTTTTTAATTGGTCTTTTTCCCCCAAAATTCCATTCTTTAGGTATTATAAATAAAATAAGGGAATGAGTTCCATTGAAAGAAAAATAAACCTTACTTTGTTGTCAGACTCAGAATTTGCAGTTTTAATATTACCTATTATTAAGTAGTAAATCATTCAGAAACTTCAGTACTTCAAATTATTGTTAGAAATATTTGGGACAAATCTTTTCACTAAACTTGGCACACAAGTATGTTACAAGTATGTTACAATGTCAGGACTGAAAGCCAATCTAATAATTTAGATAAGAGGTCTAGAAATAAACTCTATAACTCTATAAGTCTATAACAAAATAGTATGAAAGTGCATTGTACAGTGATGGTATGAGGAAGTATTTACAGCAACATAAACGATTACCTAATTCAGTCCAGAAGGATCTGTGCAAACTTCCCAGAGAAGATGGTATTTGAGAAGTCCTGAGTAGATTACAACTATTTGCAAGATAGAAGCCAAATACAAAAAAAAAAAAAAAAATCTATTGTATTTCTGAATAGTAGCAATGAACATTCCAAAAATGAAATTAAGGGAACAATCTCATTTAAAAATAGCACCAAAAGGGAGCTGAATGAAAGTTCCAGATAGCTGAATGAGAGGTGGGTTTTGTGGTGCAGCACCCTAGGATTTTGGCTTAATGACTACAATGTGAGGGCACATCAGTAGGCACTTCAGGGCTGGTTATGTAGATTATATATGGCATATGAAGATGAAAGGTTAGTACTCTTAAAGACCTCTGGGCTTGATTTAACTGATCTGAAAGGCTATATGGGTGCCCCAGAGCAAAGGAGAGCTCAAGCTTCTGGGGGCTGTTCATACACCCAAATGGTAATTAAAATAAGAACAGAGGAGTTGAATAGATTATACAATGCCAACAAGGAACTAGGAGCTCAGGAGCTCTGGAGACCCAAGTTCTCAGGAATTATAAACGAAGAGACCTCTTTGTAAAGAAGTCCAGATGTCAAAGAAGAAATAATGTAATATGTGACGCTTCCTACCTAAAAGTGAGTTGGAAAAGAGTCAGCCTAGTCTTCTCTGCCCTTAGACTTTAATGACTTCCTGTTCTACCTCTCCAGATTGTTTCAAGAGCCACGTGACAATCCAAGTAAAATATAAAGAGCTATTCATGTGATTACCTTCCTTTAAAAAAAAATTATATCAAAAGGAATAAAATATTTAGTATAAATTTAACAAAAGATGTGTAAGACTTGTATACTAAAAAATACTGATCATTGCTGAAAGGAATTATGAAGAGCTAAATAAATCAGAAGACATCTCATATCCAAGGATAAGAAGTCTTAATATTGCTAAGATGGTAATACCTACTAAATTGATCTACCAATTCAAAGAAATCATTATCAAAATCCAAGTTGGCTTTTTTGCACATATTGACAGGCCGATCCTAAAATTTGAAAGGAAATTCAAAGGACCCAGAATAGCCAAAACAATGTTGAAAATGTTCTTCACTTCCTGATTTCAAAAGTTACAACAAATCTACAATAATTTAAACAGTATAGTAACAGCATAAGAAGAGGCATAGAGATCAATAGAATAGAACTGAAATTCAAAAAATAAACCCTTACATCAATGATGAGTTGATTTTCAACAAACGTGTCAAGACAATTTATTAGGAAATAAATGGTGCTGGGAAAACTGTATATCTGCACTCAAGAGAATGAAATTAGATAGACACCTACTTCACATAATATAAAGTTAACTGGAAATGGATCAAAGACCTAAATGTCAGGCTAAAACAATAAAACTCTTAGAAAAAAAGGGAAGTAAACTTTCATAATCTTGGGTTAGGCACAGTTTCACAGATAGGACACTAAAGCAGTAACAATAGAAAAAAGATAAATTGGACTGTGTCAAAATTAAAAACTTTTGGTGGTGACTGGCCAGCTCAGTCAGTGGAGCATGCAACTCTTGATCTCAGGGTTGTGAGTTCAAGCCCCATGCTGGGTATAGAGATTAAAATAAAAAATCTTTTTAAAAAATTTTAAACTTTTGTACATCGATGAACATGATCAAGAAAGTGAAAAAACAAACCATGGAATGAGAGAAAATATTTGTAAATCACATATACAATAAGGGATTTGCAAGCAAGATACACAAGCCTTAAACTCAATAATAAAAAGACAACTCAATTTAAAACTGGGCAAAAGATCAGAATAGACATATCTTCAAGGAGATAAAAGAATGGCCAATGAGCACATGAAAAGATGAAAAGTCCATATGTCTGTCAAGTCTCAAATGAGAGCCCAAACAGGACCCAACCAGAGTCTCCAGTATAAGGCAAAACCATAGATGTGGCTAAAAATTTATAGATGGCATTATGCCACTTAACAGTCTCTCTCACTTTCTTGCTCTCACTCTTAAAAAAAAAAAAAAAAAAAAAAAGACAGCCATGCCTAATCCCTAAAAAATGTGAACAGCAATGACAGGATAGCTGAACTATACCAAGAGTCTCCCAAAATACCTAAAAGAGACAAAATTCACTCAAAGGTATAGGATCTGATGTGTTTACTACAAATAAACACGCAAAATGAGAGTTGAAAGGAGCGATGAACTTTAGTCCATGTGTTACAAAGTTCTGTTCCTCCTCTATTCAGAAGTAAGACCAAGAATATGCAACAGACTTAGACATTACAATGCAATAAACTGTAACTTGAGGCCATTAAAAACAGGCCAGGGAAAAACACTTGCCTATATAAAGATCTTGAGTAACCCCGTCAGGTAGGTGCTAACTCATTTTTATTGTTGTCAAATAGCTAGTATTTATGAAGTCAAGATATATTAGCAGCATACCTTGTTTGTTTTGTTGCTATTGTATTGTGGGTGCTGCTGGTGTGAATAAGGAAATGTTTTTTGTGTGTTTTTTGAAGGAGAACCGTTCTCAGCAGGTCAGCATTGGTAATTTATGTATCTCTTGATTTCCACTATAGTTATAATAAATAATCTTAATCATTACAAAAGCAAAAATCAGATGTCAAGACAGTAATTGGGCTATATACCAAATATTTAAGTAGCTATCTCTAAGTGAAAGGAGTATTTCTTTTATATGCCTAAATTTTCTAAATGGATACAATGAGCATGGGTTTTTTACTTTAAAAATACATAATCATCTGGAATTCCTATTTTTTTATCTATCCAGATGAAAATATCTAAAATAAAAAAGTGCATGAAAACCGCTCTTCATAAAGCCTACACTAGACCGTTATTCTTAAATATGACAACTGAGATAATCCCTTAAGACATATATATTTCAGATTCTTGATCACAGAGAGGAAAAAATGGCAGGAAGCTGTACTCTGTTAAATTAAGCCAGATAGTATAAAAAGCTCATGACCAATAATTTGGAACAGCTGCAACTGAGTCACTGCGCTAAATTTTAAAACCAACCTAACTTTGCCCAACAAATTCCAAAACACATTTAAGAATTTAAAGATACAGACAGTAATTTTGGCTGTTGGTTTGTTTTCATAGGTCTTCGGTTTGCATTTTTGTTGTTGTTTATTGTTTGTTTGCGAGCAATACAAGTCAAGCTGCTAACCAACTCCTACTTGATGCAAAGAGTGCATCTATATTTATTAATCAAAAAAAAAACAAAAAATTAAAAGAACATAAGTATGGTATCTGGGGTTTCATTTTTCATTAAGGAATCTGACAAAGAGAATGAGTCTTGAAATAAACTTATTTTTTAAATTTAAAACATCTTAAATTTCATGATTGTCCCCAGATATTGATATAGCCTCATTACTTAATATGTAAAAAAACCTGCAATGTTCGATCTGTGTATTCAGCAACATTCAATAATTTACTTAAAAATTGTCTTCAGAGTGTACTCTTTTCTGAAGATTTTTAAATAAAGGTCACATGTTTTCAGTTTCTATTATTTTAGTGGGTAGAGACAGATAAAAATCTAAATTTGTCTTTTCATTCTTTAATATAACAATAATTCTAATTTAAAAAAATCTATGCTGGAAGATAATTCTCCATGGTCTCTCATTTTCACATGTCTTATAGGCAAAGTCACTGACTTCTTATTCTTCTATACAGTCTTCTCAAGGATGTCTGTACAGAAAACACCTGGAAGTTAACATCTGCCTCCAAAGCCAAGAAGGGCAGATTCGCTTACAGCCTTGGAAGATAAAGATAATGTCTCCTTCCAGAGCAAAGGGTAGGCATGTTTACTGCATGTTATAAAAGATAAGGGGTCCCTGGGCTCAGAAATCCTCTCCTATAACTTGCATGTATAATTTGGCCCACTGTGTGGGGAATAAGTGTAAAAAGAATTGGCACAAATGATACTCTGGCTACTACTATTGCAGTTAAGTAACAACCTATCTTTCATCTCTGACCCAAAGTCTGGTATCTTCTACCAGCATCTCTGACCCAAAGTCTCATAACTTCTGCCAGCATCCGTGAAACTTGTAACTTGCAGGCTAACTTGCAAACAGGGTAAAATCTCAGACCTTTCACAGTTCTTGATAATCTAGTGAATCAATATAATTCAGTAAGTGCTTATTGGTTATCTTCTATGTACTTAGCACTATGCTAAGATACCTTTTTCACTTTTAAAAATCAAAGTTTCTCAATTCTGTTCCATCTTCTTCAGGATTCAATGCCATCTGCTCTGAGGAGTTATACCCATAGCATTTGTACATATCTTGATTACAATAATAATCACTTTTCATTTCTCTGTCTTCTTTATTAGGCTATAGTATTGAGTCCCTACTATGTGCCCAAGTGCTTTACAAGAATTTAAATGTATTGTCTTACCTAAACCTCACACACACACACACACACACACACACAATCCTTTATGGTTAAGTATTATGAACTAATTGTATAGATGAGGAAACTGACTTAGATAGATTAAGATAAAGACCATGTCTTATATTCCTCAGTGCCTGGCAAAAATGTTGTCACATAGTGGAGATAAAAGTTTGATGAATAGATCAATGAATGAATTAATCAATTGTTAGTTTGGTTTTTGTTTTTTTTAGCCAATTGACCACATTTTAGGTTTTCCTTGGTAGACCTCTTATTATCTTTCCTAAACTTTACAATTCAAAAATGGACATTACTCAAGGTCTGATCAGTGCATATCTTGAGATTATCTGACAATTTCTATATACTGTATTAATTCTTATTAATTCTTTCTTACTCTTTTTTCTTAGGCCCATGGGGACTCTTGAAGCTTTCTCTACCATAAAGCACATCTGCAAAAATATATAAACTTTAAGTATTTTTCTTATGTAAAATCTCTCTTTAATCTCATATCCTCAGAAGTGCCCTTGTGCATTTTACTAAGGCAAAGTCAAGAGAGCTTCCTCCTAGAGCTTAACAACCAAAATAGAGACCAGGATATTTTCTGCAATTCCAGTCCCAGAAAAGAACTTTAGATCAAACACAACTGGGTTTCCCAATAAAACACCATCTGATGAAGCTGAAGTCAGAGATGTCTCAAACTGCTGGTTTATTATTGGCCTTTCCTTCTTTTGCTATAATATCTATTCATGTCAACTGTATTATAAGCCAAGTATTGACAGACAGACTGGGCTTTTGATCTGCCAGTTACAACTTTGAATTACTTTACCTCTGAGTTTCATCTGTAAAATAAGTATGGTAATATCTCACTCCCAGATGTTTTGCTGTAAATTTAATACAATGATACGTGTGAAACACCTAGCCAGTGTCTGCTACTCTATACATTTTAGTTCCTTCCTGAACTTTGCTCCTTATGCCTTTTCACATTCTCTCCTTCACTCAGCTTACAGTATTCAGAAGATTGTTCTACTCATCTTGTCACATTTAGCTCCCTGAAAGCCTAACTCTTGCGAAACCTACCATTAATCAAAATGCGCCAAATTATTGCCTCACTATTTGGCACGAACTGCAAGTGTAGAAGACCAGATGGCCAAGATTCACCAGTGGCTTCTGGAGTCTTGCCAAAGGCTAATGTTGAATGCTGGCAAAGCTCTGCAGGTACTCAGAGCAGTTCTTTTGGCTGTGATCACCTCAATGATAGGGTTAAACATGATAATATCAAAATCCTGGAGAAATAGTTGAGCCTGATATGATACTAATGGAATAAATAATCACATTTATGAACAAGGTTCTTGGAAGTTTCTAATATTAGAGTCGAAAGTTTAGAATATGGGTGTAGATAAGACTTTTCAGGCAGTGTAGCTAGCACATTGCTAGACTATATAGAAGTAATTAAGGATGAACTGGTAAGCTACACCGGGAAAGAGAAGGAAGCATTTATACTACCCCTCCACTACTAGTCTACTCCTACCAACCTAATCGTTAGAAGAGATTGTGCTTTCATAATGCTAGGATAAAATTTCACTGGAGAAAGGAGCTCTGACATTCAGAACCAAAGATGAAGATAGTTGTTCTAGTTTTGTCCACAGTCTACAGTTGCTTCTGGCTGGTCCACACTTCGCAAAAGATGCAAAAAAGTAATGCTGAGACCAACCATGTTTAATTACATTCTTAAGTTGTAAATAACAATTCAAGTTCAAAGTTTCCTCCAAAAAAATCCTTTAGCCAGGAGGTAATAGTAAACTGGATGTTTTAAGCTAAAGAGAAGTAAATTCCTCTTGCTTACACAAAGAAAAACAATACAATATACAGATTTCAGATTAGTATCTACTGGTATTTACTTGCCTAATTCAAAGCAAACCTTTTCTTAAAAAAAAAAAAAAAAAAAAAAAAAACAAAGCAAACCTTTTCTGTAAAAGGCCAGATGGTAAATATTTTAAGTTTTGTGGGTCTGAGATAGGGAAACTAAAGGACTCCATAAAAGTCTGCTTTTGCTCCTTTTCCTGCTTCTATTCTGGCTAGGACCTGCACCCCCACACCACTTCAGACATGCTTTGTAATGCAAATAGCATACCTCCTCCTCATAAGGGACTGGAATTAATGATTTCTCTAGAATAGATAATACGGAAGGAGGAAACAGATGAGAATGACTGGATGAAGCCATCCTATGAGTATTCAAGACCATGGGAGCTAGACATCTTGACACCAAGGCCCCCTGGCTCCCAGGAATAACACCTGGGCCCTCCTCTTTGTTTTAACCAGTTCCTGGATGCCTGAGAGGAAACCAGACCACCATTCTTAATAACAAAAACAAAAAAAGAAAACCTCCAGACCCTAAACAAAGACGAAACGCATGCTGCTTTCCTTTCCCAGCCTCCCAGACGCTCTGTCTGGATCTGCTCTTTCCATATATTCAATAAATTCTGTCTCTCTTCCTGCTGGCTTACATTTGATTTTTATCCCATGCAAAGCCAAGACCCTCTTTGACTGGTCCTGTGGGACCCCCTCCGCGTCCCTGGACCCAGCCTGCCAGCATCAGGTCAAAAAGCAAAATTAAGAATAATATGTACTAATTAATAATGTAAGAGAGAAAACACATTTCCACAAATTTCTTATTGACAAAATTCAAATAATCAAGTGTTAACAAAATAGGTTCCATTAATAAGAATATAATGGAATTCTTTTGGGGTAGTATAACATTTTTACTGAGTTGGGATTCCAAGTTAGTACTCCAAATCATTCAGATCAATTGCAATATTCTTCTGTTAATGCTGATCTGTAATATGATTTTATGAATTTCAACTGAGAAATGTCTTTTCATACAGATAAGTGTCAAGTACTGATATAGACCATACGCATCACTTAAAGGACACTTCTAGAATTGAATTAGATTCTTCTCCTGGTCTTTGTCTTTTAGCATATCATTACACTGCTGATTAAGGTTGAGTGTAGTTCTACAACTGCACAATTAAATGAAATTTTAAATACATAATTTTTTTGCATTTGCATCAAAGTCTAAAAAATGCTATTGGAACCATAGTTTGAGCTGAGAAAATATATTCACTGACAATTGTGTAGGATTAGAGAGTTTGCTACTTGTTTTAGCTTTTGGCAGCATGAGAAGCATACAAAGCAGCTGAAATTATTTGTGATAAAGATTAGTGGCCTTTGAAGTTAAAATGACTTTACCACAGTATAAGTTCCACAGATAAGTATACTTTTGCCTTGTAACTCTAAGCTGAACTCAGAAACTACCAATGCAAAAACAAATTTCCAAAGCCACTCAGTGTTCAATAACAGTGATAAGGGTATTTTTCTCATGCAGATAAGTTCAACTGTTCCCCCTGAGTTCAAAAATCTGCATAAAATTTTACCACTTCTAAGCCACCAAACTTCTATGTAACAGAGCAAGTCATGATATTCAGTTCCTATTTCTGACAAAAAATACACAGAACTGATGGTTAAATTCACAAGAAGGAATGGTTTACTTTTGACAATACCAATTCAGTAATCCACAATGATTCAAATATTTCCTAAGAGGTACCTACTCACAACACAATGAATAACCAGGAGCTTTAAACATGTTTGTAAATGTGTCCAACTTAGTCTTTTTCTACTTCATCCATATTTTTGTCATCACCAATTTTAACACATCTTAGCAGATTCCACTTCAGGTCGTACTGAATTTTCTCAGATTCTTTGAAATGTTCTTGCCTCTTGTTATTCCACACTGACTTCCTAGAGCCTTATTCTTCAGTCACTTCAAACTTAGTACCAACTCCTCAAATAAACAAAAGCAGAGCATTACCAAGAACATCTGTAAACTGAGCAAGAACCAAGGAAAAGCACTCAAAATCATTAGTCTTGTTTTTTAATTGACGGTAAATTGTTGTTCCTAATGTCCTCAACTCTTCAAGAAACTATTCTCATCAAAAAGCTAATAGTCTTAAACAAGTTTATTTTCTCTGGACACATTTGTTCATCTGCTACAATCAAATGTGATTTAGTTAACTCATCATGGTAAGTGGACTGGCCAACAGATGAGCCATTTGGCAACTTTCTTTGATTGAAGCCTCATTTTCATTTTTTACTTTTGTTAAGAAATTCTGATGCAACGAAATATTCCACTTTAAATTTCTAATTTTCCCTAATGGGAATATTGTGATGGGTGCTTAGTTTGGTGACATCAACTATGTTGTATTCTTTTAGCACAACTACACTGTCAACACATAATAAACACCCACAATAATAAACACCCAATGCTTTGTTATCTAATTTGATAACAAAATAATCCACACTCCACTGTGTTTTAAAAGCACACCTGAAGTCTACTTTTCTCTTCTTGTTTTGACATGATGGGTATGCACTGGTAAGTAAAAAATACAACAGAACTAAGTATCATAATACAGCCGTATGCATGGTACCCAAAATGCTGTTCAGTTTTAATTCCATCACTGCAATTTGTAGTGGATCAAGCAGTAGTGCAAAGTGAGATAGTGCCACATATGTTCTCCATCCCAACTACTCAACTCTGCCATAGGCAACTAACCAAAGGTAGATCAGATTGCCTCTCTACTGGTAAATGTGAACCTTAAGTGGAAAATAATGAAGCTGATCCATACAAACAGCAAGTAGCACCTTGAACAGGGCATCCATTAGTTTCTGCAAACTACCTATACAGAGCTATGACAATTTCTTATCCAGAGACTAGATATTTCACATTTCTGAGCACTATCCGATATCCCTATAATAAATGTATTTTCTCTTCAGTGAACCAGCGTCCAGTTTTGTTGCTTGAAACTAAAATACCCTGACATATCTCACTTTCAAGGTTTTCAACCAGTCTTTATAACCTAATCTTTCTTTCAACCGGAAAAAAAAATGAAAAAAAAGGGGTCTTGACATTAATCAGAAAAGTTGCAAAAATGTTTCTTTTCTCTATTATGATTAAAGAATCAGTATTTTATAACTTCTCTCTGTGCTTTTTCTTTATTGGCTCTTAGTTCCATCCCTGCTCTTCCATTTTCTCCCTTGATTTCAGAGGGCTAGAAGCCTATATAGACTACATTTCTCACACTCTCTTGATAGCTAGTTTCCAATTAAGTTCTGCTACTGGGATATACTGGTGAAAATTAGATGGCAGGGGAAGATACACCATTTTAATTTTTTCCTTCCCTTTCTAGTTCCTGCAAAGGCAGCAACAATATTCCAGGAAGCTCAGCAAGATAAATCATGGGCCCTGGTTCCAGGAGTAGTAACAGCACAAGCACCAGCAACAACAGTGACTACAGGCTCCAGCATCCTCCAGGGTGAGTCCAGCATCATGGACAAGACTTTTCACATCATTAGAAGTGCAGGCTCTGGGCTCCAAGGGTTGCAGTGGCACTCCAACAATCCTAGCACCATAGTACTTATGGGCTCTGCTTAACACCATTTTCAGTTTTTCTCTGCTAGCCCTAGGAGGGGTAGTGGCTTTCTGCAGTTGCCGATCTCTTGGTAAATTCATCATCCACTTTTTGCTTCTCCAGCCCTACCAACACTTTTGGTAATTAATTCCCTATATTGTTGCCTTTGTATGAAATATTTAGAGTGGTTTTTCTTCTCCTAATTATAGAACTTTCAGTGCCAGGGGCTTCTTTTTGTATTTTCCCATCTGTGTGTTTCTTTATCCACTCTTCCTCTTTTTTATTCATCCGCTCCATTTCTCTATCCTCTCTCTTCCCTTCCCTTTTTCTTTCTTCCTGACCTATTTCTTAAATATACCAACAATATCTATGTCATTATTTATTATAATGACGCTCAGGGCAAAAGCAGTTGGAACACTTTCAATTTAATTAATCAGCAGTTCAAGTGCAAAAACAATAATTTCCTCAGAACTCTTTATTAAAATCCAATTTTTATTATAATTACAACTGCCAATACCTAGAAATATTTTATGTACCACTTGACTGGCAATATCATCTTAGCCCAAAATACTCAAGGCAAATAATAATTTTAATTCAAACGGAAATTATAACTCATAGCTTTAGATGATATTTCATATTTCATTTCAAATGTGTCATTATCCCATAATAAACAAGAAAATCTAGTACATGTTTTAGAAGATAGCAGAAAACAATGTTGAGATGTTTGAACTCATTTGAAAAGTTGTAAAACATCTGTAAGCTGTGTCTGTGTCTGTTCACTTGTGATCACAAACCAAACTCCGTATTTGTTTAGAACTGAACTCTTGTTTCAGACAGAAACTTGCAACCTTCCCTGCCCTACTCTAAACACTCCCCATCACCACTTCCCCCACATCGTATCACTCAACCCATCTCCCTAAACTGCCATTATATTTAGAATAAAACCAAATTCTCTGCCATGTCATATAAGTCCCTCTCTAATCTAGCTCCTACCTACTGATCCATCCTCAACTTATCTACCTTCCTTATTCAACACAGACATAAGGAAAATAACCAATGGTCACAGGACAATTCATGCCTAACTCATCATACATACATACACACATGCATGCACCCATACACAAAAGCATGGATGCATGCACAAAGTCCCTTTCAGTCCTTGGGCAAGAACTTCCTACACAACCTATATTCTACACATACTTTCTTGTCTCCTGCTCTCCCTCTTCTTCTAGAAAAATGGCTGGAATCAAAGTCAATCATATCTTCCTTCAGCAAATAATAGGTGGAAAGTGAACAGACACTGGAGATTCAAGATGCCCATTCTTTCACCTCCATAGTGAAGAGTAAACCATCTCTCATGCTCTTCCCCCATCTCTCTCTCTCTTTCTCTCTCTCACACACAAACACAACACACACACCCCACATCCTCATTTCTGGCTACACCAAGATGATTACTTCAGATTTACCTTCAAGGTTAGCTTTTAAAGTATTTCTAATATAGGGATTTCCAGGGAAGATGGTGGAGTAGGAATTTCTTAGGCTCACCTCATCCCACAGATACAACTAGATAACACCCACATCACCGCAAATAACCCAGAAAACAGCCTGAAGTCTGGTCAAATAGACTCTCCACAGCTAAAGGTAGAGAAGAGGCCGCATTGAAGAGGATAGAAAGAGCAGAGACATGGTCAGGAGTCAAATGGACTTGTAGGACTGTCTGAAGGTGGGAAGGTCACTGTAGGCAAAGAGAGGGGACTGGAGCAGACCCCACCCACACCAGGCACCCTAAGCAAGGGGGACCCACACTGGGAAGACAAGTCCCCATAATATTTAGCTTTGAAAACCAGAAGGGCCTAACTTTTCAAGCTCTTATAATCAGTGGGTCTTAACACCTGAAACTTTGAAAATCACCAGACTCAGCTCCGGAAATAACCACACACACCAGCCCAGCTGCAGCCCCAGCAATGAGCTGGGAGCAGACATCTGGTCTAACTGCAGGTCCCACTCACCAATTAAAGCTTTCAGGGGACAACACAGTGAAAGTGTCTTGTAGTTCAGTGCCTCCACAGCTCTGGCAAATGCCTGGTCTGATTCAACTCAAGTCCAAGGTGGCTCCAGACCGCCCCACCCGCAACATAGGAACCAAACCCTGTCCAAAATAGGCAAAGAGAACCACTGCAGCCAACTGGACTGCAGGCAAATGTGGCTCAGCACAACAGTAGGGTGCATGCAACACATAGGAAACACCTCTGAAAAAATGCCAGGTTCTGATGAACAGGGGACATTCACTGCAGGGCACTACAGGACCTCTTCTTCACATAGTCACTGTTTTCAAGAACAGGAGATGTAGTTGACTTTTTGAACACACAGAAATAGTCACAAACAGTTTGACAAAATGGGGAGACAGATGAATATGTCCCAAATCAAAGAACAGGACAAAAATCACACCAAGAGAGCTAAATGAAATGAAATAAGTAATACGCCTGATTTAAAATAATGGTCATGGGGCGCCTGGGTGGCACAGCGGTTAAGCGTCTGCCTTCTGCTCAGGGCGTGATCCCGGCGTTATGGGATCGAGCCCCACATCAGGCTCCTCTGCTGTGAGCCTGCTTCTTCCTCTCCCACTCCCCCTGCTTGTGTTCCCTCTCTCACTGGCTGTCTCTATCTCTGTCAAATAAATAAATAAAATCTTTAAAATAAATAAATAAATAAATAAATAAATAAATAAATAAATAAATAAAATAATGGTCATAAAAATACTCACTGGACTTAAGAAAAGAGAGGGGGACCTCAGTGAGAGCATCACAAAGAGAGAGAAAATATAAAAAATAACCAATCAGAGATGAAGAACTCAATAATTGAAATTAAAAATACACTAGAGGGAATAAATGGTAGACTAGAGGAAACAGAAGAATGGATCAGTGACTTGGAGGACAGAATAATGGAAAACAAGTTGAACAGAAAAGAGAAAAAGAACAATAAAAAATGGAAATAGATTAACGGCATTCAGCAACACCATTAAGCATAACATTCCCACTGTAGAGATCCCAGAATGAGAAGAGAGAGAAAAGGGGACAAAAAATGTATTTGAAGAAACAGTAGCTGAAAACTTCCCAAATCTGGGGAAGGAAACAGGAATCTAGATCTAGGAGACACAAAAAGCCCCCAACAAAATCAACCCAAGAAGGTCTACACCAAGACACATAGTAATTAAAATGGCAAAAAGTAGTGATAAATCGAATTTTAAAAGCAGCAAGAGAAAAGAAAACAGCTATAAAAAAGGGAAACCCAATAAGGCTATCGGCTCATTTTCTAGCAAAAATTTTGCAGGCCAGAAGAAAATGGCATGGTATATTTAAAGTGCTCAGAGAAAAAAATCAACCAAGAATACTCTATCTAGCAAGGCTATCATTCAGAATAGGAGAGACCAAGTTTCCCAGACAAACAAAAGTTAAAGGGATTCATGACCATTATACCAGCCCTACAAGAAATGTTAAAGGGGATTCTTTGAGTGGAGAGGAAAGACCATAAGCAAGAGTAAGAAAAGTAGGTAGCACAAGAGCAGTAAAATTAAATATATCTATAAAAATCAATAAAAGGATTCACAAAATAAAATAAAAGTATGTAAAGTATGATACCATATACCTAAAACAAGGCGGGAGGAGTAAAAATTTAGTGCTTCTAAAGTGGGTTCAAACTTAAGCGACCATCAAATTAATATAGACTACTAAATGCATAAGATGTTATATATAAACCTAATGGTAACCATAAATCAAAAACCAATAACAGATATGCAAAAAATAAAGAGAAAAGAATCTAAATAAATCACTAAAGAAAGCCAGCAAACCATGAGAGAGCAAGAGAAGAAAGGAACAGAGGAGAACAATAAAAACAACCATAAAACAAGTAACAAAATGGTAAAGTACATATTTATCAATAATTACTTTGAATGTAAATGGAATAAATGCTCCAATCAAAAGTCATAAGATGATGGAATGGATAAAAAAAAAGCAAGACCCATCTATATGCTACCTACAAGAGACTCATTTCAGACCTACAGACTTGCAGATTGAAAGTGAGGGATGGAGAAACATTTATGACACAAATGGATTTCAAAATAAAGCCAGAGTAGCAATACACATATTGGACAAACTACTTCAAAATGAAGACTGAAAAAAAAGACAAAGAAGGGCACTATATAATCATAAAGAGGACAATCCAACAAGAAGATATAACAATTGTAAATATTTCTGCACCCAGCACCCAAATACATAAAGCAGCTAATAACAAACATAAAGGAAATGATCAATAGTAATACAATAATAGTAGGGGACTTTAACACTCCACTTACCACAATGGATAGATCATCCACACAGAAAACCAACAAAGAAACAGTGGCTTTGAATGACACATTGGACCAGATGGATCTAACAGATATATTCAGAACAGTCCATCCTAAAACAGCAGAATACACATTCTTTTCAAGTGTACATGAAATATTTGCCAGAATAGATTACGTGTTAGCCCATAAAGCAAGTTTCAACAAATTCAAAAAGAGTGAAGTCATACCGTACATCTTTTCCAACCACAATTCTATGAAACTAAAAATTAACTACAAGAAAAAATATGGAAGGACCACAAATAGATGGAGGTTAAATAACATGCAACGAAACAATGAATGGGTCAACCAAGAAATCAAAGAGGAAATAAAAAAATACATGGAGACAAATGAAAATGAAACACAATGGTCCAAAATCTTTGGGATGCAGCAAAAGCTGTTCTAAGAGGAAAGTTTATGGCAATATAGGCCTACCTCAAGAAGCAAGAAGAATCTCAAATAAACAACCTAACCTTACACCTAAAGGAGCTTGAAAAAATAACAAACAAAACTCAAAACCAGGAGAATGAAGAAAATAATAAAGATTAAAGCAGGGGCGCCTGGGTGGCACAGTGGCTAAGCGTCTGCCTTCGGCTCAGGGCGTGATCCCGGCGTTATGGGATCGAGCCCCACATCAAGCTCCTCCACTATGAGCCTGCTTCTTCCTCTCCCACTCCCCCTGCTTGTGTTCCCTCTCTCGCTGGCTGTCTCTATCTCTGTCAAATAAATAAATAAAATCTTAAAAAAAAAAAAAGATTAAAGCAGAAATAAGTGAAACAGAAACAAACAACAACTAATAATAATAATAAAACAGATCAATGAAACCAGGATAATAATAATAATAATAATAATAACAGAACAGATCAATGAAACCTGGATAATAATAATAATAATAATAATAGAACAGATCAACGAAACCAGGATAATAATAATAGTAATAATAGAACAGATCAACAAAACCAGGAGCTGGCTCTTTGAGAAAATTAGCAAAAATGATACATCTCTAGCCAACTCATCAAAAAAACAAAAAACAAAAATGGGAGGGCCTCAAATAAACAAAATCAGAAATGAAAGAGGAAGAATAGCTGACACCATAGAAATACAAAGGATTATAAGAGATTATGAAAAATGATATGTCAACAAAAATTGGACAACCTAGAAGAAATGGATAAATTCCTAGAAATAGATAACCTCCCAAAACTGAATCAGGAAGAAATAGAAAATTTGAACAGTCTGATTACCAGCAATGAAATTGAATCAAAAAACTCCCAACACACAAAAGTCCAGGGCCACATGGCTTCACAAGTGAATTCTACCAAACATTTAAAGAAGAGTTAATACCTATTCTCAAACTATTCCAAAAAATAGAAGAAGAAAGGAAGTTTCCAAATTCATTCTATGAGACCAGTATTACCCCGATATGAAAACCAGATAAAAACACTAAAAAAAAAAAAAAAAGAGAGAGAGAGAGAGAGAACTACAGGTCAATATCTCTGATGAACATAGATACAAAAATCCTCAACAAAATCCTCAACAAACCAAATCCAACAATGCATTAAAAAAATCACTCACCACAGTCAAGTGGGATTTAGCCCTAGATGCAAGGGTCATTCCTTATTTGCAAATCAATCAACATGATATACTACATCAACAAAAAAATGATAAAAACCATATGATCATTTCAATAGATGCAGAAGCAGCATTGACAAAGCACAACATCCATTCATGATAAAAACCCTCAACAAAGCAGGTTTAGAGGGAACATACCTCAACATAATAAAGGCCATATATTAAAAACCCACAGCTAACATCATACTCAATGGTGAAAAACTGAGAGCTTTCCCCTAAGATCAGGATCAAGACATGGATGTCCACTCTCTGCACTTTTATTCAACATAGTACCAGAAGCCCCAACCAGCAATCAGACAACAAAAAGAAATAAAATGCATCTAAACTAGTAAGGAAGAAGTAAAATATTCACTATTTGCAGATGCCATTATATACAGAAAACCCTAAAGACTCCACCAAAAACTACTAAACTGATTAATGAATTCCGCAGAGTCACAGGATACAAAATAAATACACAGAAACCCATTGCATTTCTATACACTAATAATGAAGTAGCAGAAAGAGTAATTAAGAAAACAAGCCCATCTACAATTACACCAAAACTAATAAAATATCTAGGAAGAAATTTAACCGAGGAAGTAAAAGACCTATACTCTGAAAACTATCAAACATTGATGAAAGAAACTGAAGATAACACAAATGGAAAAATATTCCATGCTCATGGACTGGGAAAACCAGTATTGTTAAAATGCCCATACTTCCCAAAACAATCTACCATTTAATGCAATCCCTATCAAAATATCAACAGCATTTTTCACAGAACTAGAACATATAATACAAAATTTGTATGGGGCCACAAAACACCCTGAATAGTCAAAGCAATCTTGAGAAAGAACAAAACTGGAGTATCACAATCCCACACTTCAAGATACAGTGCAAAGCTGGAGTTATCAAAACAGTATGGTACTGGCACAAAACAGACACATAGATCAACAGAACAGAATAGAGAGCCAAAATGATATGGTCAATTCTCCCACAAAGGAGGCAAATATATGCAATAGGGAAAAGACAGTCTCCTCAACAAACGATGTTGGGAAAACTGGACACCTACATGCAAAATAATGAAACTGGACCACATCCTGATACCATACACAAAAATAAGCTCAAAATGGATTAAAGACCTAAATGTGAGTTCTGAAACCACAAAAATCCTAGAAGAGAGCAAAGGCAGAATTTCTCTGACATCAGCCATAGCAACATTTTTCCAGATATGTCTCCTAAGGCAAGGGAAACAAAAGCAAAAATAAACTATTGGTACTACATCAAAATAAAAAACTCTTGCACGGCAAAGGAAACAATGAACAAAACTAAAAGACAACTACTAAATGGGAAAGATATTTGCAAATGGCATATCCAAGAAAGGGTTGGTATCCAAAATATATACTTATACAACTCAACACCAAAAATCAAATAATCCAATTAAAAAATGGGCAGAAGACATGGACATTTCTCCAAAGACACATAAATGGCCAACAGACACATGAAAACATGTTCAACATCACTAAACAGGGAAATGCAAATCAAAACCACATGATATATCACTTCACTCTTGTCAGAGTGGCTAAAATCAACAAGATAAACAAGTGTTGGCAAAGATGTGAAGAAAAAGGAACCTTATGCACTGTTGGTGGGAATGCAAACTGGTGCAGCCACTGTGGAAAACTGCATGGAGGTTCCTCAAAAATGTAAATACCAAATGATCGAGTCATTCCATTACTGGGTATTTATTCCAAGAATACAAAAACACTAATTTGAAAAGATACATGCACCTCTATGCTTACTGCAGCATTACTTACAATAGCCAAGATATAGAAGCAACCCCTGTCCATCCATAGATGAATAGATAAAGAAGCTGTGGTATATATACACAATGGAATATTATCAGCCATATAAAGAATGAAATTTACCCATCTGCAGCAACATGGATGGACCGAGAGGGTATAATGCTAAGTGAAATAAGTCAGAGAAAGACAAATACCATGAGATTTCACTCATATGTGGAATTTAAGAAACAAAACAAAGGAACAGAAAAAAAACAGACAAACAAAAAAAGAGACTCTTAGAGAACAAACTGATGGTTACCTGAGAGGAGGTGGGTGAAGGGATGGATATAGGTAAAGAGGATACAGAGTATACTTATCATAACAACAAGTATCAGTGAGGATATGGAGAAAACCTTCATGCACTGTTGGTGGGAATGTAAACTGGTATAGCTACTGTGGAAAACAGTATGGAGCTTCCTCAAAAAAAATAAAAATAGAAATACCATATGATTCAATAATTTCACTACTGGGTATTTACCCAGAGAAAACAAACACACTAACTTGAAAAGAAACATGCACTCTATGTTTACTGCAGCATCATTTACAATAGCCAAGACATGGAAGCAGCCCAAGTGTCCAAATGGATAAGGAAAATGTGGTATATGTATACAATGGAATACTACACAGCCATAAAAAAGGATGGCATTAGCCATTTTGGGACAGCATGGATGGACCTAGAGGATATTATGTTAAATGAAATAAGTCAGACTAAGAAAGACAAATACTATGTGATTCCACTCATAAATGGAACCTAAAAAATAAAAAACAAACAAAAAGCAGAATCAGCACCACTATAAATACAGAGAATAAACTGATGGTTACCAGAGGATAGCAAGTGGAAGACTGGACAAAATGGGTGAAGGGGAAAGGGAGATACTGACTTCCAGTTATGGAATGACTAAGTCATAGGAATAAAAAGCAGAGCATAAGGAATACAGTCAATGATATTGTAATAGCAATGAAATGGGACAGATTACGGGTAGCTATACTTGTGGTGAACATAGATAATGTATAAACTTGTCAAATCACTAAGTTATATACCTGAAACTAATGTAACATTCTGTGTCAACTGTACTAATGAAAAAAAAAAAAGAGTACACTTATCTTGACCACTGAGTAATGTATAGAGTCGCTGAATCACTATTGTTATATACCTGACACTAATATAACATTGTATGTTAATTATAATGGAATTAAAATTGAAAAAATAAATAAATAATTTCTGATACAGGTATACCTTTTTTTATGGTAGTTCTATTTTTAATTTTTTGAGGAACGTCCATACTGTTCTCCATAGTGGCTGCACCAATTTACATTCCCATCAACAGTGCACAAGGGTTCTTTTTTCCTCACATTCTCACCAACACTTATTTCTTTTTGATTTTAGCCATTCCGACAAGTGTGAGGTCATATCTCATTGTGGTTTTGATTTGCACTTCCCTGATGATTAATAATGTACCTGTTACCCAGCTATACATCTTCTTTCCAATAAAGTTCATTCAGATTTTCAGGCACACCTCTTTTTTATTGTGCTTCCCTTTACTGCACTTCACAGATACTGCATTTTTTACAGATTGAAGGTTTGTGACAACCCAACAAGCCCTTCTACCAGAGCCATTTTTCCAATAGCATTTGCTCACTTCGTGTCTCTGTCCATTTTGGTAAGTCTCACAATATCTCAAACTTTTTAATTATTATTGTATTTGTTATGGTGCTCTGTAATCAGTGATCTTTGAGGTTACTATGGTAATTGTTTTGAGGCATCACACCCATATAAGACAGTAAACTTAATAAATGTTATTTATATTCTGACTACTCCACCAACCCTGTCTCTCTCCCTCCCGTTGGACCTCCCTATTCCGAGAAACAGTAATATTTAAATTAGCCTAATTAATAACCCCACAATGGCTTCTACTGTTCAAATGAAAGGAAAGTTACACATCTCTCACTTCAAATTGAACGCTAGAAATGATTAAGCTTAGTGAAAAGAAGACATGTCATAAAAGCTGAGATTGGCCAAAAACTAGGCCTCTTACACCAGTTAGCCAAATTGTGAATGCAAAAGAAAACTTCTTGAAGGAAATTAAAAGTGTTACTCCAGTGAACACTAAAAATGGTAAGAAAATGAAACAGCTTTATTTCTGATATGGAAAAAGTTTTAGTGGTCTTGATAGAAGATAAAACCAGCTACACCATTCCCTTAAGCCAAAGCCAAACCCAGAGCCAAGTCCCTCACTCTCTTTAATTTTATGAAGGCAAAGAGTGGTAAGGAAGCTGCAGAAGACAAGTCTGAAGCTAGCAGCAGTTGGTTCTTGAGGTTTAAGTAAAGAAACTGCTCCATAACAAAAACGTGCCAGGTGAAGCAGCACGTGCTGATACAGAAGCTGCGAGTTATCGAGAAGATCTGGCTAAATAGTTAATGAAGGGGGTTACACTAAACAACATTTTTGTGGATGAAACTGCCTTGTAGTGAAAGAAGATGCCACGTAGGACTTTCATAGCTAGAGAGGAGAAGTCGATGCTCGGCTTCAAAGCTTCAAATGGCAAGCTGACTCTCTGGTTAGGGACTAACGCAACTGGTGAGTTTAAGTTGAAGTCAAAGCTCATTTACCACTCAGAAAATCCTAGGGCCCTTGTGAATTATGCTAAATCTACTCTGTCCATGCTGTAAAAATGGAACAAGAAAATGTAGATGAGAGCACATCTGCTGACAGTGTGGTTTACTACACATTTTAAGCCCACTTTTGAGACCTACTTCTCAATAAAAAAGAAAGATTCCTTTCAAAGTAGTACTGTTCATTGACAAGGTACCCAGTCACCCAAGAGCTCCGATGCAAACCTACAAGATTAAAATCATTTTCATACCTGCTACCACAACATCGATTATGCAGCCCATGGGTCAAGGAGTAATTCTGACGTTCAAGTCTTATTAAGAAATACAATTTGGGGGTGCCTGGGTGGTGCAGTACATTGAGCATCCAACTCTTGGTTTTTTTGGCTCAGGTCATAATCTCAGGGTGGTGCAACCAAGCCCCATGACGGGCTCCACACTCAGTGTGGAGTCCGCCTGAGATTCTCTCTCTCCCTCTGCCCCTCCCCCCCACCGCATTCCTGTGTACATGCTCTCTCTCTCTCTGAAATAAATAAATACATCTTTAAAAAAAAAAGAAATACATTTTATAAGGCTAGAGCTGCCATAAATAGGCAGCTTTCATAGACAAAGTAAATGAAAAACCCTCTGTATAAGGTTCACCATTCTACATGCCATTAAAAACATTTGTGATTCATGGGAAGAGGTCCAAATATCAACATGAACAGGAGTTTGGAAGAAGTTGATTGCAGCTCTCATGGATGACTTTGAAGGGCTGAAAACGTCACTGGAGGAAGTAACTGCAGATGTGGTGGAAATAGCAAGAGAACTAGAATTAGAAGTGGAGCCTGAAGATGGGACGGAATTGCTGCAATCTCCTGAAAAACTTGAATGGATGAGGAGTTGCTTCTTATGAATGAGCAAAGAAACTGGTTTCTTGAGAAAGAATCTACTCCTAGTGAATATGTAAAGATTGTTGAAATGACAACAAAAGATTTAGAATATTATATAAACTTAGTTGATAAAGCAATGGCAGGTTTGAAAGAATTGACTCCAATATTTAAAGAAATACTACTATGGGTAAAATGCTATCAAACAGCATCACATCCTACAGAGAAAGTGTTTGTGAAAGGAAGAGTCGATAGATGTGGCAAACTTCATTGTTAACTTATTTTAAGAAATTGCCACAGTCACCCCTACCTTCAGTAACCACCACCTTGATCAATCAGCAGCCATCAACATACAGGCAAAAAGATTACAACTCACTGAAAGCTTAGTAGATGGTTAGCATTTTTCAATAACAAAGTCTTTTTTCAATTAAGACATGTACATATTTTTTGTAGACACAACGCTATCACACACTTAAAAGACCACAGTGTAATGTAAACATAACTTTTACATGCAGGGGGAAACCAAAGAATTCATTTGACTCACATTACTATAATATTCATTTTACTGCAGGGTCTGGAATGGAACCCAAGAATCTCTGAGATATGCTTGTATTATTCTAAATTTCTGTGACATTGTACCCCTTCATACTGTTTATCAGTACCTTGAAGCTCTTTAAACAAGTTGTCCTTAATTCCTTCTTTAATTCATTACTGGGCACCTACTACATGTCAGGCACTGTGATATCCTCAAAAAGGAATAGAATGAGACATCGCACACAATTCCTGCCCTCAGTCCTCACATAAACATAACTTATTAATACCTGGCTTAACCTATAAATATCTGTTACAGTTACAACTTTATTATTAGCCATTTGGAAAATTTAAGGTTTTTTTTTTATTATCTGCCATTTGGGAAAATACAAATTATTGATTATTATTTTTCTAATGTGCTAGTGACTGGGGAGAGAAGATTAAAGAGTAGGAGAGCAGTAGATGGCCAAAGTCATTTGCAAATGGGGAAAAGGCATCAAACGGGAAAACTAGGAAGGATACAAGATACGTTCCACCAAGTTCACTATTTTACTGTGGCCCAACCCTCTTTATCACTCAAACTTGGGCAGACAGATAGAAACTGCATTGTCATTCGGAACAATGTCTTTGGACCAAAAGAATCACAACATTTCTGTTTCACAAGACTAATGCCTTTTTTTTTTTTTTCTATTTTACTGAGGCTACTGCAATGGTGCTATGTCTTCAGAGGGTCTATTAATCAAGGTTATCACTCTACTCCATATAAACCTAAGAAAAATATTGGTGAAATTTAATTATAATGTCAACCTGGTGTTCCTCAACCTTTCTCTTAAGTAGATGCAGTGAAACTCTCATACACGTTTTCATATTATTGAGGTCCAAGTGAATTTATAGTCGGAAGGAATCCCCTATCAACCAACCAAAAGCAACTAAACAACAATTTATGAAAAAAAATCTATGCAACAGAATGGAGAAAAAATAGTTGACCAAATGATAATAGTGATTTTTTTTTCTTTAGGAAGAAACTATGTACATTTAGGAAAAAACCTTGATAAGTTACTTCAGAGTGGAAGGGGAACTCCAAGGGAACAGATTGAAAGAAAAAAACAGCTAACCTGATATGTATAAAAATTAACAGAAATTGGTGAGTGAAGAAGAAATGGAAGAGAAAAGAAAGGGTAAGCTAAAAGATGGTAGGGCTAACAATACGGCCTTAAGTTGGAACCCACTGGGCGGAAATGCTCAGAGACTTTTCAAGAATGGGAAAGTTTAATTCAGTTTTGACTTATCACTGTATGTAAATCTCATCATCATTATCCCTCAATCTCCAAAGAAATGTTATGAACACAGCTGCCTAATGATATGAGTAAAATTTCAGAATCCAGGGAATAGGGCTGTGTCCCACATTTGGCTTAAATCCAAGCAGAGATAAAGGCAAAACATAAAGCAAAAATCCATAGTGGAATGTTGAACTTTTGTTGTAACTGCAATGAAATGTTCTGCAAGTATTAAAAATTAGAAAGGTTGGAGAACCTATTTAATTGAATATGCCTGGCATGTGACAGGTGGTGACGTAGATGGTTGAGAAAATATATTCATGGAAAAACATCTATGATATTCTACTAAGTAAAAAACGTTTATAATGAAGTACTAAGCAGAATATAAAATCATACATACACTATAATTATATATATGTAAAACATATGATGCCTAGGGATAAAAACTGTACGGGAATATATAAAAACAAACAGCTGTGTAGGGAGACAAGAGTATACAGAATTTTATCTTTTTTTTAAAAAAAGTCTACTATTGTTATTAAGTTTAAGTAAAATTTGAGATAAAAATAGTCTTTGAATTTTCTATTTCTATATAATGTAATCAGCTCTTTACGTGAACGTATTTGAAAGATGGTGATTTCAATAGCTAAGATGATCAAAAGAGAACAAACATAAATTTAGGAGTACTGCTATTTGGATCAATTTGAAGACGGTATGAATAGCCTTGAAATAGACATCAGTCAAATTAGACAGTAGGCCCATAGCAGGGCTTAGATTTTTGCAGTATTTATAAAACAAAACAATTTTTTAAATACTACTTTTTACATATTATGAAAAAAAAGCCTTTTAAAATTCTGATTAACTAAACTTTCAGCCTCAAGAGGGCAATTTGCTATCACCAACAATCTCAAAAATCCTTTAGTGCAGAAAATGCTCAAGGACAAATACCCAGATGAATTTCACCTGTGTTCTCACTTCCCCTCACTCTAGTTTCATCTAATCTCAAGACTGACCTTCCTACAAAGAAATGAATCTAACCTCAGATAGGGATGACGAGCACAAGACTAGGAACAGAAAAAGTAACCTAAAACGCAAAATGTTTATTTTTCCTATGAGCGTTTATTGCCTGTCCTCTGTATGCCAGGTACATTATATTTGCATCTCACCACAATCCTAGGAACCAGGCATTATTGTTCTCAATTTATAGATAAAGCAACAGAGAGTCCCAAAGATTAAGTGACTTGCTCAAGGTCACACAACCAGCAAATTAGGCTATGACCCAGAGTTGATTTATGCCAAAGCCTTTCCTTTACGGGAAAAGCGTAGCGCTTACACACACCACATTGCCTTGACACCTTGAAACCAGCTAAGGAAACACTGGATTAGGAGGAAAATAAGCAGAAAAGGTCATCATTTGCAGTCATAAAGATCCAGCGACTTATATAAAGCTGTCTTAACTGATGAGATTTAGACTATAGAAATTCCCCTAAATTCTAACCAGACAAAAACAGGATTCGTAAGAGGGAAATTTTACTAGAACTGCTGTCTTATACTTACAGGAGCCAGCCTGACTCTAAATCGTGTTTCTGACTCCAGTAACAGAGGTAAAAGACAAGTAGCAAAGCCACAGAAACAAGTACTGAGATGAGAGTGCTGAACCTAGGCCAGGAATCAAGAGTTCTACAGTGAGGATGAAGCACTGTTTATGTTAATGGTCTAGAAAAAGTCCAGGAAAGAGACCCAGTACAGAATTATCTCTAAACTGGAAGGCTACAGCAGATTATTCATGAATCACAGAAATGAATGAGAACTACGAGGTAAAGGCCAGGACAAAGCTGAGAAATGTAAACTGGAAAGGGTGGGAAAGAGGAGTGTTTGAAAACATTGGAAATATTGAAACATATGGTAAATCGTGAGACAGTTTGAGCTATGGCATGGTTATATAAATTCCGGCTGCAAAATCTGGTGGCAGATTGGAAGCATGTGTTCCAAAACAATCCCATAAGATTTCCTATTAAAGTTGAAGAAAATGAGTAGTAAGGGTTCTTTGTCCTTACAGGCATCTGAGACTCTTCAAAAGGTGATTTTAATGTAACATTTTATTTATCTTTTTAAAGACGTTTTATTTAGTTAGTTATTTGAGAGAGAGAGAGAGAGAGAAAGTGTGTGCACCCAGAGGGAGAGGGACAAGCAGACTCCCTGCTGGGCAGGGAGCCCGATGCAGGGCTCCATCCCAGGATCCTGAGATCATGACCTGAGCCAAAGGCAGATGCTTAACCAACTGAGCCACCCAGGCGCCCCTAATGTAACTCTTTAAATGAAAGCACCACAGATTTGGTCCCAACCTCAAATAATTTAGGATATATAGTCTATATAGTATATTAACTCACTGAATTATTTATGCCATATATATCTCCCTTAGAAGAGGGTACCCTTCCCTATTCAGTGTTCCAGAAATAGTGAAAATCTATTACAGCTGGGAAAAAAAATCTATGAAAGCAAAAGGTGGAGGATGAAGCTTGAAAGATGGACTGGGGAGAGACTGTGAAAGACCTCGTATGCAAACGTAAGGAGTTGGAATTGTATCCGGGCAACAGGAAGCCTAATGAGGTCTTTAAACTAGGGAATAAATAATTTAAATTTGATTTTTTAGAAGGTACTCTGCAGCAATACAGAAGACAAATCCAGGATAAATACACGAGATTTCAAAACACAAGACAGTGGCAGTAGCGGCAGAAATACACTGGTGAGAATCCTCACGCTAGTTAGACTTTCTGACACTAAATGAGTAGAATTTATTGGTACAACAGGCCCAATCCTTCAACACCTTTCACTACAAACATCCCAATGAGATAAATTCAAATTTCTTAACATGGCATGTAAGAATAGGTGGTTATAATACTTATACAATCATATGAAATTAATATGCAAACTAATATATAAATTACCGTTCAAAATAAATTTTTTTCCAAATAAACTATAGATGTAGACATACAGATATCTGCTTATTGTGTAATAAGTTGTAGCACAAATTATTCATATAGTCATTTTAATAATTTCCAAATTGCTTGAGTTTTAGAACGTGTTGACTTAATCTTTCTAAAGGGGCCATGATCAGATATTTAAAATCATAACAAGCTTTTCCCAACATCTTCCTGTTAAAATGACAGTCATTAGTTCCTGGTTGCAGCAGGAAATGCACTTTGTTGCAGCAGTAAAGGGCTGGGCATGCTGTTTGCATGTCACTGTCACACAAGCATATGAATGCTAGTGTTTCCCACAGGACATGAAACACTTGTGCCTCAGGACACTCCCAAAAAAATGATGCCACAAAAACCACTCATGCTGCAGCCTTTTCCATTGCCTCCAACACCAACAGGACACTCGGGAGTATCGGGCAAGCACTGACGACTTCCCAGGGCCACATTAATCCACACCAGCAAGGTTACTAGGGCCCATAATCTAGCCCTACCGACTGCACCAGACAACATCATTAGGTAACATATTCTCTCAATAAAATTTACCAATCTGCATGAAAGCGATTCAATATTTTACTAACCAGTATCTCTGTACTGGTGACTATAGTTGAATAATTCCAGTCCTGCATACAAGATTCCTTACAACTGACTCCAACAACTAGCTTCCATCACTCCATCCCTTGCTCCCATCTTCCACACACCTAGCAATATATAGGAATATTGGCCATTCCCCAAAGACACTGTTCTTTCACAGTCCATGCTCTGCACATATCTAGAATGTCCTCCTCCACATACTGAATTATAATTTTCCTGCAAAGCCAGGAAATTGTTCTCTTTGGTTATAAAATCTCTTCCCTAAATCCTCCAAGTTCATATAGTCACCCCTTTCTCTTTTCAGCTCAACAATGGATAAATACCTATTTTAAAGCATTTATCACGTATTTTATTATTTATTTACATGATTCTTACCCACTAGATTATGAGCGACTCAAAGGTAGAGACTATGTCCTCCTCTTCCTCTCCATGTCTTAAATGAGTACAGCGGCTCATGTATAGCAGACACGCAAAGCACATGTATTTAAAAGAATGAATAAATAACTAAGCCAAAAAAAATTATTTTTTTCTATACTGTATGCTATAACTGGAAAATTTTACAAACAAACATATACAAGAGAATACTTATTTTTTCTACACTCTTCTAGAGAGTAGAGAGTATATACGGCTTTGTAGAGATGGCAGCATGTAGCCCTCTCCCTGGCCTTCCCACTGGATTATCTCAGGTAGTCTAATTATTACTTTTGCCACCATGGGGTTACTATCAGTGAAGTTTTTTTTTTAATATAGATATGCAAAATATTTATTTTTATTTAATTTGCCCTTATTTTCACATTCTTCTAGCATTTAAGTCTGTATGATTGCTATCATTATCCTCATCAGCATCACCGGCCCACATTAGACTGTCCCTATTAGAATGTAAATTATTTTGTCAATTTTTTTATTTGTCTTTCTTCCTTTCCTTCTTCTTCCTTTCTGGCTTTTTTTTTAAGTTAAAAGTGGTATATAACATCATATTAGTTTTAGGTGTTTGACTTAATAATTCAATATCTGCATACACTATAAAGTGATCACAACAGTCTTGATACCATCCATCAACATACAATTGACCCCCTTCACACTTTCCCCTCTGAAAGCCACCAGTCTGTTCTCTGTATCTCTGAGTTCAGTTTTGTTTCATTTATTTTTTGTTTATTAGATTCCACATATAAGTGAAATCATATGGTATTTGTCTTTCCTTGTCTGATGTGCTTCACCTAGCATAACACCCTCAAGATCCACGCATTTGTCACAAATGACAAGATTTCTTTTTTGTGGCTAAGTATCACCCCATATTGTGTGTGTGTGTGTGTGTGTGAGTGTGTGTACACCACATCTTCTTTATTTATCCATCAATGGACACTTAGGTTGTTTCCACATCTTGGCTATTGTAAATAATGCTTCAATGAACACAGGCTAAATATATCTTCTCAAACTAGTATTTTCATTTTCTTTCAATAAACACCCAGAAGTGGAATAGCTGGATCATATGGGAGATCTATTTTTAATTTTTTGAGGACCTTCCATACTGTTTTTCATAGTGGCTGCACCAGTTTGCATTCCCACCAACAGTATACTTGGATTCCGTTTTCTCCACATCCTCTCCAACATTGATTTCTTGTCTTTTTGATAACAGCCATTCTAACAAGTGTGAGGTGGTATCCCATTGTGGTTTCGATTTGAAATTACCTAATAAGCAGTGATGTTGAACATCTTTTCATGTGCCTATTGGCCACCTGTATGACTTCTTTGGAAAAATGTCTTTGTAGTTCCTCTGCCCATTGTTTAATCAAATTGTTTGATTTTTCATTATTGAGCTGAGTTCTTTATATATTTTGGATATTAACCCCTTATTGGATATAGGATTTGCAAGTATTTTCTCCTATTCTGTAGGCTGCCTTTTCATTTTATTGATGGTTTCTTTTGCTACGCAGAAGCTTTCAGTTAGATGTAGTCCCACCTGTTTATACTGGCTTTTGTTGCCTTTGCTTTTGGGGTCATACCCAAAAATTCAATACCAAGACCAATGTCAAGGCACCCAGAAGCTATGCTTTCTTCTAGCATCAGTGCAACTGTGAATTTTTGAAAACTTTCATTATTGAAGTAAAAGTTTAAATCACTGGTTAAGCAATATAATGAGGATCTCAAATTTGAATTCCCATACCCTGTTAATTCTCCTCAACAAAATGTCTTACTGCATGAAAAGTTTATCACAAAGCAATGGGGTCAAATAAATAATATCAGTACCTTACCACAAAGCAAAAGATTTTAATTTCTTAAAGCGTCTGCAAATGAAGGGGTACCTGGCTAGCTCAGCTGGAAGAGCACCCAGCTCTTGATCTCAGGGTCATGAATTCGAGCCCTATGTTGGGTATAGAGATTACTCAAACAAACTTTTTTTTTTAAGAGTTCATTTTTAAGTAATCTCCACACCCAGCGTGGGGCTCAAACTCACAACCTGGAGATCAAGAGCCACACGCTCCCCCAACTGAGCCAGCCAGGTACCCCAAATAAAAAAACTTTAAAAAAAAGTGTCTGCAAGTGTAAAATAACAAAGCACAACTGCAGAACTGCTTATTTACCAGTTTGCATAAAAACTGCCAACACTAGGGCACCTGGGTGGCTCAGTCTGTTAAGGGGCTGCTTTTGCATTAGGCTTCCTGCTCAGCAGGGAGTCTGCTTGTCCCTCTCCCTCTGCCCCTCCCCTCCATGTGTTCTCTCTCTCTCTCTCTGCTCTCTCTCTTTCTTTCAAAAAAGTAAATAAAATCTTTAAAAAAAAAACTGACAACACTATATTTTAAATCAATAAACCAAAAAGGAGACACAGAATAAATGACACTTTCAACAATACTATTACTAAGTGTATTGACGGCATGTGAGAGACAACTCTAGTCACGAAAATTACTAACGAAAGTTTTCAATGCAGATGAATGAATCTACAGTTAGTAATCTAGTTAATAACTGACATTATAGCACCTGAAGAGAAATGACAAAAAATATATTATTTGTCTGGCAAAAAAGTACCAGATTTCAAAACAAAATATTATAGAAATACTGTATAATTTTATGACAAGAAAGTATAAAGTCTCTATAACCAGAGTTTATTCTGAAAAAACTGAAATTCAAGTAACACTATCTTATTCCAAAGAAGCTCTTGAATGCAAAATCTTGTCTATAGATACAGATTCCACATTAGTTTCAAAATGAAGAATCTAGTCAATCCCAAACTGCTTTCGGCTTCATACAGAGAAATGTGTTCATACAGAGAAATCTGTGCCATTCCATACCTCAGTGCATTAGTCTATTCAAATGGAAAGCTTTCATTTTAAAGTTTCTGGGTTAAAAATAAGCATTGACATTGTGAGTGATTCTTACTTTATAGATTTGTTGAAGGCTGGTAATTGGCTTCAAAAAAGAAAAAATGGCTCACGTAAGTGACAGTTTCAAACACCTGGATGAACTCAATCAAAAATTTCCACGAACCATGCAACATATTAATGAGTATGACAAAGTTTATAGGTTCAGAGCAACAGTTCAGCTTCATAAAAATTAAGTTAAAATGATTCACCAGTGACAGGCAACGTTATAATCTGAGTCCTAATTAAGGCTAGCAGAGTACTGTATATGCTTGAACAAGAATATCAACATTATTATTAAATAATTGATTTTTTTAAACTTCCATTGGACTGGAAATCCATTCACATTATGGGAAGAAATTTCAACATTACATTTGTCAGTGAAAGACAAGGAAGAGCAAGCAGCTCGATGTTACCACCACTAAAGTAAAATTTAAAGAGAGTGAATTTTCAAGATTAATAGCATAAAAGGAATTTCCATCAACCAAAGAAAAAGAAATAAGTTCTTTCTTGCAATTGGCTACCAACTACTTGTATAGTTTGTCAATGGTGAGCAACAAGAATTTGAAGAGATCGTATTTAGATAGTCTCGATCAGGAATGATGTATATATTTCAAAGATAGGCATATAAACGTGATAAAAAGTATGCTCACAGAAGCCAGCTAAGTTTCTCACTTTAGATATTGAAGGATATTTAGTTAAAAGTTTTTACAATTCAACATTTACTATCTTCCATAACAGCCTGCATTTTGTTTTGCTTATAATTATATAATAGAAAATGTGATTTTTTTCCTCTAAGTTTTTGTTTAAATTCCAGTTAGTTAACATATAGTGTAATATTAGTTTCAGGAGTAGAATTTAGTGATTCAACACTTACACACACACCCAGTGCTCATCACAAGTGCCCTCCCTAATACCCATCACCTATTTAACCCATGCCCTCCTCTGGTAACCATTAGTTTGTTCTGTATACGTAAGAGTCTGTTTCATGGTGTTCCTCTTTTCCCTCTATGTTCATTTGTCTCGTTTCTTAAATTCCACATAGGAGTGAAGTCATATGGTATTTGTCTTTCTATGACTTATTTCTTTTTTTTTAAGATTTTTAATTATTTATTGACACAGGGATATATACAGTATCAAGTCATCTGCAAAGAGTGAATGTTTGACTCCTCCCTGCAGGTCTGGATGCCTTTTATTTCTTTGTGTTGTCTGACTGCTGAGACTAGGACTTCCAGTGCTATGTTCAATAACAGTGGTGAGAGTAGACATCTCTGTCTTATTCCTGACCATAGAGGAAAAGCTCTCAGTTTTTCCCCACTGAGGATGATACTAGCTATGGGTTTTTCATATACGGCCTTTATTAAGTTGAGGTATGTTCCCTCTAACCCTACTTTGTCGAGGGTTTTTATCGTGAATGGATATTCTACTTTGTCAAATTTTTGTCTGCATCTATTGAAAGGATCTTATCCTTGAAAGGTTCTTATCCTTTGTTTTATTAATGTGGGGAGAAAACATCATTTATTTTTTCACAAAATCCCATACAGATGCCCCCAAATCTTTTCCAGTTTACCCCAACATGACATAGATGTCTATTATTGTTTTCTATGTGTAGCATGACACGAAAAAGGTTAGGAAGCACTAGTAAAGGAATGTAACTAGTCAGCTAAAATACATATATGGTAGAAGGGGAAAAAACAAGACTACAAATAGTAAATAGGGGACAGACCACAAGGGGTCTTGTTTGCCAGGCTAAGAATTGTATACTCTCACCAGCCTTTATCAACCAGAAATCTGAAAGACAATTACGCTCTCAAGTCCTAAAGCATCCATTGTATGTAACAAATTAATTAATCTCTAGTGATCTCTAATGCTTCCAGTACAGTAGTAGCTATATACCCATCCCTGGGAGAAGTAAGAAAACCATTTTCATCATTTTGTGTGTACCATCTTTCAGAGGAAGGACTTCAGTTAAAGGCTACGTGCAAGTAGCAATGGGGAGACACAGCTATTTTAAGCAAAAGAGTGACATGATCAGATTTTTCATGTGTAAAGTTCCTTCTGACAACAGTCCCATTTAAATCATTTTTTATAAAAATTCAAATGATTTGAGATCAGTAAAGACCCCAACACTGATCTATTTGAATAAGCCTACAGCAGCAAAATCCAAATTTCAATTCTTTCCTTAAAATATTATTTTAAATGGCTGATTATGATGATAACATCAATGGCCATTGTGATTATAATTAGCATGTTATAGCAATTTATAACTCAAAAGCATTTTCATTTACCTAGTGTCACTTCAACCTATGACAAAAATACCAAAAACCTTTATCTACATAAATAGACACTTCATATCGCATGTAGCATCACGTCAGCGTAAGTTAATGTAAAATTTTTAATACAAAATTTAAAAATAAAGTCTGTATCTATCGTTCAAAAAAATATACTTCCTGCTGCTTAAATTGTTTACACTTTCACAGTTTCATACAAATGGGTAAGTTCACTCTCTGGTTTGAGGTTCCTGACCCCGAAATGAAGAGCGCCATCAACATTTATTTTGATGCTACTTTTCACTAAAATTTATAAAAACTACAAAGCAAAGAAAATTTCAGAGGGAGAGCTACAAGTAATTATCCTAGGGAATGCAAATTTTCTAATACCTGTCCTGTCAACCCCGTAGTAATTCTATTTTTTGACAAACATTCCTGGTTTTCCTGCCATACATGGTAGGACTGTCCTTCTCCCCGAGTGAGGCACAATTGGGCAACGTGCTTGGGCCAGTGAATGTGAGCACAACTGTGATATATATTTCTGAGAGGAAACCTGAAGAGACAGCTTGCAGTTCCCCACAGGCTCTCCTTTCCTTTGCTCTCAATGTTCCAGGTATCTTCTCCCTCAGCCTGTCCCAAAATGAGGATGACACAGAGACCCAAAGTGCCCCAGAGAAAACATACAGCGTGAAAAGGAAATGAACCTATATTGTTTTAAGCTACTGATATTTAGGGAGAGCATAGCTTATACAATAATAAATTGACTAACCCTCAGCCCCAAATCCCCCCTTCTTTGTCCTGTTTTGATACTGGATCTGGACTCTGTAACCAGTTGTCCTTCACCAGTCGGCACAGTGTTAAGCTTTGTCGGCAGAGGGAGCCAGAGCGACATTAAAGGAAGAAGGGGCTTCTCTTTCTGGTTCTGGATGCTTCGTTGTTTTCTTTGTTCCTTGGCTGCCAGGATCTTGGTTGCCAGGAGCTTACAGGACACCAATGGCACTCACCCTCCTGACATGTTTCCCTAGCACCCCGGTGGGCGTCTTTCCATCACTTTCAGTAGCACCCCAGCAGGTACCCTAGTAGGTGGCTTCCAGGCGAGTTCCCTGAGAACTCCAGCCAGCTTCTCTGCAAGCCCTACCAACACCCTCCCAGATGATTTCCAGCTTGCCTGCCCCAGCTTGTGGCAGCTCCACGGGCCACAGCCACATCCTCTAACATCGGCTGGATCTCAGCCTTAGCTTTGGGGGTAAGGAACCTCTTCCAAATTTGTTCCTTCCTTGGGTACACAGCCTCAGCACTGAAAGAGGTGGCTGCTCCCTCTTACAGGTTAATAATCCTTTATATTACAGTTTTCCTGGTCAAGTTACTATTATAGTTTCTGTCTCCTGGCTGAACTTGGACATCTAGTCTATCCTAACATATACAACTATATACTGAGACGTGGACTTCTATTAGTAATTTTGAAGGACAACCTTGGATCCTGTTCTTTCTCTATTTCATAGCTACTTTTAATGTTTTATTGCCTAAGTTATAATAGAAACTAAGTTATATTTTAAACACTGATATAAAGTGTGTCATAATATACACTGTATCTTTTCATTCATTCAGACTTCTTAGCTAATCATTATAAGAAAAAAATACTACGTGAAGGCACACTCATTGCAGGGTTAAGATAAGCTTCTTTGACCAAACATGCAAGAGAAACCATAATCTCGTCAAAAGATTTAAGTCCAAATCTTTATTTACTCATACTGCAAATAAAGTTTATGCTGAATCTTAAAAATGACTATCAGATAATAAAAATACTGCGTTTGGAAACATTTCAATAACTCTTCACTACTTAGTCATATGGCAAAATTACTCCTTCCTCTATAAAAATAAATCCAAGTATTAACTAAAATGACTACTTAGGAAGAGTATATATGTGCTCTTTATGTACAGAGCCCAGAATAATTCACACTGCTTGGCCCAATCCTCCTACCCCACCTCCAGATAAGCCAATATTTTCATTCAGGAGGAAACTGTTACATAAATAAAAAATGAAGAGCAGATTACGAGTGATGTGAGGGAAATAAGGTATTATAAACCCATGGAAAAGTGCATTGCAGAATATAATTTCAGAGACATCATTCTGGAATTTGTATCTCTGAATACAAATACATTTTTTTTTTAAAAAGAGTAGTACAAAGTCTACCTTGTAAAAAACATATATCCAAACTTTTATCTAGTGGCACTCACTAGAAAAATGTAAGGAGAATAATGGCCTCTCAAAGATGTTCCCATTCGAATTCCAGGAACATGCATATGTGTATCCTTACATAGCAAAAGGGGTTTTACAGATGTGGTTAAGATGGGAAGATTATTCTGGAATATCTGCATGGGCCCAATCTACTCTACATGAGTACTTAAAAGAGAAAAATCTTCCCCTCCTGTAGGCAGAGAGAGATGCAATGACAGAAGAAGGGGTAGAGATGGCATCAGGAGAAAGATTTAACACCCCATTGCCAGCCCCAAGAGTAGGAGGCTTTGTGCAAGCAGCAGAAAGAAGACTCTAGGACAGCATCCGGGTGACAGCCATCAAGGAAACAGGGATCTAACTCAGTCCTATAACCTCAAGAAACTGAATTCTTCCAACAACCCAAATAAGCAAGGAAACAATCCTCCACTCCAGCTTCCAGGAAGAAATGCAGCCAGTTCCTTTCACGTTAATGCAGTGAGACCCATGCCAGACTTCTGACCAACAGAACTGTAAGATAATAAATGTGTGTTGTTTTAAGCCTCTAATTTTGTTAGTAGTAGAAAACTAACAGAAGGAATACTATTTAAACCTTGGAAGATCTAGGTCTTCCTTTATTAAAGAAAGTAGCAATGTCCTTCCAGGTATTAAAAAAATGCGAGTGTTCACAGAAGTATTTACTGATGATAAACTGGACTGATATCCTCTATAGTTATCAATGCTTTCCTCTTTTAGCTACTTTACTTACTTAACAAACATTTGTATTTACTATGTGCTAGAAACTTCTCTAAGGGCTTTACAAAAGTAAACTCAATTAATCCTCGTAATAACTTCTGAAGTAGGTATTATATTTTGTCCTCACTGATTTCAAATGTTGTTAAAAACATATGCTTGGTTGTTAGTTTGATTAATGCCACGCACCATAAGCAATAGCTCTCATGTCCAAGAGAGGTAACGGTGAAACTTCTTGCAAATGTGACCACTAAATCCCAAAGATAACCACTTCTTAAGGTATCAGCAGCTCTCCACTGTTAGGCAGTGCCAGACTTAATTATTCATTCAAAAAACATTTATATCCACTCACAATGGACCACCCACTGCAAAGACAGTCCTTTCTCTAAATCTATTAGAAAAGAGTTTTAAAGTAAGTCAATAACACTAATATAATAAAGTGTAGTTATTAAAAGTACGAATTCTAGAATATGACTGTTTCGGTTAAAATCCTGGCATACTTTGAGCATAGAACTTGAGTCTGCATTTTTTCCATCTGTAAAAATGAGAAAATAATAACTATCTCATAAGATTGTTGTAGGGGCTGAAATCAGATAATGCATATATGGTACAGCATACTAACAGCACAGTAAGCGTCCAGTACATGTTGGCTATTGAGTATTAATGTTGTAAGAGTTATAACAGAGGTATGCAATAAGGGCTATGAGAGCACAAAGGAGAGTCATCTAATCTAGTTTTCAGCTGGCTGGAAACCTGAGATGAATCTGAGTTAAGAAGTACTAGGACTTAGGGGCACCTTGCTGACTCAGTCAGTGAACATGTAACTCTTGATCTCAGGGTTGTGAGTTCAAGCCCCACATTGGGTGTAGAAATTACTTAAAAATAAAATCTTTAAAAAAATAAATAAATAACTAGTAGGACTTAGCCAGAGAAAAGTGGGTTGGACTTTCTAGGCAAAGAGACCAGTATATGCTAAACTAGAGAGGGAAGATTAAAAAAAACAAGAGGGAACTAACTTCAATTCGATACAACCAAAACAGGTGGCATGAGCCCCATGAAGGATACCAGGATATAAAGACCGATAAAACATCACAAAAGGACTTCTATGACACACCTAGATGACAAGGCTGTATAGTGAATGCAGTGGGAAGGAAATGATGAATATTGAGGACTTCAAAATAGATTTGTGTGTTAGAGTGCTGTACTATTACAGAAGTTGAGTTAGAGGAGATGAGACTGAAAGTGGAGATACCTATTTGGAGATGAATAATTAAGAAAAATATAATAAAGCCATGAAACAGTGAAGCAATAACGAAAATGGAGAGAAGTAGACAGATTTCAGAGATCTTTGGGAGATAATAATGACAGGATTTGGTAACTGATTATATTTGAGAGCTGAGGGAGAAGAATAAAATTAGAGTGATCCCCCTACACACACCAAGCTTTATTAACAAATGTTTATTGGCTGACAACTATGTGCCCTGGGCATAAAAAGATGATTAAACTTGGCCCATGACTTCAAAGAAACCAGTGACACCAAGGAAAAAGTAGAGATTGGTTACTACTGTTGAGTATCAGAAACATTATAAAATAGTTACATACAAAATGCTGTAACAATTGAGAGAGGAGACAGCTAACAAATGTATCAAAGAACCGTTATCGCTTCACGGCAATGGAGGTGGACACAAAACTGCTCACCAGGTAAAGAGTAAGAGCGTGTGCATAACTGAATTAAAGAAAAAAAAAGAATTAAAGAACATGACAAACAGAGGGATTCATTAAAAGATTACTGTGGATATACTGAAGAAAGTAGATTGTGAATACCTCAAATCGTGGTCCATTCACATTCACAATCCCAGTAAATTTTTACTGAACCACAGTGTATCCAGCAAACAGATGGCATATCCACACTGAGTAACTAGTGTTTAATAAAATGACTCTTTTATAAAGATGTGGGCAGGGTTTAAGGAAACCAACAAGCAGTGCAGGGGGGCTAGCAACAGTGCAAAGCAATTTCCAGAACCAGAAGAAAGTAGCTATACTAAGAGGGCCAGCAGATGGAACTGTTGTTTTCAGTAGAAAGACACAAAAGGCCTGCTCTGAAGGAAGCCTGGGAAGAAATAATGTGACCTCACTGTCCTCCTTCCCTCCAAACCGCAAATATCTCACAACACAGAACCCAAATGAAAGTCAGGGACAAGAGAGCCCACTGGTGCAATCCATAGAGGTCAGCCTCCCGTTGTATACAGCAAAGTGAGGGAAAAGTAGTAGTGTAGGAGTAGATCTAGAAGGGTGAATGGAAAAAATATGCAACATACAGTAATAAAAGTTCAATGACATTCAACTATATCTTTCTTGGTCTTTTAAAATTCACTTCCAATTTCTAGAAACCTTCCTAACCTTTAGTTTGGAAATGGAATTTAACCGTTAGCCTTAAACCTGCAAAATCTCTAACATGAGACTTCAATTTATTCTAAAACAGATCCTGGGATTGCAAATGTTTTTGTCTCATCATGAAGTCTGCATCCTATATCTGCTTCCAGTGCATCTCCTTTATGATTTAGTAGATGTACCTTCTTGCACCCTCAATAACAAATCCCCAGATGGGATACAGCCAGTTGTCACCAAGCAGATAGAACAGACCCTTCCTGGTAAATTCTGTATTCAAGAATCCTATGGCTGAGTTAAGACTTAAGTTAGCTTAGATCAGACAATCATTAAAGAGAAATCAACGTGTGGTAATAAAGTTCAGTACCACCAAAGTACTTCTGAAGTTGACCAGTGCAGGTGGGAACTTTAAAGCTTTCGCAAAGTTGTTTTTTTTTTTTTAATTTAAATTCAATTAGCCAACTTCTAGTACATCATTAGTTTCAGATGTAGTGTTCAATAATTTATCAGTTTCATATAACACCCTGTGCTCATCACATCACGTGCCCTCCTTAATGCCCATCACCCAATTACCCCTTCCTCCCGACACACCTCCCCTCCAGCAACCTTCAGCTTGTTTCCTAAAGTTAGGAGTCTCTCATGGTTTTTCTCCCTCTCTGATGACTTCCAATTCTGCTTTCCCTCCCTTCCCCTACAGTCCTCTGCCCTGTTTCTCACGTTCCACATATGAGTGAAACCATATGTGTCTTTCTCTGACTAACTTATTTCACTCAGCCTAATACCCTCCAGTTTCATCCATGTCGACGTAAGTGGTAAGTACTCATCCTTTCTGATGGCTGAGTAAAGCCTTCCCAGAGTTAAATAAATAACAGATAATAAGGGAATTGCTATTACTTAAGATAGCCACAGTAATAGATACACTCCTGAAATCAGTGACTTAAGACAGCAATGTATCTCTTATTCATATAACGTGTAATGCAGGGGGGGTGGTGGGGGGACAGGGAGAGGAGACTAAGTCATCAGCCAGAACTTAACCACATGAACCCCTTTAGAAACAAGGAAAGCTGGAAAAGGTAGTCCAGGGCTGAGCACCTGGGCAGCAACAACTCTGTGAAAGAGGAATGTAAATCTTTGATGAAAACCTAGTATCTCCACTACAAAATTAATTTTTTATTGTGTGAATAAAAGCATTAATTAATTCTTTCAGCTTTTAGTCAAAAGGAATTCTGTGTGAGGTGATGTATGATGAAACAGATTGCTCATATATGTGCCTGAGAAGCAAACCCCTTACCAAAACCACCATTATGGTTATTCTGTTATCTAGCTATATTGCTTAGTATAAACCCTTTTTCCCAGTTTTAGCATCCAAGAAGCCTAGTTGCAGGATGCATGAAACTGCTAGTTTTCCCTTAGAGCTGAACATAAACTTAGTTGGGGGGAAAAAAACTGCCTAAGTGCATAGAGAGTTCCATCTTCCTCCTGTGCCTGAAAGAGCATTTAACCAGCATCTCTGTTTAGCAGAACCTACCAAATTCTGTGTGTTACATAAGAATGCTAAATGTTTATAAACTAAAAAAATTCTTAACTCTAAATGCCAGCACCATGTGATATGGAAAACACAAATTAGAGCTTTTTAATGTGTATTTATAACATAGATATAATACATGTTCATAATGCATAAACTGTACAAAACTTGTCCATTCTTAACCTAATTTTTACTATCTAGTTGCCTATACTTTTGGCGGGTAACAACAGTTCTAGAGAGAAAGTAAGTGAAATAATAATATATCACTCCTGGGTCTAAACCTGTTCTTAACTTTTCCCTTTCTATAATCCTATTCCTAATCCTATTTCTAAAACTGCCCATCACAAAATCCAACAAAACTTATTTCTCTTTCATAACACAACACTGTCTGAAATTTGCAATAATTCACTAATATAAAGAGGAACAGATAAATAAAATCTTTAAAAAAAAAAAAATATCTTCCCTTTCCTAAACTGCACTCCCATTTCCAAAATTCCCTAGGAAGTAATGTAGGAATATACACAAAAAAGGAAATTTGTGGGGCCCTAGGTGGCTCAGTTAGTTAAGCGTCTGCCTTTGGCTCAGGTCATGATCCCACTGTCCTAGGATCGAGTCCCACATGGGGCTCCCTGCTCTGTGGGAAGCATGCTTCTCCTTCTCCCTCTGCCTGCTGCTCCACCTGCTTGTGCTCGCTCTCTCTGTGTCAAATAAATTTTTTTTAATCTTTAAAAAAAGGGAGGGAGGATGTTTATCCTAGTTAAACCTATCATATAAAACAAAGATTGTATAATAGTGAAAAACACCGAAAGAATGAAACAAAATCAGATGGTGAGAAATTCACTAAGACGAGGTTGTCAATGGGAGCAAGGGATGTTCAATAAAAGGAAAACAGACCTGCAGTTTTGAAAATACATTCAGTTTTCTTTTTTTTTTTAAGATTTTATTTATTTATTTGACAGAGAGAGAGACAGCCAGCGAGAGAGGGAACACAAGCAGGGGGAGTGGGAGAGGAAGAAGCAGGCTCAGAGCGGAGGAGCCTGATGTGGGACTCCATCCCAGAACGCAGGGATCACGCCCTGAGCCTAAGGCAGACGCTTAAGGACTGCGCCACCCAGGCGCCTGAAAAAAAAAAGTTTTCTAAGCTAAAATATTAGGTAGGCTTCCTCACAATTATGAACGGATTCAAATAGTCCTGATCTTCTTCTCCCCTTTTTCTTTGCCTTCTCTTCTTTCTCCCTTTTTACCCTTCCTACTACTACTCTATTATTTCCCATCCAACCCCTCTATATCGCAAGGTGTAGTCACTTCTACAAATACTCACATTATAAACTGTTTAGAATAAGTAAAACAAAAAGAAGCCTCCCCCCAAGTGCTCTCTCAAGAGAACTCTGATCCTGAGACTAGACCAGTGTAGAGAGTTGACCATCAGAGGAGCAAAGATAGATACATATTATGTATAGCAATCAGTTGAGCACATCAGGCATCCTAAGAGCTTACCTGACCCTTTATACACTGATGGCAAATCCCAGTAATTTGGCTCCTAAATATTTCCAAAGCTATCCTGCCTCTTCACCTCCACCAGGACTGCCTTCTTTCATATCTCTATCATGTATCACCTGGATTACTAGAAGAGTCTCCTAACTACTGCTCTTGACTCTAGCATTACATATTCTCATCAATCCCTCATACTGCAGGAGTGGGGTTTTTTTCAACAGAAGTCTGATTATACTGTGTCACTGCTTAAAATGCCTTCATGACTCCCTACTGCCTTCAGGATTAAATCCAAACCAAAAGAAAAACATAAAACGTCTTCAAAGCTCTAACCCTTGCCATCTCTCAAGTCTCCTTTACTGACACACCTCCAATATACCCTATGCTCCAGACCTTCTAAACCACTTCAAGTTAGTTTCTTGACCATGTCCTGCCTCTCTATTACAAAGGAAGTTAAAGCCTGGGGTAGTTTTAGTATTTTTGCTTAGAATATCTTCCTGTGCCCAACTAACATCTACTCATTCTTTGAGCCTCAGCCTAGATGTCATCCCCCCAAAACTGGATCAAGGGCTCCTCTTTTATGAATATATCCATGATACACTGTGCACGGCACTCATCATGCAACATTGTAATTGTGGTTTATCATGTTTCTTATAGCGAGTTCCCAAAAGGGTTAACCGGTAATATTTCAGTGTTTTAACATTCAGAGATAAATATCCGCATTTCATCAGATGACTAGTGAATACAACAGTATCTCTAGTCTCTGGAATCTTTAATATCTAGCAGGAGTAAAATTTCTAAAGAATTTAAAAGGATAAAATGTCTGACACCCTTAAACAATACCAAAGAGACAACACTCACTTGATTAGTCTGACATATTTTTTACTATGATCATCATGTACTTAAAAACACCTTTATGGGATGGGGCGCCTGGGTGGCACAGTCGTTAAGCGTCTGCCTTCTGCTCAGGGCGTGATCCCAGCATTCTGGGATCGAGCCCCACATCAGGCTCCTCCACTAGGAGCCTGCTTCTTCCTCTCCCACTCCCCCTCTCGTGTTCTCTCTCTCGCTGGCTGTCTCTCTCTGTCAAATAAATAAATAAAATTAAAAAAAAAAAAAACACCTTTATGGGGGCGCCTGGGTGGCAAAGCGGTTAAGCATCTGCCTTCGGCTCAGGGCGTGATCCCAGCATTATGGGATCAAGCCCCACATCAGGCTCCTCCGCTCTGAGCCTGCTTCTTCCTCTCCCACTCCCCCTGCTTGTGTTCCCTCTCTCGCTGGCTGTCTCTATCTCTGTCGAATAAATAAATAAAATCTTTAAAAAAAAAAAAACACCTTTATGGTGTTTTTTTTCACAACACTTTACATTTCAATGTGTTCATATGATTACAGCTGGCCTACAACTGTCTGTCTCTGAGGAGAATTGTTTCTATTCAAAATATTCTGTACATCACTTACCGTTCAGCTCTGTTAAGCACATTGGAAATTTACAAACACTTTCAAAGTAAAGTAATAATTTATAAAGCAAAATATTCCTTATATTAAAAAATAATTAAAATTTCAAAATGACATATCACAATATTCTGCTGGTTTCTAGTCAAACAGATATGTGCTTAGTCTAAAAGAAAGATAAGTTGCAACCATACACAAATACTTTAAGTTTGCTTCTAGTAATGTAAGCAAAATTGGACATACATTTAAAAATTATAGTTGATTTCCAAAAATAAGGGTACTACTGCCTAAGCAAACCTTTTTCTTTTAGGTTACCTTGAAATCCTACTTCAAGCGGTACCTAAATGAAACACAGTATCTCTTTTCCAATGTTTCATCCATTCACCCAACTAATATTTTTGAGTACTACTAGCATTAAGCATTGTGTTAGGTTATAAGCTGAGGCTGAAATGGTGAGCAAGACAGACAGCGTGTGTGCTCTCTGGGAGTTTATAATCTAGCAGGGTAGACAGACCATAAACAAATTAAGAAATTGTAAATTTTAATAAGCATAACGGGAAATATTAAAAATGTGGAAAAGAAGAAAGAAGAGAACCTACTTAAGAATACGTGGGCAAGAAGGAGCTCTCTAAGGATGCAAACTTGAGGCTAAGGTCAGAAAGATGAGAAAGAGCAGTCATACAAAGATTGTGTGCATCTGAGAAGCAATGAAAAGGACAGGAGCACTCTGAACTGTAATAATTCTTCAAAATCCATTAACGTGATGAGATTCTCTGAGTTCTCAGATATAATATGAATAAGACAAATAAATAAATACATATTTTTATCAGAGTAAAAAATTGATCCCAGGCAAATCTAAGGACAATCACGGAGTAATCTGCAAAAATTAGTTCCCTCACATCCACCCAAGACAATCAATATCTTACCAATAAGTTGGTATATTATTTTCACTACTATCCCTTAGTTTTCAGACTCTCTGAGAATGGTTTTTGCTGAGGAAACTACTTCCAATTCATCACCTTCCCTTTCCACCCCTAACCTTCTAAATAAATAACGAAGTCACTTTAAAAACTTCGGGTTTTGTTTTGTTTTTTTTTTTTTTTTTTTACTTCCCAGTAGACAAGGAAGAGAATGGCTCAATTTTAAAAAAAAAGGTAAGATTTCATCCAGGAATGCTATAATAATATTAAGGCCTAGAAACTGTTGTCTATAATCAGTTAATAACAACTATCTGTTGCACACCTACTTATGCCAGGACATTTAGTCTATATTGATGACAACAATCCTTCAAGGTAGGTGTTATTATTCAGATAACATAGATGAGGAAACACGGGCTCAGAGTGCTTAACAACATAAGTAAGACCTTTTAGTTATTAATTAGTAAATTAAGGTTTCAAGTCAAAATCCATCTGGTCCCTCACACTTGCCTCCATTACATCTCTCTTCGTCACACAGTATGATCAGTTCTTTATCAATATATATAGTCAACAAGAAGACATTATTTAATTGTCCTAGTTACTTTAAAATAGAGAATATATATAAAGAATGTATTAGGTACTATCTCTTAAAATGCTAATCAATGTTTTAGAATGCATCTTAAATTCTTAGAAACTATAGGTTTTCAATTTTTTACAATGGCCATGGCCATTTACATGTACAATAATGATTTTTATTTAAAAGTCTTCATGAAATTGCATCTATTATTTGACATGCCTTGTTCTTAAAATTTCACTTAGCTGTAAAGACAATATGGTAGTTTTTTAAATATTAGAATGAGGAAGATCATTCTAACTACATCACAAACCCCAAAGCCATAAAACAAAAAGTAATAAATTCAAACACATTTTTAGAAAAATCCTGACCAATAAAAAAAGGCATAAACAGGTCATAAAACAAATGACAATAAAAAGAGCTTCTACAAATCACTAAAAATAACCAACAGAAAAACAAGACTTTAAACAAATGTAAAAGGCTCTCAGGCTCACTGATAATAAGAAAATTTCAATTAAATCTACAATGGCATATTTTTCACCAAAATATTGGCAAAGATTATCACACACTGAATTGGAAAGGATGTGGGAGTCTCCCTATTTTATGTCACTTATGCATACCTATTCTATGAAAGTAAATTTGGCAATATTTATTAAAATTTAAAATACACTAACCTTTTGACCCGACAATGCATTTCTAGGAATTCGTTCCAAAGATATATTCACATATGTAGGAAATGATATATGTACAAAGATATTTATCACAGTCCTGTTTCTAATGGCAAAATAATTAGAATCAACCTAAATATCCAAAAATACGGTTCTAGTTAAAGAAATTACAGAGCATTCACAAAATGAGATATTATGCAGCCATTAAAATGAATGAAAAAACTATATATTAATGGATGTGGAACTGATTTCCTAAAAAGTAAACTGCAGTACACATTTGTGTTTTTTATATGTACACATATACATCCATATATCTGTGCACACACACATACACACATGCACACACACACACACCTGTGATATATACACATCTCTACTCCTACGTATAGAATATTTCTAGAATAGTATACAATAAACTGGCAAGAGTAGTTGCCCCTGGCTTGGGGAAAAACACAGCTAAGAAATTTTGTATTATAGGTATATATTATCCATTAAATAAAGAAGCTTATAAACTGACTTTGAAAAATACTCTTAAAATTATCAAAAAAAATTTTAGAACTGCTCATCTATGCTTTAAATGTAGCAAAATTGTCACTCTGATCTATCATGAAACTTTTACTCATTGTCTTCCTTTATTTGGGGAGCAAATTATCCCTTTGACATTAACAGAAAATTCAAACTAAGAATAAAAAGATAATTTACACATCAAGAAACATATTTTCTAATTTGTTATTTAAAAAACCCTCATCTGAAAGGCTATGACATGCACATAGTAGAAACTCAATAAATATTTACTGAATGAATACTTTTCTATTGATTTCAGTGGTTTTGCTTTCTTCATACATTTTTTCACAATACTACATTAAAAAAAAAAACCTCACTGAAAAACATAAACTTAATAAACTATGCTTTTCTTTCAAAGAAATTATCCTTCATTTTCCCAACAAAATTTCTAATCTGCCTCATTAACATTACCACAAGTCACATCAACATTACTTATTAGGTATCTAGTATGTGCAGGTGTTAAGGATGCTGCAAAACAGAAACTCCAAAGAAGAGTACATTTCTCTTCTTGCCCTCAAGAAGTTTACAATCTTGAAAGACAAGGCTTAAAAATAATAAGTAAAAGAACATAAGAGATTTTACCAATAGACTGAGTTATCAAAACTAAAACTAAAAAAAAGGATTGTCATGTAAGGATAAAAAAAGTAATTACTGATCTACTGAGGGATCTACTGAGATATAAAAAAGCTTCCAAAATTTTAGTATCTCAAGCCCATATAAAATGAAATTACTTGATGGTGACAGAAGACTTCCTAAGTACGTGGATATTAAGCATGGCTTTGAAGAAATTGCTAATAATTAAATATAAGTAGTTCTTAATTAATCTCTTCCTAAAGAGAAAGATTACTATAGTAACGATCTCAATAGTGGTTTCAATCTCCTTTGATTGCTCACCTCTCTCATTAAAAATATCTCAGGCGTGAACTTCTTAATACGTGCATATATATTCACAAATTATATGCATCTTAATATTGTCAATCTATATATTAAATATCAGTAAAACTTAATTTCATTTTCAAATAGAAATAGAAATATAAGTTTTCATATTCTCTGCCTGTACTCCAGCTTATCATCTTGTGATGTACTTCGATATGCACACCCCACTCTGTATGAATACTTAGCATGAAAATATTTTCATCCAATGGTTTCAATTTTTCACACATCAAACTTATCTTTTAACATAGTTGTTACAAGCAGCAGACATCAATGTGATTTTCACTTTCTCTCTGCCCATGACCTTCTCTCAGAATAGGTGTTAACATGCAATTAAATGGACATCGCTAAATAAAAACAAAGGATAATGTAGTCTTGACCAGATGAATGACTCCTAAAACTTAATGAGAAATAGTAATTATTGAAGAATACTAGTATTATTTTTTCTTATATCTAGTATTTATAACTTAGTACTCAATATTGATAATACTACTTAATAAATTATAAAATTCTTCAAAACAATCTTTTTTATTATAATTCTATCATAAAGTCTATTCTTTTCCTCATTTTCCTTGCCTAGTCTTACTTTACTACAAAAGCCAAAAACATTTTAAACAACATTTAAAATTAAATGTTTAAGTACATTATGCTTTAATCTCCAAAAAACTTGTCAAAATGAATAATAAAAATAATTCTGAAATCATGTAGGCCATTTTGAGGTATGACCTCTTCCAAGACTGTTAGGTAGAAATGCAAATAGATGTTTAAAATAAATGTGAACAGATTTTTCATCAGTGTAATTTCATAGATTGTATGAGTGTATTTTTAGAGAATGTTTCTACCTAACCTGTGTAATTATGAATGCATAAACATTATAGGTATTTGCATCATATGTAGGTTTACACAGAAATGTAATATATGTAATGTCATGAACCTACCTGAAAAACCCTTTCACAACATTTTCCTAATGTAACATACTGGTCACTCTGAATAATTCTTAATTTAGTATTCAAAAGTTCATTTACATTTCTACATATCAGAACAATAGTGTACTAGTCAGTAAATACTATGATTTAGCATACTACAAAGAAATAAAAACACATTGTACATTTAAACATGTGGGTCAAAGAAATAAAACTACATTTTACTTGACACCACTTTGGCACCACTAATTTTACTGTAATTATAGTAAAAAATATAGATTCATATATCTAAATATCAAACTCTTGGTGTTGGCAGTATATATAGTTAAAGCAAAGTGAGTAGAATGCTCAAAAAGCTTTTAAAAATAATGCTTTATTACTCCACTAGTTAAAATAAGCTACTTAAATTGCTTAACCGTTTTTCATTTGCCAAGCTTACTAATAAGTCATATTCCCAAAGAAGTCTCCAAACCCAGAAATTAGCTTTGAAGAAGTAATTCTTCTTCATTCCAGTTAACATGTCAGGAACATTTGCTCTCTTAGTGCTTCAATATTTTTTGAGAAATTGTATTTTTCTTAGATATTTGATAAATTTGTTACCACAATTTATAGCATTTTTCATTAAAATATGAAAATATATATGTACAGACAGAAACTTGTTTCTTTATAAGTGTATTAAAGAATACTGAATTCAACAACCTGTTTTTAAACTTTACATGATTAGAGGTCAGTGTATTAGTTCCTTCATAAAGGAACTCTACTCTTTCAATTGTGTGTTTCTGTGGAAAATATGGGAAAAGTGTATTTGATAATACGCAGACGAACCATCCCACCTTTAGCATATAAACTGCACAAGTTAATCTCTTAGTGAAAAATTCATTTCAAGTAAAAAGAAAAAAGTTGAGTTGGAAAAACATAAAAAGGTTACGCATCTTCTGCACAATCTCTTTCATACAGTAAATGAGAAATCAAATACCCATAAAACATTTAAAAGCAAACCTGTAGAAACAAATCTCTTTGCTATACGGGCAAGAAAAGGAGTCTCAAAGCTTGTTATTTCTGTCTGGACAGTTCCCTGGTGCTGAAGTTACACAGCGCTAAACCGATGCCTGGGTGCTGCTTTTACTATCCCACCCTCGTCAAAATCCCAGCTGCCTAGACTATGAACACGAGTAGTAGAACTTCACGAGGTAGGAAGCATCCCAAACCGCAGTAATGGTAGGAATGGGAGCCTCTTCAGAGTCTCTTCAGGATTAAACAGATTTACTAGTTCCAAACAGGAAGAGCAGCAGAGTGCAGGGTGTTAGAACCCGCCGAGGGGGAGGGGCTGGAAGATGGCGGCGGTCGCACACCCACCCGAGACATGCCAGAGCTTAGGCCCCTCGCCTGCACCGCCGCCCTCCTGCCCGCAGCGACCGTGGGCAGCTCTGCTCGTCTCCGCGTTGGACACAGAGCCGCCCTGCGGAAACGCGGGACGAGGCGCCCCGGCTGCGCCCGCATCCCCGGCGGCGCGCCTTCGCCCGGGTCCCGACCAGGGAGCACCTGTGCACGGCCATATTGGATTCACTGCCCCAGTCACCGCCTCCGCGCGGGGGCGGCTGGAAAGGAGAGGGGCTGCGCAGAACCTGGGTTCAGCTTCAGCCCCGAGGGGGTCCTGGAGCCCAACTGGCCCGCGGGGGAAGCCGGAAGGACGCCCGGGAAAATTACAACGTCCAAGGGCTCTACACCCTCATCTCAACCGGCCTTGGCGCTCCCCAATACACACCCCCGCGCTCTGACACCCAGAAAGCAGTCCCGGCGGCCGGCGCTGGCCGCAGCCCTCGTGGCCCAGGCGCCGCGGGCTAGAGGGAGGGCGGCGATCTCGGGCGCGCAGGCGGCCGCAGGGCAGCGGCCGTGGGGGCGGAGGGGAGGGAGGGAGGCGGGAAGATGGAGCCGGGTCCTTACTTGAGCACCGACTGCTCCTTCTCCTCTTCTTTCTTCTGCCGATCCATGACGGCCAGGATGATTTTCCTCTCCTCCTCCGTGAGGTGGCTGAGGTCGGGCATCTCGGGCTGCAGGGGCGGCTGAGAGGCCGCCGGGGTGGGAGCCGGGCGGCCCCGCGGCCCGACAGGAGCCGACATGTTTGGTGGAGCTTAACCACCCTAGGGAAGCAGGGAGGCAACTCCAGTAGCGGCGGCGGCGGCACCCGCGCGGGCGGCTGGGGCAGCCTCCGGCGCTGGGACAAATACATACAAATCAATGGCCTTCAATCCGAGGCGACAGCCCCCCTCCCCCAAGAAAGAGCGAGCTGGGGGGGGAGGGCGAGCGCGGGGGTAGTGAGGGCTGAGGAGTGCGCTCCGGGAAATGTTTCTTCTTCCCGGGGGCGAAGGGCTGGCAAGTGAGCGGTTTGGCAGAGAGGAGCTGGAGGCCGGGCCGGGACGCGGTGTGCGCGGAGCGGCGGGGGAGGGTGGTGGAGTAAAGTGGCGGGGACGGCTAAGGGTGGG